>NC_135507.1:84106509-84476509 GCF_052857255.1 Amblyomma americanum
CTTACAATGCTTACAACCACCCGCGCTGCGGCTTCCAGGGCGCTGTTGACGGATGCCAGAGGTGTGAACACGTGCTGACAGCTGGACTATACCTCTACGCACTGCTGTTCGCGAGTACAAAATATAAGTGCTATCCTTGGCATGGACACTTGCCACATCAACACCAGTTGTGTAGTGCCGCGATGCCTGCCACATGCCATCAAAACGGGCACCGTCTGGTGCTGGGGAGTTCGTTTCATGGCCAAAAATTGCGCGCATTTGTCAAAAAGTATTTACGAAGAGGTTGATATAGCCAATAATTTGTAATATCCATGTTCGTTATATCAAGGTTTGACTATCTCCAATTAGGCCTCTCCTGGGCCATCCATGGCCGCCCTATAGCAACAAATTACCGCCTCAACCTGCATCTGGATCTCAGCAACCACTACACTCGGCAACAGGTTTTCTTGACAATGAAGGTGAGACCACAGGGGCGGAGCACCCTTGACTGTGCCATTCCGCCAAATAGTTCGGACACACAACAGTGCGCCTCGCCAACTGGCGCACTGCTCTTCTCCATTATACCTTCACACTTTTGATTGGACTTTATGGCAATACACCTTAATTGTGCCGGCTATCGAAATTAAAACACAACCACATCAATACACACACTTTCACTGCAAGCCAGAAAGTACTTTCTGAGCCAGCCACAAAATGAAGATAAAGGCAATCCATAGCCTTGCAGTCTGCCTGTACATTTAGCATAGCCAACACTCTCATATGGAAGCAATCATGTGCAAGCCAAGCAATGCGAATAAACACAGTCTTCATAGCATCCCACAAGAGCAGTACTGTAATTTGAATTTAATAAATTTATTGGCCGCACAGAGAAACACAAAGAGATAATAGATCTCACAAGGACGAAAATGACTAATACTATTACAGCAGGAATCAGCATATTTGTTTCTTAATCACGGAGTTTACCTAAACTGTCCAACAATTTTTGAACCAGTGATGTGACAGGAGGTTCAACTAGAAAGCGTCACACTGTAAACCAAAATGTGCTGAATGGAGTATAGACACCTAACCTTTGGGTGCGTGTTTTCTTCTTTGTAATGATAGGTAAGGCATTATTATACATAGATTACCATGTGGTATTCTCCGACTGCTAAATAGTTTATAACCATATTTCTTTCTCATGCTGTTTCGGTTTCTGTTTCAACAGCTGAACAATGGCAAACTGTGGTTATATGTCATGTGAGGCATGGCAAAACCACCAAATAATCCCTGCTTCATTGTTCACTACAGTGCTGAAGCCAGCCTTCCTCAAGAGACGGAATAACAATGAATGCAGAAGCAGTGATTATATTGCAGTTTTTCCATGCCTCACATGACATATAACCACAGCTTGACATCAGAGCCATTGTTCAGCTGTTTAAACCGAAACAGCATGACAGAAAAGTTCCATTATTAATTATTTAGCGGCCGTAGGCGAATAGCCCATGGCGATTTATGAACAGTAGTGTCTCCCGCATCACTATAGATAAAGAAACATGCGACCAAATTTAGGTGTCTATACTCCTTGAAGTTCAGTTATTTTTTTTAAATATCTGCTTTCATTTGGAGATATCCTATTACTTGCATCACCATTGTGGAAAAGCTTCAGCAGTTAATCGGAAGTGTGTGTCACGTTTACCTCTTGCGAACTACAGATGCTAAATCCACCTCAACTAAGTAGAAGTACCACAAGAGCATGGGTTGCGATTGTCTGTTCTCGGTTCAAGAAATTGTGCGCCTCGCCACCACAGACAGTTGCAGCAAGTTTTTAATTTTTTTATTTTAACGAGCTGTTATAGGGAGCCCATCCTGGGCTTTTGCATGGATGAAGTTCGTAGAATCTGGCAGGTGCTATGGAGGCATCTTCTGGGCCCAGGACACAGAGAAAGAGAGACTTTGAATTGCCATCTTCAACGAGGTTCGCGCAAAAAAAGGCCGTACAGCAGTAAGAGCATAAGAACCGCCAGCAGTAAACAGCGACCGCCCCCTCTGTGTGAGACCTATTGGCTAATGGTGGCTCGCACTGAATCATTTAACTAAGCCATAGCATAGTATGGCTGACAATTTTTTTTCTCCTCTCTTTTAAGAGGGGAGCTGGTCTTTAAAAAAAAAAAAATCAAAATCACAGTCGCAACTATGAAATTTTCAGAAAACTTTTTTTTTGCGTGCCAATTCCAAACATGTCATTTAATTTAACGTAAAACTTGTGCTTGTTCACTTGTGTACTATGTTAAATAACTTTGTGCCAAGAGCTTTTAGGAAATTTTGCTGCAAGAAGCTTGCTAAAATGCACACCATTGCTTTTCTGTGACATCAAGGAATGTAATAAGGGTAAAATTATCATCCTGTCTGTCATAGAACTCGAGACCGCTTCAAAAACAGCGATACCGGTACTGGGTTTATCTGGCTACTGCCTCTGGTACAGTGATGCCAAAGTGACAAGCGGCAACCTGATGAGGACTAACCGGCTTGTCCTGTGCCGAAAACGCATTGGCAGCGTTGAGCTGTTCTACGATGTCACGGATGTCCCGAGACACACAGTTCAGCTGGGAGTTGATGTTGTCAGCCAGGTGGTACCTGCAATGCACGAGGCAGAGAAGACACCACTCAGAACGAGAATATAACAACGCAAAGAAACAACAGCAATCTTCGTTCTGTTACTAAACTAAACCCGCTGCAGTGGCTGAGTGGTTACAGCGCTTGGCTGCTGGCCCGAAAGATGCGGGTCCGATCCCAGCAGTGGCGGTCGACTTTCGATGGCGGCGAAATGCTCGTGGCCCGTGTACTGTGCAATGTCAGTGCACGTTAAAGAACCGCAAGTGGTCAAAATTATCCGGAGCCCTCCACTACGGCGTCTCTCATAGCCTGAGGCGCTTAGGGACGTTAAACACCCATAAGCCAAACCACACCATCTAAGTAAACTGATTTCATGATGGTAGTGCAATGGTATGCAGTGCAAAATATTTTAAAAGTCAGCTGGCTTTATACCGCACCAAAGATCATGTCATTTTCAGGACCTTCACAAACGTCCTACATTCAGCGAAAACTCTAGACTTGCAAACAATTCTAGTTGCCAACAAATGAAACTTGGCCACCCAAACATGGCACTTCCTTTGGCATCAGATTAAATTTAAAAAAAAATTCAATTTCAGAGGTCCTCATGCCACAGCAATACAGCTTGCCAACAACATTTCTTTTAGCAAAATTTAGAATTAATGATCATGTGAAGGCCTTTACTGACATCGTAAAGAAACTTCTGCCAAAGAAAAGACAATTTCATATGATCACGAGCTTCGAAAGCTGTGCACTCTCAGTATGCAATGCTGCATACCGTAAAAACCGGAATACAGGTCGAACTTAAAAAAAAAAAACCATGGCGAAAAGTAGACCCCCACCTTATATACCAGTCATTGGCAGAAAAACTACGGAAGCCTTGCAACAATGGGTGGCTGAAGTCAACAGTCCTCCATCACCATCGCCATCAACAGCAGTAGCGCGGCGTGGCACCTCCATTTTGCGTTTACGTTGTTGCTAGGCTGGCTTTTTCAAATTTTGTTTCAAAATGAGCAGAACCCGACGGCAATTCATCGTCACCTTCAAGAAAAACGTGACTGGGTACACGGAACCTCACGGCAACCTGGCGGCACAGTGAAAATTTGGAGTATATCTGAAAATAGAATTCGGTACTGGTGGAGGCAGAAGCTGCGTATTACAACTTGCAGCAAACAGAATAAAACAATTCGTGGGTGGACCGCAGCATATCCAGAATTGGAAGGAAAGGTTGCGGAGTTCGTCCGGGAGCGTGCGCGATGAAGGAAGAGAGAGTATGCGCATGTGTACACATGCGCGTAGCTTGTTTGTTTTCGCCGCTCCGTGTTGTGATGATAACGTGCCGACAAACACACGGGTCGATGAGCGCGTGATAATGTTAAAAAATTGGCCGTATGTACATATGAGCAGCATTTAAATGAAAATAAATTCTGTCACCATTATGCAACTTGTTGAGCCACATTTGTTTCAAGATAAAGGTGACTTTCGGTACTTTTTCCATTGAAAAAGATTTTTTTCATTTTCAGAATTGGTTAGTTGGGGGGTCGATCTATATTCCGGTCCGACCTATAGTTCGGTTTTTACGGTACATGGGATCCATCATGCTGGCTCGTAAGTCCACCGCCAATAAAAGAGGTGGCTGTCACTAACCTCATTGTGCCCTTGTAAAATTTTGTGGCTGAAATCACCCCAGAATTCAAGAATGGGATGTTGTCATGAAACATACAGATAGTGAAAAAAAAAAACACTACTTCCAAAAGTCCTACCCCCCCCAGCAAGAAGTTCTGAAACCCTGCAAATGGGGTAGGGAGACAACAGGCAATTTCTGAAGAACTGAGCAAGGTCTTCTAATCAATTGTGTTATTGCAAACCCAGTGCCTTCCTGTATGAAACTAACATGTCTTCGAGCTGGCTTACTGGGTACACTGGCAATTGTGAGATTACCTGGAGTTACAATAGAAGACACTGGACGAAAGTGTTATACGAGCTGGGAAAACTGGCTGCCTGGAAAAAAACTGGGAACAGAGACATTGGGCAGACAAAGCATATTGTGCAAGAAAGTGCTATTTCAGTGGCAAACACTCCGCGTCTAGATTAAAAGTGAAGGCATTTTATTGCTTTCTCAGCGCCGAGATGAGAGAGTCAATTTTTGGACAATGCGATCTATATAGCAGTAACCCCCTTAACAGCGATTCACTAACAACTTGCAAAAAAAAAAAAAAGAGCAATAACGTAGGCTATTGTCAGTGTGAAAAATATTGTTGACAGTTTCTGTGCTTGAACCACCTGAAGCTAGTGACATCTAGCACATCATCTGACAAAAGATGCTTGCACAATGAAAGGCTTCACACTTTGGGACTCGCGACCACACTGCCAATAAGTGCACGAGCTGGTACAGCAGATGTCAATTCGAAGAGCTGGTTTATTTAAATTGAAGCTTTGGTTCTGCCAACATCAAGTGCACTGAAAGAGTTACCAATGATTAAACCAAATTTTTCGTCTCCTTGGAGTCTGAGTTATCGAGAGTCAACTGCAGTTACGCTCGCCTTGCGGTGCTGTGCCAAAGAAACAGCAGGGGGGGGGGGGCACACATACGTGTGCTCACGCTCCAGGTCGGCATGCTGCTGCACAGAGAGGGCGGGTGCAGTGCGCAGGGCACTCTCCAGGGGCGCCAGCAGCTGCTCCAGCTCCCCCTGCTGAGCAGCCACATAGTCCAACTCGTGCTCCAGCCGCTGCTGGTCCAGCTGGGCGCGCTCCACCAGGCCGCTCAGCTGAGCCACCCGCTCGGCGCTCGCCAGAAGCAGCCGATCCCAGGCGTTCACCTGCGCCACACACGCATCCACCATTCTCCACCCACAGCCTTCAGCACAACCATGATGCTGTTGTGACTCAGTGCCACAATCGACTACTGGATTAATGTGACGTTAGATGTCCAGACACTGGACACAAAAACCAGCTCTCGAGCAATAAAACGTGGACTTAAACACGGTCATAAAAAAAATTAACAAAGGAACAGTATAACAATAATAAAAATTAAGGGGCTTAATTATCATTATACGACGACATCGTGTTAGCATTAGGTCTTCTCCTTGCTTGAAGAGCTAAGGTGACTGGCTTAGCGCGTTAATCCATTCGCTTACGCAGGCTGTCCATGGCGGCAGAGCACGACCTGGTGCACAGCACAGAATTAACAATAACTCATGCTGAAAAAGCCGCATACGAGAACTTTTTATTATATTCAGCTCTCAAGACAATCGCGAATCTAGAGCGAGAAAAATTTTTCTTTGTTAAAAATCTTGAATCAATCATGTGTGTGACTGTGAAGCGGCACTCGTCGCACTTCCGAAATCTTTCGCAGTTTTCTTCATGGGCTTTGTACACTAAATATTGGCGTGATGTTTCTGGCTATGGTGTCATTTGGCGGCATTTGGCAATCAAAATGGTGCCATTGACAAGCATCTGCACTAACTTAGGATGGAGCTACAGCTGGTTTCCTGTGCTCTCACCGGGGCAACACAGCCACGTCAATGATCTTTTCAACGAGATAAAATTTTCTTTCTCGGATTAGCTCATTGATTCACAGCCACTTTTGGTAAAATATAAAGCTGATGAAAGCAGCCAAGTATATTACAGTGATGAATATTTCCTTGCACACTTCTGGATTTCCAAGTAGGGGCTATGCCTGAAATGCCAGACTCAGAGTTAAGTAAAAATTCTCACTTTGCGGATCAAGTCACACTTAATGCCTTCACTACCACCTACAAGTTTAGAATATTTTCAGTCTGCATCCCCCTCACAGCCAGAAAGTTGCGCATGAATTTCAGTGCCGCTGAAGTCTTTCTGCCACGTCGTGGTAGTGTTCGGAAGAAGTGGTGAGAAAAGAACTTTTTTTTTCCGTCCAATATATTCACAAAACTAGTGTTATCTAAAAATTATCAGCCAAGTAGTATCAGGTGCCATTTGTTGATGCATATTTAACCTCTTATGACCTAAATTTTTTTATCTAAGAAAAAAAAAATTGATTTGCAAGAATTGTTTATGTTTTTTGTGTTCTGGGAACACGCAAAAGAAGTTTTGGACCATTTGCTGCCATGGAGTGCATTTTGCAAGTTTCGTACGTAAGTGCAAAAAAACACACATCTATTCAGTGACTTTCTGCTTAGACGAGCTGCGTTTCCAGTTCAAAAAATATAGAACATACTTGCATCCTTTCAGTGCATTTTTATCCCTTCTTCGCTCTCCCCTAGCCAGCATACCTGGGTGGCCTGGTTGATGAAGTTCCTCTCCAGCTCTTCCAGCTCCACCTTCCACTGATTGACCGACTCTTCTAGCAGTCGGTAGTGCATTCTGCAACAATGTCCAAACTCAGCCAGGCACTCCACACTCCTTAATTGATAGGCTGCCAGGAGAGTATTCCTAGGCAAGAATCTCATTCAGCTGCAGCAAAACTGGCACTGTTGTCAGTGCATTCGCAGGTGAAGTCAACACTATACGAGTCACGTGGAGAAAGCAGCTGTGCATACTTTGGAGCTGCCTGTGAAGGAGCAGCATTGCTGCCAAGAGATCACAGTGAGGCAGGAAGCACAAAGAGACAAAGCCTAAGGAAGAACTGCTGGACATCAATTTGTGTGCGCTCTTAGTGGCTAATTCTTTGTTCTCTGGGTAATCGTCTTCAAAGCCACCAACTGCCCACCTATCTGCCCCATGTGTATAACGCTCTCAAAGGCACAAACATCCTCAAGCAAGCTACAAAGCATCAAGCAATTAGCATTTTTTATGCATGCCAGAATAACCTTGAATGCAGAGAAGTGTTGCAAACAGGAATAGAATTCAGCATCATTTACAGCAGAGGGAAAAACAAATATTCACTCTCAGTACAATAAACATTAAATGTAAACACCAAGGTGCCGCTGCAAAGCCTATTAAGTAAGGGTGTGCACATACTGAAATTTTCAAATACCCATTAAATATGAATATGAGGAAAAAAATGGCTTCCAATATTGAATATCTGTTCAGAACAAAAAAATATTTAAGAAAATGATAAACAAGCAAATGTTGTTGCGGTTATTTTTTGCAAAATAGTGCACGGTCTTTGCGACTGAAATAAAAACTGGAGGGGACATTTAAGCTCCGTCTTAAGGGTATGAGCTTTGAAGGATTAACGCCCATGCATGTGGAAATGGTCAGTCTCTACACTTTACATTCATAGATCGCTATGAATCCTCATACTACTCCTGGTGCAGTGCTTGTGTGACCCAGGTTTCTCTTCGTGGGCAACTTCTAACCAATCATTAAATTAACTGCCGCCTGCCATGGTGGGCAGTTTGCTCACGATCCGGTGGACAGGTTGTGATGATGCCACAAGATCACGTGACCTAGGCTGCCCACCTAGGTTGCTACTCCGGTGATCTTTCGCTCACGACGGTGACACTGACAATGCGAGCCGTAATGCTATCGCGTTAAAACTAGACTGCCTCAGAACCGCATAAAAAAACATGATGTGCACAGAAATGTATACTACTTCATTAGACAGCATAACATCAAAGGACTGAAGAAATTCCTGGGTTATCCGAAGGCCGATTTATAAAATGCCCCGTGGCCCCTGAAAAAAATAAACAAATAAAAACTTCCCAAAAATGTGGTACAGCCTTATGAGATGGCTCCACTGCGCAAGCACCTAAAAACCGACGACGAGCGCTCAGTTTCGCCCAGTGGTGAGACTGCTTCTAAAAAGGAAAAAACTGATAAGCGATGCGTAAGTGGGCGTCCAAAAGCGGAGAGGAGATGGGATTGGACATTCAGCGAATGCGCAGAAACCAAAACTATACGGCCAGGCTATTTTTTGTCTCAGCAACAGGGGCCTCCAATCACTGACACGGTGGCTGTTACGCCCATTTAAGAGAAGAACGGGTTACAACGCACTATGTAGTGGGCGAAATTTTTACATGATCGCTCGCTCTGCTGCAACACCTCGACTCGCCCCTTCGGAACCTCATGCAAAGTTCTGCAAATGGACCTATTAGAAATAATTTTACGATTACTCTCACCAAATTTCACTCTTATATCTCCAGGAAACTGTCTTCTAAATATATTTTTCCTGTGAATGTTGCAAAAATACTGCAGGTTAAGAAAATGTGGCAGAGGGCTGGTTCAACATTCAGTGCATTCCCACTGGCATGCTACAGGACAAGACACTTTTTGAATTTTGTATCTCAAAAGTACAAATTTGGATTTTGAATTCTTTTGTGACGCACCGTCTGTTGATATATCTAGAGTGACAGGAAAATTTCATACCAGAATATAATGTTCCCAAATTTGAGGAACAAAGAACTATCGACCCGCACGATGATGGTGATTTTTTTTTTTATGGCGCAAGGGATTACTGCAGCCAAAGAGCGCCATGGTATAGCGTATTTTTCGTTTACTCAAGGTGGGGTCAAAGACCCATTTCCCAAGCAATTCACCCTAAATAAGCCGAGCACCAAGCAAGGGGAAGCTTGCACCCACGGTATCATCGGTGGGTACCCGGCGGCACTGAGGATTCAAACTCGCACCTCCTGCATGCGAGGTGGATGCTCAAACGATTACTCTGCGGTGTTGACCTGCAGTATGGTTCTAGGAGTGCAACAGAGCAAATGGGGTCAAAAAAGACTAAACAGAAGAGAAAAAATATGCTCCGCAAGGCGAGTATATCAGGAAAAAAAAACTAACAAAGAAAAACGGCCATTGTTTGAGCTCTTTTCCGCAAAGCAAAGCCACCCTGGTTCACGGAACAATTTTTTTACAGAACTTTTTGCTCGATTTAGGCAATGAAACTTCGGGACAGCATAAAGAAAATGAGGCATAGAAGCGGACATAACAGTAATAATAAAAAAGAAACATTTTGCCCATTTTTAAGGTTTTCAAAGATGCGTCCCCCGGGGGACTGGACGGGGTACCTGAATTAATGAGGTTTCTACTGCAGTGTAAAGACCGCGTAAAATGCACAAAGCAGGTAATGGCACTCATTCAAAGCATCTACTCTACTAAGTGATGACCCACTAAATGGCCATGGTTGTTGCTTTTCTGCAGTACAGCTTCCAAAGGTGCACACTTACGTTGAAGACAGTGCAGTAGAGCTGGACGTTGGCGCTGGGGCTTGTGTGGTAGCTACAAAGGATGCATAAGCAATGAATGAATGGAAGCATCTCTCGCCGCCATTTAAGAGACAACCCCACCACCGCTTCTATAGAAACAAGACATGGCTTTGTCACTGTCACTAAGCCACTGGCAAGCTACTTTTGGCCTTTGTTGGACAGTGCTAAGGCACAGGCTAAACTGACAAGTGGTGCTCTCTGTTGTGCAAAGGCAAGCATACCGATGAAGAATGAGCAACACAGGAAGGAAACCGCTTACGGGGCATTACTTGTGTCTACAAAACATGAAGAACTGGTTGACAGCCTCATTACAAAGAACACGAATATTACGAATTATTGGCTATATCAAACTGCTCCAAAACATTTTCAACAACTGAACACAGTTTTCCATAAAACAGCTATATTGAACTGCCGAGCGCCAATCTGTGCCCGGCCGGATGGCAGGTGGCAGGCTTTGCCTCACTACACGGGTGGACTGGTGGTGGAGCGGCAAGCATTCGTGCCATGACATGCTCTACATTGTTTTGTGAACAGCGCCACACAAAATATAGCGGTGAGAACAGCTGGTAGCCAGGCAGTCGGCACCCGCCTGCGCCTCTCGCACTTAACGACAGTGCCCTGGAACCAGTGACACGGTTGGTTGTTGTAGCTTTCCAGCAGACATCCTCTGCTCACGTCGACTAGCATGGGCGGAGGTGGTGAAAATGATGATAGCTTTCGTCCTGGTGTCCCATCTTTTACGCAACACCGCTGTAATGCAAGGAAGCACCTTGGCTGGCGTTTTTGATGTGCCACTGCCTGCTGTGGTGCTCTGCGGCGAAGTCAACTTAATTAGCATTTTCCGCTCGGTTTTTTGCGGCCTCTGCAATTGCTGCGAGCCGCTTTGAAACGGTGCTAAAACTATGGAAAAGTTCTCTACCAGTTGCCGTTCTTTCGCTGACTAAATTTAGCTTCTCCATCGTGAGTTTTCTGGCGGCATTTTATATTACGAATTTCGGCTATATCGAGCTATTTTGCGATTTTTTACCAGCTCACTATAATGAGGTTTCGCTGTACAACTCTTGCCATCAAAAGCAGCAAATCACTATGCACTCTCACTAGCCTATCACCAATTGCAATGCCTAGAGAAAATGCTAGTGACATCGCGAAACGTGAATGATGTGACACAAATATACAGTAGAAACACGGTAGGAGCAACCACTTGCGTGAAAGAAGAAGAAAAAAGAAGGAACAGTTCACGCAGGGAGTGTGTCATAGGCTCTGTAAACAATTCAATCCTTGTCTAGGTGGATTACAGGTTATGAGGCGAGTGACCTGTTGCTTGGTGTCCTCCACATCTCAACCGAATCTTGCAGGGATGCCATGAAGCAATACATCTGCTAGTTTCACCACTGTCTGAGAAGCTTAACAATAAGCGAAGCTGTTGCTCACATTTGCCAAGCAATTGAATGTCTCAAGCAGGCAGTCGCTACACCATCGGGAGGCTGTATGTGCCATCTGAATATTTAAATAAAGCCTTAAAATTAGGGGTGTGGGAATAATTGCAATTTAAAATACGTATCACCGATGTTTGTTATTCAGTGCACATTCGATTTGAGAAACTGAAATTTGAGAATTTTGGAATATTGAAAATATTTGGCAGCAATCGAATACTGCGCCTATTTTTATAAATTCTATCATGGCAAAAACCACAATACTTGAACAATTTATCCAAACACAGGGTTTAAAGTACTAGAAAAACAGTACAAAGGCGTCCTGTTCACTCTCTCAGCCATTGTTTATCACATAAATAGGTCACATTCGGATGCTGATAGGCTTGGCCTGGCTGCAGCAGACGTGTTTCGATGGAGATGCAAAGCAAAAGGCCCCTGCGTGCTGTACGATGTCAGCGCTTGTTAAAGAGCCCCAGGGGTCTAAAATTATCCAAAGCCCTCCACCGCAGTTTTCCCTCATAGCCCATGTGTAGGTTCGGGATGTTAAACCGCACAGAATTTCCGTTTTTTTTTTTAGGCTTGTGGCTGGAGTGAAAGTCCAAAAGAGGGCTTTTCCGCATATCACATGTAATGAGAACAAGATGGCTGACGATCCGCTTTGTACAATCAACGCGAAAGCGCGTGGTGTTCATGACTGTCCCTTCCATAATGTTTTTCACACCGCACGCCCAAACCCAAGGCACTCATTCTGTTGCCTTCACAATTTTGCTGGTGTGAGCTCCGTCACCTCGTTTTGATATGCGGGAAAGCCCTCTTCGGGATTTCACATATGGCTCCTGAAGGGGGACTGAGTCGAGATGTCACCAGCAGGGCAAGTGGTCGCATAAAAATCCCACCCATTGTGCACGTCCCCGCTGATGTGCGCATAATGGCAGGCGTGATAACAATACGAAGGCCCCTGTCATTAAGCCAATAGCCTGGCCACGTAGTTTTGGCTTCTCAGCTGGCTTTGCTATCGGCCCACTGTGGCAGTGGATATATCAGCCCCGCATTCACCAGTGTCCGAACCCAGCTGCACGCCGTTTTCAGGCGCTGACTGGGCTGGCAATTTCTTTTTCTCCTTAGAAGCGGTCTCACCGTTCCGATGCCAATGTGCGCCCCCATCGTTTACGTCTGTGTTATTCCGGTGAACCGAAACGCACGCTTGTCGTGAACATTCTGCTGTTTGCGTGATGAGGCCTCCTCGCAAGGCTTCACTGCATTTTCGGCAGCTTTTTTTTATTATTGAGGAAAAGGGGGACGGCAATTCTCATGAGTCAACCTTTGGATAATTCGGGAATTTCTTCCAGCCCCTTGATATCTGAATTAACGAAGTTTTACTAACCACCATGTTATATTTAGTTGCCAGTCATGTACCATTCATGAGTTTCATTTTGTTACTCATTTTACATGACCACAGTACAGTATACATACTACTATGCTGTCTAATCAAATAGTGTATGTATACTTCATGTTTTTTTTTTGCATGGTGCTCAGTCAATCTAGGCTTAGTGCTGGTTCAAAGACCATACACAATTAGAAACAAATAATAATGATAATAACATTATTAACTAATAAGAAGAACAAAATTTGCCTATCTTTTTCAGAAACATTTTTTTTAACACTGGATGCACATTCAATAGTTGAAGGCATTTTTTTCTTCATGTTCATATTCAATTCATATTAGAAAACTTCAGTATTTGCATACCCCTGCTTAAAATGAATATGTACGCCATACCTTAGTGATGTCATACATAAATATGAGCTGTATACAGGTCATATTTATGTATGACATCACTAAGGTATGGCTCGTATACGAGCAAGTACCAACCCTTTTTTTTGCAGAAATCTAACTTTCCCAACAGATGTGAAATACAATGCCACCCTAGAAGGTGACAGATATGTAAAGCCATTTATGCTAAGCAATTGTCTTTGCAAGGCTCCCTACCAACCAGACAGTCAGTCCAGCAACTTCACATCTCCAGCATGTATGCCAAATGTTTTCCTAACATTTTTTTTTGAACACAAACATTCTAAAGTCAATTTGCTTGGAAGGGGGTCCCACAGCTAGACGTCAGACACCATTAACACTTCTGTTGGGTCTAGTTGGTGCACGGTGATACAGATGAACAATGTGCGCAAAACTTCCGACGAACCACATACACGGGAGAAACACAAGGACTGGCGCAACACTAACAACTCTACTAACACTAACAGTTGTTAGTGTTGCGCCAGTCCTTGTGTTTCTCCCGTGTATGTGGTTCGTCGGAAGTTTTGCGCACATTGTTCATCTGTATCAGACACCACTTCTGTCACACAATGTGCAAGCTAAAGAAATAGAAAAATGATGAACACTAATAGCATTACAGGAAGCAAAGTAGAAACAAAATAACAAAAGCCATCAGTTAACAAGGTAGTTAGGTATTTCATGATATATTACTGTACAATAAGCATGTGGACTATGAAGACTTTATCACGGGCATTTCTGCTATGTCTTCCTTGCCATGAAACACAGTTGCTTGTTACAGAAAACGCACTCCCCAGCACAGTTTCTCTGCTCGAGGGCATAATCAACAACTTTTTTGTCACACACTGCAAGCATAACTGACATAATCTCAGAGAAACCAGCGCAAAAAGAACAACGGACAAGAAATAAGGAGGTCTACACGGACAGAAGCGCTGAACTTTCAACTTTATTTCGGAAGAATTATTGCAACGTATTTATACAGTAACCTGCCAGAGGCAATGACGCACAAGCAGAGCAAAACAATCTTTTGATCTGACAATGATTCAGGAATTAAATGAAGGGGCAGTGGCAACAAGCAAGCAAAAACCAACACAGCTCTTTACTAAGATATCAAGGAAAGAAAAAAATAAAAAGAAATTTGAAGATGAATGGCCAACAAGGAACACGTCATAAACAAGCAGAGATAAAAACATGGTCATGAAGCTAAAAACGATAAAAGGTATAAAAATATAACGAGTTAGTTAAAAGGCCAAAAAGTAACACAACAAAAAGATAAAACTAAGCTATACATGCAGATTAACTATAAGATGTGGTCAAATGTGATGAAAGTGCTAAAAAATCTAGTAGTCATGGTGGGAGGGTTGCACAGCTAATGTCTCGAATTTCGTGTCAGATAGGCAATTTATTTTTCTGATAGACAAAGAGAAGGCTTGCTAATGCAGTTGTCATTTAATGATGCTATGTTCACTGCTTCAATGATCTCACGGGGCATCTTGTTTCTGTTCTTCGATATTAATACAGTTTTTTCAAATTGGGGCAAACAGCCTGTTTCCACAGCTTCACAATCCCGACAATGAATACCAATGTGGCGGCACTTTTGAACACTTACGTTGTAGTCATGTTCTTTTAGTCTTTCATTTAGACAAAGTCCAGTCTGACCAATATATTGCTTACCACAAGACAATGGAGTAGAATAAACAACTGAATCTGTGCACTGCACGAAACTCGGTTGGTGCTGAACACTGCATTTACTTGTCTTTTTTCGTGGTTCATTGACCCGTTTGCAAAGCTGGGAAAGTTTCTCAGGAGCACTGAAGACGACCTCAACACCAACTCATTTTCCAATTTTCTTCATATTGTGCGAAATGCGATGCAAGTAGGGCATAACGACTACCTTCTTATTGGTGGTCTGTGCAGAAGTAGGCTGTTTTGATTCCCACCATGACTACCGGAGTTTTTAGCACTTTCATCACATTTGACCACATTTTATAGTTAATCTACATGTATAGCTTTAGTTTTATCTTTTTGCCGTGTTACTTTTTGGCCTTTTAACTCGTTATATTTTCATACCTTTTATCGTTTTTAGCTTCGTGACCATGTTTTTATCTCTGCTTGTTTATGGCGTGTTCCTTGTTGGCCATTCATCTTCAAATTTCTTTTTATTTTTTTCTTTCCTTGATATTTTAGTAAAGAGCTGTGTCGGTTTTTGCTTGCTTGTTGCCACTGCCCCTTCATTTAATTCCTGAATCATTGTCCGATCAAAAGATTGTTTTGCTCTGCTTGTGCGTCATTGCCTCTGACAGGTTACTGTATAAATACGTTACAATAATTCTTCCGAAATAAAGTTGAAAGTCCAGCTCTTCTGTCCGTGTCGGCCTCCTTGTTTCTTGTCTGTTGTTCTTTTTGCGCTGCTTCCTCTGAGATCACGGCCTACCAAATAGCCCAACAACAAATTTTGCTGATAACTCACATAGCAGTCTATAATTCTCTCCAATGAAAACATGACTATAGAGTTCACTTTAGCACAACTCACAGCCTTCAGCACGAAGCCACAGTGATTAAGATACGCCACAACACACAGAGAAACCATTTGTGGCCAGATGGCGTTTCTACTGATTCCCAGATTCTTTGCGCTGTATTATTACTTGGCTGCTCGTCCCACAGGGTAAGGTGCAATAGTCTTGACATTTGACAGATGGAGCACTGTAATACTGCACAGTTCAGCGTCCAAGGAAGAGCCCCTGCTAGCATTCACTATTATCATCAGCATAGTGCAAACCAAAAGGAAGGGGGGTGCGTTCATTACATGAAGGGAAAAAAAACTGTGCTTCTTGACAGCCAAGTAGAGGGTGTGTTCATTACGCGAGTGAGTATGGCGAAGAAGGAGACCGGCAGATGCCAGCAACCTCACCAGTCACAGCTGCAGCAGTGGCGGCTGGAGTCGCTGTGGCAGGGGCTGCAGTGGATGGCTGCCCAGCTGCAAAACCTGTCGATGGCTGCTGCTGGCCAAAGCTGAACGTCGGGTTCGTCTTGTTGGCCCCGAAAGAAAACGCTGAAAAACACAAGGCGGACACTCGCTGCCACATTTCCGACCACTAGCCATTCTTTTCCAGGGGGGGGGGAGGGGGGGGGGGGGGGGGAAGGGAGAAACAAAAAATCCTCCCCATAAGTCACCTTTTCTTGCTTCGATGCAGTCGACCCCACTCAGCAACTTGTGGCTCATTAATGCAAGGCAAAGCAGGAAAGAAAGAAATTGGGTTTTGGATTCCAGTGTGGTGATCACAGCAGCAGCAGTCTTTTACCTATGGTACATCACTAAGGTTGAGGGGCTTTGAACGTCAGCTGCTGCCCAGTCGTCTCCAGTCCTACCTTCACTGAGACTCCCAGCTGAGTAAGGTGAATGAACAACTGTCCCACAACAGTGATTGACCCAGCTGCTCTGGCAGCAAAGCTATAAACATACAGCGCCATGTGCAAATGAAGCTAAAATATGGCCAAAGTGGGAGAGAAGTGGCTTCATTTGCCCGCTTGGAACAGAAAGCTCGCAGAGGGCACCAGCATATTTTTACAGCACTGAGGTTCTAGAAAACATTTTATCATGCGGTAGATGTCCTTTACCTCAGCATCCCAAGATAGCTTGGCAAGGAAGTTAACAGGATTTTCTAGAAAGACACAGTGCACTAATACAAGTTTCTCAGCCAATGCTACTTGTGAGCAAGTTCACCTGCCCAAGTGCAATAGCAGTTGGAACCTTACAGAGATAGATTGTGACGGAGTGTTGTGTTGTACTAAGACCAAATGATATGATACACAAAACACGGACTAATGCAAGTGCAGATCACACAGTATACAAAAAAAAAAAAATTAGATAGGGCAATATACTGTTTGTGGGCTGCGTGCCGAAGGTGAAGCTGGTAGTTGTCGTGTTGCCACTCATCCTGTTTCTTGCACAAGGTCGTCACAGGGATGGCACAGGGGACCAGTGGCAAGCACCCTGCACGGCATGACATGATTCATCCATGAGGTCATGAGTTTTCCAAGCTAGACAGACACAAAGCTTCAAAGGAACTCCGCTCAATCACTGCACATGCAGTATACTGTGTACATGGCATACACCTTCAATAAGATGAAACTATGACCCAGCATACAATTTTTCCGACAGTCCGTGCACGGTAGCCAGAAAACTGCAAGGATACAAAGTGGTTGGTTGGTTGGTGTGTAGAGTTCAATAGCACATAAGCAGCTAAGGCTACCATGCACCAAACACAGAGTTGGAAGGATCTCAGTGGGGTGCTGCCAGACTACTACTTATTATGTGTTACAGTTCGTTGATGACATTTCTTTGTTTTAGGAATCTAACAACTTCATTCTCTTATAAGACTAAGTTGGGGTGGAAAGGATAATGTTTAGCGTAAGACACTGTTAAATATTTTTTTTTCTTAGCTTTTCAAGTTTTGTGCATTAAAATAAAACATGGTTCACTGTGATCACTTTGCCACATAGTTCACAAAGGGGATTTCCTTGTTTCATGAGTATGAAGTTATGTGTAAGATGAGTATGTCCAATGCGGAGGGACGTAAGATGACTTCAATACAGCATTCTTAGTGTTAATGGAGAACACAGAAGTAATTTTCCGGGAAAATTCATTTACAATGGTAGGGTGAGGTATACAGGCTGTAGTTAAAAGCAGTGTTGGTTTCACCTAGCCAGAACAGATAAGTGTGAGTCATCTTTTGACACACCTTGGGCACACCTCCCCTTCCGCACTTCGGCCGGCTATTCAGTATTCCGTGTATTCCTACGTCGCCA
This sequence comes from Amblyomma americanum, assembly GCF_052857255.1. NCBI lineage: Eukaryota > Metazoa > Arthropoda > Arachnida > Ixodida > Ixodidae > Amblyomma > Amblyomma americanum. The sequence continues at coordinate 84,124,260 of NC_135507.1, forward strand.
CACGCAATACAAGCCTGGTGACCGTGTATGAGTGTGGAATCTGATCCGACGACGTGGCCTCAGTGAAAAACTTTTTCCGCTCTCATGTTTGCGCTGCCAATGTTTATTTTGCATTGTCTTTGCTGTTGTTGACCTTATTTTTTGTTAAAGCATCCGGCTGATGCTTCTTTGAGAGAGAAGTAATGCCGCGGAACTACTGTACTGTTTGTTCGTTCGAGCTGAAAACTGTTGACACCTGGGTCATATCACTTTGTTACGCGAGATGCGATTAGCGTTATCTGGAAGGATTGCAGCCAGGCATAGCTATTTAAACATTACTCTGGGTTGTTATAGTTGCTTTTAGCGCCTTATCTCGATGGTTCCTCTTCGATCACCACTGAGCACGTTTGTTGCCATCGCCGTCGCCGAATTCTTCAGTTCATTTATGGCCCCAAGTCAGCGCAATAACATTTAAGTTCCACATTGACGTGCTCGTCTGTTTTTTTCACTGCACTGTCACCACCTCCTGACAATATTCAACTACATTACTGCTAAAGTACCTCATTTCATGTCTCCTTTACTGCAGATAATTTCACAGCAGAACAAATCAAAATTAAGTAAAAGGGTGAGACGTGTGGTTTGCACAGGCAATCGCCGTCGCCGAATTCTTCAGTTCATTTATGGCCCCAAGTCAGCGCAATAACATTTAAGTTCCACATTGACGTGCTCGTCTGTTTTTTTCACTGCACTGTCACCACCTCCTGACAATATTCAACTACATTACTGCTAAAGTACCTCATTTCATGTCTCCTTTACTGCAGATAATTTCACAGCAGAACAAATCAAAATTAAGTAAAAGGGTGAGACGTGTGGTTTGCACAGGCACTGAGTTCGTCCTGTTGCTATTCGTGGTGACTTAGAAGTGAAATTTTGACATTGCACAAGCAACTCCATTCCTGCTGTTTTGGACGAAGTTGTTAATAGTGGCTTATTTTTAAATAATAAAAATTACAGAAGGAAAGATGGGTGCTGGCCTCGCCACCTGCGTCTGCTCTACATAAAAACAGCAGCACACCTCCACGGAGACCATCCAATCATTGTCTTCGACCAATTGTCATGACGTCACGCAAGCGAAAATTCCATATCTACTATGGTTTCCGGGGAAGTCTCATTATGCGCACTGCTTCGCTGCTTTTTTTTTTTTTATTGCTCTGTATTTATACAGTGCCCCTTCAGAGCATTTTTCTGATTGAAATATGTGACTTTTGGCAGTGTGTTGCAGACGGTGGCTCTAAAGATGGTTGGGGAATGCTTGACACATGCAAAAACGGTTCAAAAGCAAATCTAGATGATTTTGCCAGCCAGGCCATGCCCCTCTGACATCACGTTGTTACACCACGGAGATATCTATTCTGGAGTAGCGGGCTCGGAAGCCCGCGAGCTCCTTTCTGCAGAGAGGGTGCACCCACGCTTACCTGCGTAGTCGGCAGCACCTGCACTGATAACGTGAACATTTTAGCAGAGATCTCCCTGGTCGGGAGGAGAATTAAAGAAAAAAGAGAGACACTCGATCAAAGACTCATTAAAGAATCGACGTTTTGATTCCAATCCGACACATTCTGTTTTCACTAGTTTGGAGCCAGAGGCAAATGCCAGAATTGGCTTCCACCGGTTCTCATTACATCGCAGTAGTAGTGCAGCAGAGGCAGGTTCTCTATGATCATGAATAGCAGTTTACCAATATCCCTCAAGAGAAAAGTGTACAACAGCTGTATCTTGCTGGTACTCACCTACGGGGCAGAAACATGGAGGCTAACGAAAAGGGTTCAGCTTAAGTTATGACAACACAGCAAGTCATGGAACGAAAAAAGACAGGACTAACGTTAAGAGACCGGAAGCAGGCAGAGTGGTTGAGGGAACAAACGCGTGCCAATGACATCCTAGTCGAAATCAAGAGGAAGAAATGCGCTTGGGCCGGGCATGTACTGCGAAGGCCAGATAACCGCTGGTCCTTGAGGGCAATGGAGTGGATTCCAAGAGAAGGCAAGCGTAGCAGTGGGCGGCAGAAGGTTAGGTGGGCGGATGAGATTAAGAACTTTACAGCCATAGGGTGGGCGCAGCTGACAAAGGACAGGGTTTTTCACTATTTTGGAGCCAGAGGCAAATGCCAGAATTGGCTTCCACCGGTTCTCATGATGTCGCAGTAGTAGTGCAGCAGAGGCGAAGCAGGAAAAGCAAGGAGATGGTCCTTTCTCCCCTTGATGTGGCCTGTGGCACTGCCATAGATATATGTCCACGAGTACAGCGGGAAATCGCAGGTGATTGGCAAGTGCCTCAGCGAAAGGCGATTAACCACTACGTCAGGACAATAGGTTTACATGAACCCGATAGCGTCGGGTAGAATCACAGGTTCGAGCTGACCAAAGTCAACCCAGCTTCACAAGTGCATGTATACATTTTTTAGCGTTTTTAGCGTGGATTTTAGCGTTTACATGAACACAGTAACCGGTTTTCTATCCCATAACTCCTCAACCCAGCCCTGTGGGGTTGATGTAATGATATTGGCTGGAGGGCCTCCTTTGAGGTGTATGTGCCCCTGTATTCTTGGCATGTATGGTCACCTGCACACCTGCACAGGGAAAAAAACAATGCTGTTCTCCCACATCCTCCTGAATGGGGAGCCATCTTACTGTGGGCCACCTGTGTGTAGGTGTGAACAATGCCTTATTGTGTGTGGTGGCCCAGGATGGGGGGAGCTTTTAGGTGTGGGCTTGCATCCCACTGTCTTTTCACACAAGCTCCAGCAAAAAAAAAAAAAGTAGAAGTCCTTTAGAAATACAGTCCAATGGAGAAAAAAGGATAGAAAGAATTCAACTTCGCCAAAGTTCCAAGAAAAATCCGTGCGCACGAATAGACAAATTTAGCGCAAATTTCAAATCTGCGCAGAAAATAAATACACAACTTTCAGAGCCTGTAAAACGCAAACACTAGGTTCGATATGGATGAAAATTGCTGCTTAACAATCAAGAAAGAAAAAGGGAGGAAATTTTTCGGATGGAATTTTGATATTTGGCTTAAGGTTTTTCTCGAGATGACATGAAAGACCGACATATCTAAAAGCACAATTTTTTTGGATATTTACCTCTTATTTGTAAAAAAAATGAAACAAAAGAAATAAAATCTGTCGGCAACAATTCCGCTATTCACTAAAGAAGAAAACGCTGCCACAAGCCTCATGAAAATCTTCGGACACGCTATGGCTTCTGAAAATTCCCATGTATTTCCTATGGACACTGCCACTGGTTAACCAGCCGGCGGGTCAATGGTCTAGCGATACTATTAAAAAATTGGCCGGGCACAGTATGTCTCGGTAATGTAGACCGCAAATCACACGCAATCGCTCGAGGCAGCACTGAGAAAGGACGCCGGTAAGAGGGATGTTTTGCCTTTTGGACTGTAACTTCTCTATTATCAAGTGACAGTTTGGACTGTACTCTTCCCTAGTATCCACTGTACAGAGAAGCAAGTATGCGGGGCTCTCGACAAATCAAGTGTTGTATGAAGAACACAGGTCACGGACACGAAGGGAAATAGCGTCCAACAGAGGACAACAACAGATACGTAGGTAGGTATGCCTCAGACATTCCTGGCACATACCCACTGCGGGGGAGTGGCCAAGACACAGGTGGTTAATTGCTGGATGCATGAATGTTTTGACGGGAAAAGGAGTGGTAACAGTACGTAGGCTGATAGATTGGAAGAGGAAAGGACAGGGGTCCTGTTAACTTGGAGATCGAAGACGGGACAATGGCTTAATGTGCATAATAGTATACAATGCCTGTAATGTTTCAATGTCGTACTGACTGTGAGCGGGAAAAAGATATTACAACGGGAGCTGCTGCGTTTCCTGTAGAAAATTTGCACAGCAGAGCACACACTCCTGTCGCTTAGTCCAAGCAAAGAAGTGCCAATAGAAAGAACAACCGCAGAGGACACAGGCAAACCGAGTTGATGAAATGGAATTTGCAACAGAACAGCAAGAAGTGATCTATTGTGTCAGGTTCGGCACAAAACGGGCACAATGGGGAAGCCGCCAGGCCAGATCTGTGAAGGTAGAAATTTAGAAGGGGAACCCGGCAACGGAAACACGTGAAAGAGACCTCCAGTCTGTGCGAGCGCCAGTCTTTGCTACTCCAAGGATGCAGAAGATCCTGATATTCGGGAGATGATGTAAGAGCCGAGGCAGCAAATTCCTGAAATATTGTGTAGCTGCGAAACCTCACCGCAGCTGTATATGCACACGATGGCAGGACAGCAACAATTGGGCCGCTGAGAGAGGCTCTTGCTAAGGAATCTGCAACCTCATTCAAGTGAAAGCCCATGTGACCGGGTACCCAAAGCAACCTTACCGAATTTAGATGGAGCGGAATCGGGAATTTAAAGAGGCGTAATGCCCGAGGCTCAGTGGGTGAGGATAATGAAGAGCAAATGGACAGAGAGTTCGTCATAACCACGACCTGAGAAACGGTAGTTTCTAATTTTCGTAAGGCTAAAATTACTGCTAATAAGCCAGATAAATTGGAGTGAAGTCAGGAAGACGGAGAGAAAAAGACCAACCCAGTGAAGGCGAAAAAATTCCCACACCTGCCTTTTCGCAATCCTGCGAGGCATCGGTAGCAATAAGAACATGAGAGGGAAAGGACCTTAGGTGGTCCTGCAACAAACCCTGAACAAGCAGAAAGGGCTGCAGCTTTGCATTCGATGGGAAAATGTCATCGAATTCGATCTGTACAGAAGATGAGTTGTTATACATTTGGCTGACATCTGTGAAATGAATGTTTATGGGATCAAGGAGGGATGCACGTAGCATATCTGCGGAGTATGAAAACGAGACCAGGTGGCACTAAAAAAGGCGGAAGGTTGCCTAAGAAATACTATACTGGAGGCGTGAAGAGGTGAGTCGCACAATTTTAAAAATGTTTGAACTGTTTAAAGGCGAAATCTAACTGATAACGATGGAATTCGCACCTCAAGGTGCAGAACAGCATTGGTGACTTATTGTGGAAGCCCCAGACAGAGACGCAATGCCTCACGCTCCAAGAGCACAAGAGGGCGAAGTTTATAGGCAGAAGCTCCTGAGAACAAAACACAACCAAACTCCAAAATTGGGTGGACGTACATTTTATAAATCATCAGAAGTGTATGCCTTCTCATGCCTGACCTAGCACTACAAAGCCTACGCAGGATGCCAATGGCCCGAACTCCTTTTGCAGGAACTTGCTCAATGTATGGCCGCCAGGATAGAGTAGAGTCATATATTACTCCGAGATACTTCACCGTCTGAACTTGAGGAATTATGTTATTTCTATAGACCAGGCAAATATTTATAGGAACAGAAACTGGAAATACTAACAATGCGCAATGCTTCACATTGAGGGACAGATGAATTCTTCCTAACCAGAGAATATTGAGGTAATTTTGCAGGGTTCGATAAAGATGGTGAATGTCACCTGCTGATGCAAAAAATGCAATATCGTCGGCGTACACATAAGTTTTCACATTTTGAATGCATGGAATTGAGCTTAGAAAAATGTTCAAAAGAACAGGTGAGAGAACTGATCCTTGCGATGCACCTCTTGTCTGTTGAAATCTCCTTGAGGAAACACCATTTTGGCAGCAATAAAAATCTCTATTTTCCAAAAAAGCAGAAATCCAGGCTACAAAATAGCTTGGGAAGTTGAGTTCCTGTAATCTGAGTAACAGAGTCGAGTGCTCAACGCTGTCGTATGCTTTACTGATATCCAAGGTGACAAGCGCAGCAAACTGTTTTCTATTGCGTGCTAACTTAATACGACTCTCTAGGTCAGTATGAGCTCATCAAATTGAACAACCCGGCCTGAAACCAATTTGACACGGATTCAAGAGAGCATTTTTCGAAATGATTGACATGACACGGCTGAGAAGGACCCTTTCCACCAATTTCGCCGTTGTTCATGTAGCGAAAGAAGAGAAGTTAGACTACAGATTCTTTTTCGCCTGCATCCATCTAGAATATAAAACATTTCTTCCCACAAACAAAAAGACACGCACAGAAAGGTAAGTAGCCCTGAAGAAATGCACTAAACTGCATGCTCGAGCACAAGTATAAACTTTTGACCGGGCGGGTTTCGCCCCTGAGCACTAAGGCGCAATTACTTGCCTTTGAAAAGGATGCGTTTTGAAGAAACTGGATGGAATGAAGAGCCGCTCACAATCCTTTATTTCCTTCAAATTATCAGTAACAATTAAGAAACTAAAACGCGCGGCCTCACTTGCATTATCTGCCTTGACTTGGATTGCATACTGTCGGATCCTTGTCATCCTTGTCCGACACACTTTTCAAAATTTTCGCTGTTTTTAAATGTAACACATTACTAATACCACATTTTATCTAAGAATTAAACATGTAATTTTTTTATCTTGATTCAGTCTTCTGACGTTTCCTTCTCCGCGCAAATGCTTCATTGGCATTCAATCCCCCCCACGTGGGTATGTGCCAACGTTACTAGTAACGTTGGGTATGTGCCATATTACTTGAGGAGAAGAAGAAGAAGAAGAAGTATTAGTGCCCGGTGCAAGGAAGGCCCTACGTGGAAGGGACTACGTGGAAATTTTGAACAGCGGTGCAAACAGATCTGTGGCTGAACCCAAATGTGGTGGCGCCAAATGATAGCAAGAGCGGGCTGCTCAAACTAAGGCCAAGATGCTGCAAGGGCTCCTCCAGCAACCTTTTTCTCAGTGAGTTGAATCGGCGACAATACAGCCAAAAATGTTCAATAGATTCTGGCTCACGGCTCTAATTCTGGCTCTAATTTCTTTTTCCCGCCCTCAGTCAGTACGACATTGCAACATTACAGGCATTGTGTACTATTATGCACATTAAGCAATTGTGCCGTCTTTGATCTCCAAGTTAACTGGACCCCTTTCCTTCCCTCTTCCAATCTCTCAGACTACATACTTTTACCACTCCTTTTCCCGTCAAAACTTTCCTGTATCCAGTAATTAACCGCCTGTGTCTTGGCCACTCCCCCGTAGTGGGTATGTGCCAGCAACGTCTGAGGCCTTCCGTCCTTCCTTCCTTCAATCGGCGTTTCCAGCCTACCTTCCCGCAAACGCTTCACACCCTACACGAGCGAAGTTAGAATGGTCTTTGTGGAAAAGAAGCGGCGCAGTAATTTTCTCACATCTCGGTTGACAGGAAGGAACGAAGGAAGAAAGATGAGAGCGAAAGAGGTTTAGGAGGCGGTGAAAAATTTGTAAAAATGTTTTGTGCTTCTGCAAGTCGCCGCCTGTATTTGCCAATGACCTGCAGTGGATACGCGCCATTATCTTGAGGGCAACAACATCGACCACCTGGGGATCGCACAGCACACGGGCGCCTTTGCGTTTCACCTCCATCGAAACGCGGCTGCTGCGGCCGGATTCGAACCCGGGGACTTTCGTTCAGTAGCCGAGCGCCCTAACCACTGAGCGGAAGTTTTGTTTTCGGCAGCAAGTGTGTTTGTGTCGCCTGAGTCCACGTGGCTGGACAGTCTTGCTTTTCTTGTGCGAAGGACATTTGCGCCGAAAAAGACAGTTCTGGAACGCAAGAGGGATGAAGCACTGCAGTCGAGTGAAAGACTGTCATTCCCATGTGACCTCTGCCCTTCGACCTGTGACAACAAGGAGGATGAAGAGAACCTGACATTCGACTCGCACTCATGTGAGCAAAGCTCTTTGTCTACTAGCTCGCTAGTGCCGAGCACGTGACGCACTGTCCCTAGCGCGCGAACCACGGCGCGAGCAGAGTGGCGTCCAAAATACATGTGCATGTTTTGGTTTTAACGCCTCGGGAAATTGCGCCTGAAACTTCAAGCCAATTTAGACGCGGGATGTCTGTAGCGTACTGCGTCTCGCATGATGCTACAGTGAGCTTTTAAAAGACCTGTCCCTTCTGTGTGCTGGTGCTTTCCTTGAATTGAATGCCTTGTTTTACGTTGTTTTAGCAACCGGAGATAGCTGTGACATCGAAATTTAGGTCACATATAAAGCATAAAAGTAAATAATCGCTGCTTAGCCAGCCTTCTTCAAGAGTGGAAATGACAATCGTTGAAGAAACTGCCATTGTACGTGTTCTATGCCTCGTATGTGACCTACACGGAACTTTTACTTCATAAATATCATTAGACTGTTGAAACCATAATAGCATGAAGTAAAAATTCAATTTTAAGGTATTTAGCGATCATTACAAAAATCAAAAACCTGCAAGCAAAAATTTGGTGTCACCTCATCCCTTCTTTTCTAAGTGCAGATTTGGGTCCACTTGGCGATCCACTTGGCAGGTTTAGGTATAACACATTTGACACGTGTTGCAGTTGCGAAGGAGAGATGAAGCGCAACTCTGTTAAGCCACTGCTTGGTAGGTGCGTGCACAGCAAAAGGTTAATAAAAGCCTCCATTGCAGCCGCCAACTTGTGCTCCCAGGATGGGCAAGCTGCTACTGTAAATGGTTTTTTGCTGTACAGGGGCGCTGATTTTAAGTTTTTCAAGGCGTCTAAGAGGAAAAAGAAGTGAATGTTGTGCAGTGTTTCCCTCCAAATGTGGAGCCACTGCAAGCTAGAGCACAATGCTTCATGCTTTTTGTGGCCGTCCTGCTACAAAAAACTAGTAAATTCAGCGTATATGAAATCCTCTGGATGTACATTTGTTTCTTTGGGGATGAGGGATTTTGAACATCATGGTGTTTTAACTCCAGATTTGTGAGAAGCCACCGGAGAAAATGTAAAATGTAGCTTTTAAGCTGGCAACTGTTAAAAGTTTCAGTCGTGTCTTCTTCATTATGGTGCCAAGAACATTTGTTATGGAACCTAGTTTCTTTGATTTTTTTGGCCTTGATCTCGAACAATGCTTTCTATATTGCAGGTTCCTTTGTTGACTGTGGAAAAGGACGTGTTGGACACTGCCATGCTGAGAGGCATCGTCTGCTGATTCGCGGTAGATGAGAGACTTCAGCAAAAACTGTGAGTTCCACATAACATGAAATCTGTCCTCAAAGTAATCGTTGGTAGCATGCATGCGCATTTGGTTTGCACATGCATGCAATATGTATGCAATCAGTAGCAGGTGAGTAGTGCAGCCATGTTTCCCCAGTGGCTGCATGGACATTGCAGGTGAGTGCACACCTTGACATGGTCTGTAGAGTGAGAAATGTTGCTGTGAAGAGACACTGCTAGTGTAAACACCATGGTCTCTTCATAGTATAAATAGCACTCATTTTTGGCTGTTTGTGGTGTTGTGGGCCTTAGTACTGTTACACTCATGGAAAACTTATTGCGGGTCCGCAGGCAACGCTATGGAGGCAGAGCCTCTGCACTTGTATCAATGCGTCAAGTAGTCTACACAAGTTTGATATTGCTTGTGGTTTTGCTTTCGGCGGCGTAAATGTCAGCTGTGCATACCTTTTCACGAACACTGTTACCGTTCAAGCAACGATGTATTTACGGCAAGTTGCAATTTTTTGTTTAAAGATATTGATCAACGTCATTATTTTTGGTCTATTCATAGAAACTGTAGGTTTATTTGAGGTGTAAGAAATGTAAGTTCCCAGATGAACAAATTCCAACTGGTTCCAGCTGGAAATAGCTGGTTCCAGCTGGCAGCCAACAGGTTACCAACTGGTAACCGCAGCAGGAACCAGTTGGTCTGGAAATAGGACCAGCTGGAACCAGTTGGTCTGGAAGTAGAACATGCTCGAACTAGTTGGTCAGAAAATGGAACCAGCTGGTCTTTAAATAATAAATTGTCCTGGAGCTAGAATGTACGTACGTACTAGCTGATCTAGAAGTAGTTTTTCGATTGTATAGCTGCACAGGAACTATACCCCAGGCTAAAATGGACCTAATCAGAAATTTGTGCAGAGTGTAACTATTGCTGGTTCCTGCTAGAAATTAGTTTATGCAGCAGGTGTCCGATTATGCAAGTCTATAACTACGTACTGCAACACAAACAATATTCCCATATGCTGCAAGCCATATCAGCGAGGGCCTTGCGGAGCAAATGAAAGGCTTACAGTCGGATTATATTTTTTCACCTCAGGTCATTTACTTTATAGTTAAAAATTGTAACAGTCATAAACAATACTTACTGAAAATAGGCTTGTTTACAAACCAAAATTTTCAGCTCTGCTGATATAACTGGACAGTGTGTGTCCTCATATCAACACATTCATGATGGGGTTGTGAAAAGAGTTAGCTCATGCTTAATTACGTAGTGTGTGCCCTCTGTGATTGGTTCTGTTTTTAACACAAATCTAGACATCTTTGCTGCTTGTGCAGTTTGTAAAAGTACTAAAATGATGCATATTTCATGATTTAAAAAATGCACAAAAGGCAGGAATGCATAGTATTCATAAAGCAAATGAAAAATCAGCATCAAATCAAATAAACTATAAAGATGAAATTTATTTGAAGGAAAAGCAAGGAGATGAAACACAGACAGCAAAACATTCTTTTGAACGATGCACACAAACCGTATACAACAGCAAATAACAGCACTGCTTAAAGAGAGACCGAGGACAACGCCGTCAAAACCTTGTTCGCAGTAAAAGCAGTTTTGTAGTTATTCCTGGCTATGTTTAGTTAGTCCAGCAACATAAGATGCACTACTGAGAAAACTGGAATCAAAATTATGAAGTAGAGGATGAAAAAGGGCTCATTGATAACTGCTTGCAAGTGGAATTCAGTGAAGCGCGGTGTAACCTAGCCCCTGTGTTTCATGCCCTAAAAACTCTCAGCATGTCACACTTACTTGCAAAATTCGCTGGTGATTGAGCCACTTGCTAGCAAGTGCCTTCAAACTGTTTAAAGAATTAGCCATCATCAGCCACTCAGCAATCTGTACTGGCACACTTTTAGATGAAGTCACCAGCTCCTTCAATTTCCCAATATTTGACTCAAAGGCAAAACGTGAATGTGCCCAGAGTGGCCCCTGTGCCAGTACACTCTTGGGCAAGTGAAGAGCTGGTGAACATTGAATGTCATGGATCTTTCCCCATAAAGAACTTGTGTTTGCACTACAAACTTCACTAAACACTGCGTGCTGTGGGCGATATCATCATCGGTTACACTGTCTTGCAGCAGAAGTGCAACACCCCTTACTAGTAAGGCAAAATGCTTCAGAAATTTTGCGCCCAAGATGCCATCCAAACATGGTAGCGAAAAGCAGAGCAGCCACTGCTGCCACTCCACTGCTTTCCAGTATTTGCATACTGTGAGCGAGCGTTGCAGTCGGTGAAAGCACAGTGGAAGTTTCAAATCACAGAGCTTTTTGTCCAAAGCTTCAGCTCGTGCAGGATCGCCAATATAGTAGTCCTCTCTGGCATTTGTCAGCCAAATGTCTGTGAACTGGCGTTCCACACCTAAAAGAACACAGTGCATGTAATCTGGGGTAAACCCCAGATTACATCAAAGTGCGGCAAGTTCACCAGAGCTGTTGGCCCCTTCACACCTTTCACAACCTCGTTTCTTGCCGCTGCCACCTTCATCTGGGCGATGGTTTCCTCTTTTCTTTTTAAGGAATTCCTTAAAAAGAAATATTTGAAATTGTGTGCAGATGCCACTGAATCTTGACACATATTTCTGTAGCATGACATGGCAGGGGGACAGATATCTTGTGTTTGTTTTCATGTCATTGCTTTTTCAGTTTTTGCCAGTGCGGCCGCTCCTCTGGATTCGTAATGTGTGTCGCCAGATTATGCTGTTAGATGCGGGTACCAGGTTGTGAAGAATGTTCTTATGTGTTATGAACAATTTCTGTCAGCACCGCTGAGTCACTGGCGGCACTGTAGGTGTTTTTATATTTACTTGGGGTACTGACGCGGCGTTGTACTTGCGTCGCGTCCCATTTTGTTTCTTAAATTTTTGTCTTCTTTCACTGTTATTGGAAAAAGCAGGCAATGCACCTACCGACGGCATTATCAGCATGGTCATTCTACTTTTTGTGTTTGCATATCTAACAATAACCTGGACATTAAAGAATGGGGCTCGAAATGATTTCACATTTTATTTTATAGCCATAGTCTTTTTTTTTTTTGTATCTCAACAGAAGACATTGGACTTTAAAAAATGCGGCCCGAACTAATTTTACATTTTATTTCATACTCATAGAATTTTTTCTTAGAATCTGAACACAAGACACTGAAAGCTAAATACAAATATGCAAACCTGCATCCAAATCTTTAGCATCAGTTTGAACAAGGGCAAATTATTGGCAGTGCCGCAACTTCAAATATTTCAGCCACTGCCTTTGTTCACGCTCTCTGTTCAAACCCTTTACGGAGAATCGAAATCTTAAAAGAATATAAAACTTCAGTACAGTGTTCCCAAAGTTTTTTTTCCATGCTCGGCACATCCCAATGGAGGAAATGTCAAACACTGCAGACTCTGTGCAAACTCCTGCATGCTTTCCTCATGTAGCTTGATTTTACTACAGAAACTAGTGATTGCATCCTCCATGACCGTTACAGTCTTTGCTAGGCCATCAGTGGGATAAATAAGCGCGCCGTTGTTAAAGTGAACTTTGAACCAAGACTTAGCATCTTTCCTTGCTTCTTTTTGAGGTACACACAACTGGGCTGCACAGCTTGTACATGCATTTTTAGCAACAGCCTTCCTAGCCACGTAACCCGCAGCATAGTACACTAAAGCCGAATTTCTCTTCTTTTGAGAATGTCCCTCATGGTCGCCTTCAAACTCAATGGAGTGAAGAACATCCTCTGCTTCGTCAATGTTTCCATTGTCGAGAAGGCAGTTCAGTGTGTCCAAAAGGCACTTGCCTGTCACTTCGGGAACATCAGCAGTAGTCAAGAGCGATTTAACTACTGCAGGAGAGCAGTTCCGCCATTTGGTGATTTTGCAAGGTTATAAAAAGACAAAAGATTGGCAGTTACTAAAAACTTCGATACGATACAGGAGGGTGGCCGTTGCACCCTGCAGACTGCCTGATTATCCCAAAAGGATTTTCTAGTTTGTCCTGGCTCAACCGAGTATTTAAAAGGTATTTGAAGCCTGCAACAGAGTTGAGGTAGGATAACAGGTCTAGAGTACTTTTAATTGTGACCCTCAGCCCTGCAGCTGTACTTCCAGTCAAAAAGACCCCGGTTCGTCTGAATACCTCAAGTTATAAAATTCTTTGCCCCCTCCCCCCCTTCCCGAAAGAAAGGAAACCTGCCGAAAATGTGAAGGTGCAGTAAGGCCTGATGAGGTGGCTGCATCGCACTAACACCTGCAAGCCCGTGACGAGTTGGCCGTTTTGGAGTGCTGGAAGAACAACACAAATGCAAGCAAGGGGCCGGGGAACACGCACTGCCGTCAGAACGGCGAGACGGTTTCTAAAAAGGAAAAAGAAATCATCTGCGATGCGCCAGTCAGCGTCCGAAAGCAATGCGGAGCTGGGATTGGACTACCGTGATTTCGCGAGCCGACAGTTGCAGTCGCCTGTAGCGGCGGCGAAGTGCAGAAACCTTAACTATGCGGCCAGGCTATTTTTTGACCTAGCGACAGGGACCTTCCGGTTGTCACGCCTGCCGTTACGCCCACTAAAGCGGTGTGTGGGTTACAATGCACCATGCAATAGGCGGGATTTTTACAGGATCGCTTGCCCTATTGTGACATCTCTGCGCACCCCTACAGGAGGCTCCCGCGAAACTCCGGAAGTAGGCTTTCCCGCATAGCGTAGTTTACAAAACGGGATGGCGGAGGTCACGCTCGGAGAGTTATGAAGGCGACAGGACGCATTCTTCGGATGTGGGCATTAAATATGTAACGTATTATGGAAGGATTAACAAAAGCGCGATTTCGCTTTGCGATTGTTCGAAGCAGGCCGTCAACCATCTTGTTCGCCGCACGTGTGTGATGTGTGGGAAGCCAACTTGCGGAATTTCGCACGAGGTCAAGCCTAGCGGCGTCGGAATGTGATCGGTCTGCGTGATAAACGACGGAGAAGGAAGGGAATAGGACCTCTGTACTGTTTTCTTGGAATTTTTAACTCGATCATCGGCCAATTCGCCCAGACACTGTGGTTTTGCCACGGTTGAATTTATGAAAGTCTGCACAGTGTACGATCGCTGGCGAGTATTCAGGAATTTTTGAATATTCGGAAATTCTCGAATATCAATTTCTGGAATACGAATTGAATATCAAACGTATTTGATTCGTATTCAAAATTTTGAATATTCGCACATCCCTAATATTTGAAATTTTGTCTAGGCACCAATTCAGATTTAGCATAGATTGATGAAAATATAATTTTTATGTGCTTTTGGAACTGGACATCAACAAATTAAATTAATACTTTCATGCAGTAACACACGTATATTTCAGTAGCACTCTGGACACACCAGTTAAACTCACTATTAGATTTCACATCAAGGTGCTCTGATAACTTCAGCTCGTCTATTACAAGACCACCATGGCGGCTTGATTAATCCATGTCTTTTGTTTTTTCCTTCAGGGCAGCATACACTTTAGGATTAAATTCGAAACCACTCTTGAAGCGCTGCAGATATTTCTTACGGCTAGTTCGGCCTGTAAGAATCATTACTTTTTCTTTACGGAAGTGTTCGTACTGCTTGAGACTTCGCATCCACATCATTATACACTCAGCAATCCATTCATCATTGGAAGCCATTCCTTTGATCTATTTTCGTTGAGCAGCAATGAAGCAGGTCTTCACAGCAAGTTGCTGTTTCTTAGTATGGGCCCAAATCCTTGCTTCCAGTGCCTATTACGCGATTGATTTATTTTCTTCCTTCATTCGAGCCTCTTGTGCCTGCACCCTGGCCAGCTTCTTTTTTGTTCTTCTCAGGTTGCAGAGATGTTATGGCATTTATTTTTTCAGTGCCAGTCCTCTTCTCCTTTTTCATCCTGGACATCTGGTTTTGAGCAAGCACTCGCCGATATTTGCATTGGGCACAGGAATCTCCTTCAGTTTCTGCTGTTAATAAGTACCTTGCAGCAAAGAACATTTCCCTATGCGTGGAATACTTTCCTGACACTGGCTTTATGCCACACCTACAGCAAAGCACCATCGTAGAAGTCTTCTGTACCGGTAATTCTGCTCTGCCACGTGTTGTAAGCACCTGCTTGCTGTGCTCCCTTCCTCCCAAGTACACGGTGGCTAAAGCAGCCCCCCCTTTGGGCAAGGGCTTGCTAAAGGTAACCGTTCTTTCAACGAACAGGTTTCCAAAATCATTCGCTTACGCTTCGCAGAATGCATAGGACAAATTGTGACTACACGCATTTGGAACTTTCATCCATGTGACCGGGATAGCGGTGCCACTAAATGGGTAACCACTCTTGGCTGATGTAGCTGATGGTTGCTGTGCAGGGGGTGGCTGCCACTTTGTGAGGGTGAAACTAACTCTTCCACTGAGTTGATGCTTTCAACTAACCTAACCTTGTGTTTGGCGCATCATCACCATAGTTGCTTTTGCGCCATTAAAATCAATATAACTAACTAACTAGCTTTCATTGTGCTTGCTGCACACGGATGCATCCTCAGAACAGGTGGAACTTTCAATCTCACCTTCAAAAGTGCAGCCCACAGGCTGACTGGTGGAGGCTTGGCTAGGCTTATACTTGTGTGCAGCGGGGGCAACAGTATGCTGCGCAAGTTCAGGTGTGCCGGCTCGGTGCAGTGGCTTTAGGCTGAGGCGTCGAGGCACTGAGATGGGTTTGTTGGTCGCGAATGATGCGGGCAGCTTCTTGGCTTGTGAGGTGTTTCTCAGAGGTCGCAAGGATAGTGGCGACCTGGCGTTCATGCTGCCAACGAGGGCAGCGAGGCTCAGTAGATGGATGGCAGCCGTGACATTTAACGCAGCGGGGTTTGGGAGCATCGCACTTATCAGTGGCGTGGTCTGCACCGCAGCGAAAGCAGCATGCCTTGGAGTGTCATGTTCTAGTGGCATGCCCAAAAACACTGCTTTGAAGGGGGCGAGGAAGGCGGACTCGGACGCGACGGCGAAGCTTGAAAAGCGCGACTTCCTTGGGGGGGGGGGGGGGGGGGGGGGGGGGGCTCGGTGCCGGCAAAGCGGATTATCACATTGCCTCCATTTCTCCAACAACCGAGAACGGGAGTTTTGCTTTCCAGGCCAGCAGCGATGTCCTCTTCGGAAAACCCACGGTCCACAGCATATATGATGCCTGTGTAGGTTTAGGTCCGAGCTGTTTGGGGCGAACTTTGATGCCACAGAGCACATCAATGGCGAGAAGCAGGCCAACGTCAGCTGAAGGGTGGGTGTCAACTGCACAAACGTTGCGGCGCATGCTGACGCGCACTGCGACGACGCCAGGCAGCTGCGAGGGGTGCGCAGCGAGGGCATCGCGTGTGACACTGAGATAACTTCCTCTGCTTCCCACTGGGAAGTAGAGTACAGTGACAGGCTTGGCCGTATTATTAGGTTGCTGCGGCTTTGGCGTCGAGAAGCAAGCAGAGGAGGAGAGGCTCCTGTTGGTCTCGCGACTAGCAGAGGTAGCTTGTTTAGGAAGCGCTTCCTCGAAGGGGCGAAAGGCAAGACGGCGCTTCTTTCTTTTGTTGGGCCGACGGGCCTGCTTTTGGTGGTGAGGTAGGAACTGGGCTGGGGCTGTCTCCCCGTCAATGAAGCGGGAAGGTCAGCTCACCGAAAGTCCTTCTAGACAGCAGGAAGTGTCTCTTGAACTCCACTTCGAAGTACGTGCCCACTGCAGTTTCACAGTAGCCAGGGATACGATGGCGATCGTTTCTGACGACACCACATGCAACTAAAATGCAGATCTCGTCGAATTCTTTGTCGCTGTCGGACTCTAACAGCTCCATAGCTGCTTGCAAGCAGGCAGTCATCTCGATCACATTTATAAACACACGCACGAAAAGTCCGATGCACCACACAAGAAAAAGAAAATTAGCAGCACGAATCAATGAAGCACCCGGCACAAAGAATCCGCCTAGGGCCTAGGGAGCTGGCGAAGCGACGCTGGCAACGTGCTGCAGACAACAAGGCCTGCACATTTTGTGAACTTGCCTATTCGTTTTGACAGCGACAGTGCGGCGCTAGTGTTGTGAACTGCTTGAACCGGTCTTGCGTGCTTGTTGCACGGTGGTGGAACTATTGCGCTCTTTTCATGGCATCCGCCTTCTTCCCCGATACTGTACAAGGAAGGCGGCAGATTTCGGCTGAAAAAACATGCCTGATAGCTTTAGTCTACATAGGCTCCCAGGGCTCAATGTACTCTATTGCCGATAAATTTGACGTGACGGAGTCGTCGATGCAAGTCTGTGTCAACCAAGTCGTCAAGTTTTTGCACGCCATCAGGGACGAAGTAATCTGCTGGCCTGGCAGCGTGGAGATGATGATGATGAAATAACTTTATTTGCACCCGTCAAGGAATCAGAGGGCGAAAAAGACGAGTCTTGACCGCCGTCATCTTCCTCCCCTTTCAGCAGGCTGGGATCCCTTGGGATTCAGCGGTGTCCAGGGCCAGACGGATGACTTCTTTTTGTTCTTCTTCTTTCTGGCTGGCCATTAAAGCCTCCCAGGACTCTATATTCCTGTCTGGTTCGTTGTGGCTAGGGCACGTCCACACCATGTGGATCATGTCTGCTATTTCATTACACTGTTTACACCTGGGGTCTTGGATCGCCGGATGCCATCTGCTTAGTGCGAGTGGGTTCGGAAAAGCTCCCGCCTGTAACTTTCTCCATATGACCTCTTCCTTTTTGCTGAGGCCCTTGCATGCTCCAGGTAATGTCTGTCTTCCTAATCTGTAATGGTTAAGAATATCTTGGTATGTCTTCAGCTCCTCGCTCGTCTGAAGGGACTCTCTACTCGACGAGACCGCATTGGGGTCCCGGTGTGTGAGTCCTCGGGCCAATGCGTGCGCTGTCTCGTTTCCCCGGAGGCCCTCGTGGGCCGGAGTCCAAACAAGGTTAATTAGTTCTGCCGGTGTCGGGCCGGCTGTGAGAATTTTGACTGCTTCGACAGATACCCTGCCTGCGTTGTAGTTGCGGATAGCCGATTTGGAATCTGTTATAATCACCCTAACATTCCGTTGAGTTAAAGCCAGCGCAATGGCTACCTCCTCAGCCGCTGTTGCATCACTCTGTTGGGTGCTGCAGCACGAGACTCGGTCTCCGCCCTCCCTGGTCGCCAGGGCTACGAAACCCGTTCTGCCTTCATATTCCGCCGCGTCCGTGTAAACCACGTCCTGTCTATTGGCTAATTTTTTCTGCAGAGCTTTCGCTCTGTCCTTTCGCCTACCCTCATGGTGTACCGGATGCATATTCCTTGGGAGTGGTGGGATTCTGATTTTGTTCCTTATGTCTGTTGGGATATTCTCCGTGTGTTTGAGCCGCGCTCGAGGTTCGAAGCCTAGCTTTTCTAGTATTTTTAGCCCCGAATGGCTGCGTAGAAGTCGTTGTTGTTGCGCTACTCTGGTAGCCTCAATGAGCTCGTCTAGGGTGTTTGAAATCCCCATGTTCAGAATTTTCTGGGTGGATGTGTACGGGGGGAGGCCCAGAGCGGTTTTGACGCCTTTCCTAATTAGGATTTCAATCTTGTTTTTTTCTGCTTTGGCTAGCCGTAGGTATGGTGCCACGTATGTGATTCTGCTGATTACAAATGACTGAACTAGTCTTAAGAGGTTCGTCTCCTTCATTCCCGCGTGTTTATTTGCTATTCTTTTGAGGAGCCTACACGTCTGGCTTACACTCGATTCGAGTTTTCGTATCGTTTCGGTGTTCTTACCGTTTGTCTGTATCCTAAGACCCAGTACTCTAATCATCTCCACTGATGGTATTTTGTCCCCGTTTACCGTTAGCGTTATCCCATGTTCATGGGGCTTTGTTTGTCTCTTTTGTGGGCCGAGGAAGAGCGCTTCAGATTTCTCGGCAGAACATTTGAGTCCTACTTGTTTTAGGTACGACTCAATTTCCTCGATCGCTCTTTGGAGGGTACCTTCGATGTGCGCGTCACTGCCTCTGGTAACCCAGAGGGTGAGGTCGTCCGCGTATATTGTGTGGTTGAGCCCTTCTATACGCGTC
The DNA here is from genome assembly GCF_052857255.1 of Amblyomma americanum. Lineage (NCBI taxonomy): Eukaryota > Metazoa > Arthropoda > Arachnida > Ixodida > Ixodidae > Amblyomma > Amblyomma americanum. Next base: position 84,143,331 of record NC_135507.1, read on the forward strand.
AATTTCTGTGGTAAGCCAAGCATTGCAATATTGAAGAGTGTCGGTGAAAGGACCGAGCCTTGGGGAGTACCTTTGTTGCCCAGCCTTATGCCTTTCTCTTCCTTCCCTCCTAGGCTGATAGTAACTGTTCTGTTTGAAAGAAAGTCCTTCACGTAGTTGTATACCTTTCCCCCTACATTTAGAGTTTCTAAGCGTTCTAGTATGGCTGCGTGGTCAACGTTGTCAAAAGCTTTGGCCACGTCAAGGCCGACTATTACTCTGGTATCAGCTGTTTCGTTGTCTAGCACTTGTTCTTTAAGTTGAAGCATAACATCGCATGCAGAAAGATGTGTCCTGAATCCGAGCATTGTGTCGGGGTAAAGCTTTTGTTCTTCTAGGAATCTGTTTAGCCTCATTTGAATAACGTGCTCCATTAGCTTACCTACACATGAGGTAAGCGAAATGGGCCTCAGGTTTTCGAGACTTAGTTTCTTACCTGGTTTTGGAATAAGGACTAGGTTGGCCTCTTTCCACGAAGGTGGTATTCGGCCCTTGTCCCAACATTCCTGCATGTACGCTGTTAGGTTTCTAATTGATGCATCATCCAAATTCCTCAGCATGCGATTGCTGATTCTGTCTGGACCTGCCGCAGTTTTAGTTCTGAGTCTGTTCAACTCCGCCCTAACCTCTCCGATGGTGATGGGCCCATCTAGAAGAGGATTCTCTGCGCCCTTGTACTCGGGGAGGGGTGTGGGTGGTGTGCACCTCAAGTACCTGTCCTACACTTCAGAGATTAGTTGATCGCTAGTGCCTTCGTATTTATATACGAGTTTCTGTAGTTGTTGTCGTGCCTCATACTTTGTTTTGTCCGGGTCTAAGAGATGTCTGAGCATTTTCCACGTGTTGGCTTTGCTGATTCTGCGGTCCATCTGCTCGCAGATACTACCCCAGTTTTGTCTGGTTAAGTTCAGTGCATGCTCCTCGATATCTCTATTCTGTTTGGCTAGGAGCTTACGTATGTTTCTGTTCCCCTTGTTTTGAGCAAGGTTTTCTTCTAGCTCCCTTTTCTTGCGCCACAGGCCTATCATACGCCTGTCTACCTCCTCTTGCGTTTCGTCTGCTTCCACCTCTTTGGTGGCTTCTTTAACTGCTGCGAGAAGGTCTGTGCCCCAAGATTTTATGTCCCTGATTGCGTCTCGGGTAGGAAGGTTCGCCCTGAATAGATCCCAATTTACCGCTGCGACCTTTTTGGGTATCGGTGTGGGCGGTCCGTCTTCTACCACAATCTCAATAATTTTGTGGTCGCTTCCTAGGTCCTCCCCCGTGTTACACCACCTTGCCGAGATTTGGCCTCCGGTGAGTGTAAAGTCAGGTGTAGTGTCCCTACTCACGCTATTGCCCTGTCTTGTTGGTTTGACGGGGTCAGTGATCAAGATGAGCTCATTGTGGAGAATGCTGTCCCTGAGTTCTCTGCCCTTGATTTGCGTATATTTGTATCCCCATGCGGGATGATGAGCGTTAAAGTCCCCGACAATGACGATAGGGTTTTTGCCCGCTATCTGTTTCGTTTTTGCGAATAGCCTGTCGAAGCCGCAATCCTTTCTCTGTTTCGGAGAGCTGTATACGTTTAAGACGAATAGGCTTTTCTCTCTCCGCTTACGCGGTATCATTTCGATTAGAGTGTGATCTAATTGGACGTGCCCTGTCTCGTGCTGCAGCGCGGTAACGTTGCGTTTGACAAGGGTGGCAACCTGCGTGTTGTCCCCTCGGCCCGGGTACGATTTGTAACCGGGCAGCTTCGCGTTTTTCCCGCACTCTTGTAAAGCTATAATTTCGGGTTTGTCTCCGTTTGCAAGGAACGATTGTAAAACGGCCCGTTTACGCAGAAAGCCCCTACAGTTCCACTGCCAGATAGTATTATTGTTCTTTGGCCAAGGCATTTTTGGTTGCTTGGAATTCCGCGTATATCCATTGGTCCCTTTTCTCAAATTCCGCCGTGAGAGCAGCGTCTCGCTTTGCAAATTTATTTATTTATTTATTTATTTATTTATTGATACTGCAGGCCAATAAACTGGCCCTAGCAGGAGGGGCAATACAGTAAAAAGTGTGACGATGCAAAACAACAATAAACACTAACGAAAAATAATGCTGGGTGTAGCAGTGTTACTCAATGAATACGCTCTGGCACCAGCACAATAACGAACAAAACATGAAGAGTGGCACATGTGAAATAACAAACAGGCGGGCAATTTTAACTCAGAACAACAGAACTGTTTCTGGGGGAAAAAAAAAAAGGCATCACAAAGTGAAGGAGTTAGGAAAACATAACAGATTGTGAACACTGGTTTTGTTTCAGTTAGTTTATGGAAGAAAGATGTTTTTCCAGCTCTTCTGCAAAGTTTTGTGACTGCAATACATCGACAGGTATAGAATTCCATTCATGTATAGTACGCGGAAAGAAACTATTCATATGGGATTTTGTTTTAGAAAATATTGGCGTAAGTGAAAGGTTATGTCTGTGTCTTGTCTGGCGTGAACTTAGAGGTTTTACGCAATGAGGCAGCTGAAGTGCGCTTTTTCCATTTATAATGTTATGTAAAAATTGGAGACGACTTATCTTCCGCCTGTTTTCCAGCGTACTGATTTTATTTGCAAGCATTATTAAAGACGGAGAATCCTCTCTTTTATATTTACTAAAGATGAATCTGATAGCCTTCCTTTGAACACGCTCTAAATTCATTATATTCTTTTTAGTATGAGGATCCCATACAACTGCTGCATACTCCAGTTTGGAACGGACAAATGTGTTGTATGCTAACATTTTGGTATTTGCAGGTGCATTTCTAAGTTTCCTTTTCAAGAACCACAATTTGCGCAATGCTGCTGAACATGTAATGGAAATATGGTTTGACCAAGAGAGTTTACTGTTGAATGTGAGACCCAAATACTTGTATTTTTCAACCTCAGATATTATTGTGTTGTTAAGTACATAAGAAAATACACTAGGTTCTTTTTTCCGTGTGACTCGTAGCAAAACTGTTTTGTTTACATTGATTTCCATGCACCAAAGTTCACACCAATCACGGATAGCATTAACTGATTCCTGTAAGTAATTGCTGTCGTTCCTGGAAACAATTTTTCTAAAAATGACACAGTCATCCGCAAATAAATTAACATGGACATCATCAGGAATTACGTCGACTATATCATTAATATAGATCAAAAATAAAAGTGGTCCTAATACGCTGCCTTGCGGTACACCAGAAGTTACCTGACGGATATTGGAAGTACATTTGTTTATTTCAACAAATTGCTGTCTATGGCGGAGGTAGGCCTGGATCCATGTTATAATATTTGTAGGAAGACCAATGCGCTCTAGTTTGTGGAGTAATTTTCCATGGGGAACCTTATCGAATGCTTTACTAAACTCAAAAAAAAGCATATCGACTTGCCCGGACGTGTCAAGCACCTGAGAGATTTCATGAACAACTGACACAAGTTGAGTTGTTGTCGACAGTCCCTTTCGAAACCCATGTTGAAATGGAGAGAGGACATTATGGTCTGTCAAAAACTGACGAATAAAGCCTGCGACAATGTGCTCTAATAATTTGCTGCAAGTGGTCGTTATAGAAATGGGACGATAATTCGATACTGTAAGATGGTCACCCTTTTTATGAATTGGAACAACTCTAGCGGTACGCCAGTCAGATGGTATTTCTCCTAATTGTAATGATAATTTGAAAAAGTCAGTTAAAAAAACGCATATCTGTTCCGCATACCTTCGTAAAAAAGCATTTGGTATATTATCCGGCCCGGCAGATTTCCTGACATCAATTTTTAAGAGCATATCCAAAACACCTTGCCTGGAAATCACAATGTCATGTACAAAAGACCTATCATTGTTATGATGTTCAAATTCATCCAGGTCAGAAAACACACTCCAAAAATAATCATTGAAGTGTTCGGCAATACTGGAAACGTCTTCAATTATTTCATCATTAACCTTAATTTTATGAATTGCCTGTTTAGTTTGACCTAAAAAACGCCAAAACTTCTGTGGGGCATGTGAAATAAAATCAACAAGATCATGACTGAAAAACTTATCTCGGGCTGCTTTCACTTTTGTTAGTAATTCAGTTTTCAATTTTTTGGAAGACAAACTCTGCCTGCTATGTTTCTTCATTCGCTTTAGTTTTCGCTTAGTTTGGATAATATCTCTGTTTATCCACGGGTTTGATGGAGGTTTCTTGACACTTCTCAGTGGAATGAATCTGTTAATGCAATAAGAGGCTATGTCCCTGAACTTTTGCCATGAAAGCTCGACATCATCATGGACAACATTTAGGTATAGGTCTAAGTAATCGATGATTGATGTATCATCTGCTTTAGCATAGTCCCTAACCTTAAATCGTTCGCGTTGTTTTCTTCTATTCACGTTGATTGTTGATGAAAAAGAAATTAATTTGTGGTCTGAAATGCCTGCATCAATTTCAGCGGTTCCTTCATGGAAAATTTCACTGAGGAATAAGAGGTCTAGAATATTGTCTCCTCTGGTAGAAACAGTAATAACCTGTTCAAGACTAAAAGTTAGCATCATATCAATGAGTATATCACAGGAAGGACTGTGCCCATAGCTCCAGTTATTCCATTTTATTTGAGGAAGATTAAAATCACCAGTTATAATTAAGTTTTTTCCTCTGAATTTCAAAAGGTGATCATATAATTTCTGCATAAAGTGATCATCAGCATTTGGTGCGCGGTACACAGAACATAGTATGAATGAAAAACCCCAGACAGAGACATTCAAAAACAAGCTTTCGTGGTTATCAATCTGATCTACTTCTCCTATATCAACACTATTTTTTGCTATAACTGCGACGCCACCACCTCGGGAGAATCTATCTCTTCTAAACAGTTGGTAACCTGGCGAAATTATTTCATCATCCTGCACCCCGTCATGCAACCAGGTTTCAGAAATAACGCATATATGAGGATCGTATACTAATAAAAGATTTTGCAGTCTGTCTATTTTGTTGACAATGCTTTGGGCATTTAGTGAAAGCAGCCGAAACTGGAAAGACCGTGATTGCTATTCTGCCTGCTCTAGTCTCATTTCTGTGTCATCCCTTTTTGCAACTAGTTTCCGTGTGTTGTGTACGTCGTCCCAAATGTACAAGTCGCCGCCAACGCGAATCTTATCATGAACAAGCCAGACCTTTCTGCCGCTATCTTTTTCTTCTTTCGCGCTGTTCCAAAGTAGTCGGCGCTTGCGCAGCGTGTCTGCGCAGTAATCATTTTGCAAGGATATTCCTGATCCTTTCAGTTTGTGAGCATTCTTCATGAGGGCTTGTTTTTCAGTGTAATCCTGGAAAAACGCGATGACGGGCCTTCCTGTGGGTCTCTTCCCGAGTCTGTGAATTCTCGCTACTGAAACACAATCTACCCCCACCTTATCCTTGAAGACGTCTTCAATAACCTTCTCCCGTAGCGTTGTTTCCGTTTCATTAGGATCTTCGGTAATCCCAAAAACAATCAAATTCGAACGGCGGCTGCGGTTTTCCAAATCAACCAGTTTTTCATGGTGAAGTTTAAGTAGGTCATGAGCTGCGGTTGCAACTGCATATGTTTCTTCATTTTCATGGGTCTTTGCTCGAACCTCGGTCATACTGCATTCCAAGCTGATTAAACGCTGTTCGAAACAGTGTATTGCTGTCTCCATGGATTCAAGGCGTTCTTTCAATGAAGCGATGTCAGCTCTAATTGCTTGCTGGCCACTCAATATAGACTCGAACATTTCATCAACAGTCGGTCCCGGATTTTCTTCAATGTCCCCACAAACGAGAAGCTTACACGAATTTAAACACTCTGATCGTTTCTGTGACTTGTTTCATGAATTGCATTAGTGTTCCGTTCAGTAGTTTCATGTCCTGTTGTTGTTTGTCGTTTAGTTGTTCGAATTTGGTCTCAAGATCCGACTCTTTGGTACGTTTCTTTTTTGAAGGGGGTTTTTCAACCTTCTCTGTCTCAACCTCTCTATCCTGCTCCACTTGCATAGGCGCCATTGCCTTTTCCTGTTGCGGTTTGTTTTCCTCGGGTTGTTTAGCTGTCGTTTCTAGCATTTTGATCCGCTCTTCTTGCTTCTTAATATAATCAGTTAAAGTCTTAATCTGATCTGCCTGCTGTTTAATAAGTTCTTTTAATTCTTTAACTGTCTCGGAGTCCTGGGAAACTTTAGCTGGCCAGCTCACCTTTGCAGCTTGCTCCTTGCGTGGCTGTTGCTGTCCGGTTTGTAGCCGGGGGAACGACTCTGACCGAAACCTCGTTCTGCTGCCGGATCTATCACGGGAGCGGCTGTTCCTTCGGTCTTCTTGCTTCGCTTCTTCAGCCTCCTGTGTGGCTTCCCATTGGCGTTTCTTGACAATATAAGGGGTGCGAAAGAGATTTTTGCACCTCTTGTCCCCGGTGTAGTGTTCTTTGCCACATAGTTGGCACTGCGGTGTACATTGGTGCCCCTCGGGGGGGCGATGTCATGCCACAGCCGCGGCACTTGGTCACCTCACTGTCGCAGACGTCCGAGCGGTGGCCAAGTCCTCCGCACTTGTAACATACCTCATAGCGTTTCTTGTATAGAAAGCACTTGAAAGTGATTCCGCTCAAGACTACTCTGCGTGGTACTTTCTCTTCTTCAAAGGTGATTAGGAAAGATTTAGTCTTCCCCATTCTTCCTGCATCTATGACTAGAGGGTTGAATCCGTTAATGTTCAGTCCTTCTAGTACATACTTGTGCGTGTATTCCACATCAATTCCATGGATGACTCCCCTGCCGCAACTCTCTGGTGCGTTCATGTAGGTGGTCACACCGCGTTCCTTGTCTCCGATCTTGACAGTTTCAAGTTTCTCCACCTTCCTCGCGTTTTCGTAGCTAGGCGAGTGGTAGGTAATCGTTCCTTGCTTGGCGTTCTCCCTGATGGTCGCCGCAATTCTCATCTCGGTGGTGCTCTTCAGCATTGTGAGTCCTTCTTTGGGACGCAGAACTACTTTCCATCCGGTCGCTGGAAGTCTCGGGAGGTCTGAGGCTATTGAACGTTCAGCGAGTTTCCGTCCCGCCTCTCTGTAGGCTCTCGTGTCGCTGCCGTCAGTCGTCGCAACAGTGGCGGCGTTCGCTGCCGCCGCGTCTCCGGCACCATGTTGGTGTCCTAGGTGGCGTTCGTTGTTCTCCAATTTTTCCGCTCGCTTCTTCAGTCGCATAATCCATTCTTCTTTTTCGGTTTCTTTGGGGTCGATGTCGGTTCCTACCACCGCCACTTCCATCGTCATCGTGGAGCCGGGCGCGGTCGGCGATGGCGGGAGCTCGCCGGTCGCCGCCTTCCCGGTCGAAGTAGGCCTATCGTAGCGTGTAGCGCTGGCGAACTTGGAGTGACGATATAGGCTTTAAAGATGCACTTACAGGCACAAATGTCGTATCCTCGGGTTGCTTGCACCTTAGGAAACAGGTTTCAAGGACATTTACGGTCAACGTAGGAAAAAATCCGCCATGAAATCACTGATTTCGCGGAGCCGACGTGAAACGCGTCAGTACTCCTCGACGCCCCCTGGCGGTCCCCCGCGTGGAGATTGTCCGCTTGAAAGCTGGATTCCTCGCGAAGAGTGGTGGCAGGGGGCCCCGGAACACTTTAGGGTGCATCGATGGATGTCATGTGGAGATCCTTGGGCCAGACCAATCTATCCGCACATTCTTACTACAACCAGAATAAGTTTCCGTTCATCATACTGCAGGGGATCTGCGACGATAAAAACAGATTCACGCACGTGTTCATCGGTTTTCCGGGATCAACACACCATGCGCGTGTGCTGAGAGAAAGCTCAGGAGCGTAAATTGCTGGGCTAGTTGGTTCATAATGTTGTCAGGGTGGAACCAGCGGAACACAGACGCAGGACAAGAAAAGGAGGTACACACACCACACCGCTGGACTTGCAACTGATTTATTTTGAAGAAAACCACCACATTTAAAGGATTCCCTGCGCAAGCGCACACTCTGGATGAAGGGAACAACTGTATTAAGATAAAAGAAAGTTATATTCTTTATCCGTGATAAAAACCGAGGGATCGCTGACACACTTTTCCTTGTTTTTCCTGATTAGAAACGCTTCAAGAATTTCACGCTCTCGTCTTGTTCTCCCCCGACTGATAATGCTCGTGCGGTGAAGCAAAGGAGAACATCCCTCGCATACCTTAACATGCAAGGCTAAATTGCTGCCAGTGCCTGAATTGAACGTTGTTCGGTGCTGCCTCAGAGAAAGCTCCTTCTTTCAGAACGCATCCGCAATGTGCGACGGTGGGTATCTTCTTGGGGACTGCGCTTACCCGCTAATGCAGTGACTCATGACCCCCTTTAGAGATAACCAGAACAGTTTTCCTTCATGGAAAAGAAGCTTCAATGGAAGGCATAGCCAACAAAGGGTGACCATTGAAAACACTTTTGGACGGTTGAAGCAGCGCTTTCGAAGGTTGTACTTCGTTGACGCCAAAACTGTAGTACAGTGCTGCTTCCTTGTAATGGCTGCCTACGTTTTACACAATTTTTGTAATGAAGAAAGGGATTTTTTGGAAGAGTTGGAGAGTTTGCCACCTTACGACGATGCAGGAAACCGAGAGCCAACAGGACATGTTGACCCTAATTTGTTAGGCTACAGTGAGGCTCTGAGGGAATACCTTTCAAAGCAGCAATGCTAAGGCAGCCTTGTTTTCATGAAGATTGTGTCATGCTACTGCCATGCTGTCTGTGTAGTGCTTGCATGAATTGTAGTGCTGTTCAATTTGAAGTGAATAAATGTGAAAACATAATTTGAACGTTTCCTTTTCACTTGGGATATGTAGCACACAGGTCACGAAACACCAAAGTGCAAGCGTTTACTGCTTGTTTATTTGCATGACATCGATGAGCATGTCAAAGTTGGCATGCGCTCCTTGTGGCGCTTGGCTCTAGCTGCATCCAATTTCAGCAGCGTTTCGGCAAGGACACTGTTGGAAGATGTCCCCTGCCTCTTCCTGCGGGGCGTGCTGGCTGGCACCTCCTCCATTTCCCTGAAGGAGTCCATGTTCTCTGCGGCCACACTTTGCGTACATGAATACAAACATTACATCACTTTCTGTGGTTTGCACCAAGTACTTCACTAGGAAACCAGCTGCACAAGAATAGACACATATGACATGCTTCTTTTGCTCTAACTGCTTAGGAAAATAATAAGCATTGCTTACAATGTAAATGTTATTTCAGCTTGTAGTCACTGCTTAGCCTTGTCATGTGTGTTGCTTCTCATGTAATGTCCAAATTTAGTCTGCCATTCCAGTTGTAAACCTACCTACAAAGACAAATGCATTTAATGTAATTAGTATACTTACTCCGAGTTTCCCACAGAGACTCCAGTCTCGAGGAGTGCTGGTGGCTGTATATGATGTTCCTTTTCCAACACCTTGGCCAGCTCCCTACATGGCGTAAGTTCTACTAGAACTATTCAGCAAGTCAGCTAGACATTTATTGGACCGGGTACTCACTCATACTTGCACGGCACACTGTGGTGCCCCATGTATTATTTTTCGTTTTCGCTTTTTTGTAGCTGCGCTCCAACAACTTCCACTTATTTTCGACCTGGACAGCCGAAAGGGTGCCTCCAAACTCATCGTTGAGGAGGTTCGCCAACCTCGTCCACAACATTTTTTTTGTTCTAAAGAAATCAAGCCAAAACTGAAACACGTGCTGCAGCAACTATTAAACTGAACTGCAGAAACAGGGGTCACATTTCCAAAAGCATGCTGGGATGAAATATGAAATGCACTTTGGTTTGTATTACAATGCTTGCCAATACATTCAAATACAGTAACCGCTCGGAATGAATTCTCGCACTTTTGTCAAATACATTTTTTTTTTGCGTTTGCAAGCATGTTGCATAGAATTAGGGATGGACACACACCTGAATCCCCGTTTCTGACCAACCAGGTCCTTAAGGTCAATGTATTTGACCATTAAAAAACGCGTTTTTGCACCGCTCCAAAGTTCTTCGAAATCTGCTTCCGCAGAAGCAGGTACAGGTGCAACTGCCTCTGCCAGCAGATGCAGAGGCGTCTATAGCGCTGTGTATGCTCAGCTTGAAAAACAAGCGCGTACCGTTCGCCGTTTGAAAAAGAAAAAAAAAACAATGAGAACGAGCTGTAGACGCGAAACTTAGCGAAGTGACCGAGAAATCGCGCAGGGTGCATTTCCCTTGACAGCACCAGTCTGTGGCGTTAGCGTGGTGCGACTTTGCTTGCGAGTAGCAAAATGCTTCCTCAGACGGTCAGTACGAGCGCAGGTATGCGCAATTCGTGCACACGTAAAAGAGAATCCACAATTTACAGTTTGCTGCTCACTGCTTGAAGCCATAGTAGACAAAACCACGCACCACGTGAAACGTGCTTACCACGTCTTTTCAGTAAGTCGTCGAACAACACTCACCTGCTTCCTCATACAGGTATCCATTCCCTTCAGGAATGTAGGAGCCATCGCTGCTACGAACAGCCGTCACCGTCTTGATACTGTCGCCGACAGCTATTTCCACCAGTCGTGAACTTGTCGAGAACTGGGCCTGCACTTGTACAAAAAGAAGAGGAAAGTGCAGAGGGCACATACGTCTTCCTTTTGAGTTGAGAGTGCTCTCATAGAGGTGGAGCCAAATATTCTTTCTGGTTTCGTTTTCTGTACCTTTTGAAAGTTGGGCGTCTTGTCTGTCTAAGGCTCGTCACCTTGCCAGGCACACGTGGTAACTGGTTTGAACAATTGCAAGGACGACCTGTTTGCGGCCTTCGCTCGGAAGGGGGTTCAGATATCTGACTGCGCAGTACGGGATTCCGGGGAGCTCAAAGAGGTCGCAAAGGCATCCCAGGAGCATTGTTGGCAGCAAGCAGGCATTGAAGATGTCTTCAGCAGTTTCACGCACTCCACAGTAGGGGCACGCGTCGATGCGTCCCGACAATGATGACACGAATGTGTGGCGTTGGGTAGGAAGCATGCTGCGGGCGTCATCATCATCATCCTGGCTACGTCAACTGCAGGGAAAAGGCCTCTCCCATGTCCCCTGTCCTTTGCCCGCTGCGGCCCCCGTATCCCCGCAAACTTAGTCTAATGCTAAGGCATCCGTTTGCTGTACAGTGTCAGTGCACATTAAAGATCCCCGGGTGGTCGAAATTATTCTGGAGCCCCCTACTACAGCACCTCTTTCTTCCTTTCTACTTTCACTCCCTTCTTTATCTCTCCCCTTACGGCAGTTCAGGTGTCCACCGATATGTGGGACAGCTACTGCGCCATTTCGTTTCCCCAAAAATCAATTTTCATTTTCACTTTAGCGAAAGCTGCTTATGCGAATTGGGAAGTTATGGGCTAAATAATTGCCCAGGCAGTCCCTTATGTCTGACTATTGGGTGCCTGCATAAGGCCCGCTGATCGGCTGCGGAAAGTCTTCCGATTCAGTAGCTGAAACAATGGCACCGCAGGAGTCATCATAGGCTTCTAAGTGCTGCTCATAAAAGTTGTGCAGCATGCATGCTGTGAGGGCAACGGTAGGCAGAAACTTATGTCTGTGCGCTGAAGTAAAACGCACCAACGCCCGTTTAACCTGCCAAATGCCTGTTCCACAACATTCCTCTCAGTACTGTGGTACATGTAAAGGACTCTGCTTCTTTGGATAGCCTCCCTGTGTAGCCTTTCAAGATCCAGGGCGGTGGGGGGATACACAGGTTTGGCGAGAAGCATGAAAGGAAGAAGCTTCCCCTCGGAAGAGCCGGCTGCCCTTTGGCAACAGCTGGTCACTGCTCTTGTACAGTTTAGACATCTTGAATGTTGTCGAGTCATGCACACTGCCTGGCACATGGCATGAAATGCTGCAAAACCTGAATGCAGAAAAAATGGGATGCACGTCTGGGTTGTGGGTGATATAGCGTCGTAACGTTCTGTCACTTTGACTGAGTGTACCCCGGTTCTTATCTGGGGGTCAATGCGCACGTATCTTAGCCGCAGCTTCTTTTGCACAGCAGTCTTCTGGGTTGGGGTGTCATCTTTGATTATTGTCCACTGCACAATGTTGGGAATCAGTGGCTGGTGGTGGTGGTTGTTGCTATGGATTATTCAGGGGAGGGGGATACTGGTCCCGACGTATGTTGGCCCTTAGGGCATCACTCTTGGGGACCAGGGGAAGGGGTAAAGGGATGTAGGGGGGGGGGGGGGGGGGAGAGGGGAGGTGGTCGCCGTCGCATCCAGTGGAAACCGTGGCCAGGGGTCAGCCAGGGGGTCTTGCGGTCCTGCCCTCACACCGCCGCAGCAGCAACTCCATCTCGCACCTGGGAGGGGAAGCCGCGGTGCACTGCGCTTGCGTCGCGCGCAGGTGGTCCTCGGCGCCCAGGGAGGCGGGTCCCCGCAGCAGCAGCAGCCACAACAGGGACGGGGAGGATGAAACAACACGCGCTGGGAGTGGCGCGCGCGCGTCGGGGGCTTGCAGGAGGCAAGCAGCCCATGACCCCGGACCAGCCGAAAGGCTGGGCGGAGGTGGGCAAGGACTGCAGCTCAGCCGGGGTTGGCTGCAGGAGGCCACCACGTGGCAGCTGGTGAGGACTGCGGGGTAGACTGCTACAGGGTAGGAGCGCGGCGGGGTGCACTGAATATCGCCGTTTACGGCGGCGCGCAGGAGCTGTAACAGCCGGGGCGTCAGCGGGCTGGCGCACAAGGACCGGCGGCCGTGTCCAGGATCACGAGGTGCGGGCCTGGCTGTGCCGCCAGGGGCTGCGTCAGGACAGCAGCAGGGGGGGAGACGCTGAAGACCGCCATGGAAGACGGCGCGTTGGGGCCCCGCACACACCAGTGCGCGCGGGGAGGGCGGAGGGCAGCAGGGAAGCCGCACTCTCGTCCAGGGCAGCACAGCAGGCGACGAGGTGGTGAAGGAGCCGCCGCCAACGTCGTCAGCTGCGCCGGCTACTGGGGGGTTTCAGGAATAAGGGCTGTCGCTGCTGCAGGTGACGACGACGGCCCGAAGAGGCTCTTCCGGCGGGCGAAGGTTACCCGGCCGGGGTAAGTCAAAGCCACCTAGACAACTTCCAAGGTCTCCGCACGGCGGCGTGACGTCACGCCAGTGCGATGGGCCTGCAAGTCGGCTTCGCCCATCCGCCACGCCTAGCCTTGTGCCACGAACGCTGGGACTGGCGCAGGCAATTTTTTTAAACCATAATCATTGCGCACAGGCACAGCCAGTGCGCGTCATACTGATTATGTTTTAAAACAATTGCCACTTTTCATTAATAGCAACCTAGCCAAATCAATATTTTACTTCTACAGAAGAACACTTAGAAGTGGCACAGAAATGACTGGTGCTTCGTGGTTCTTTGCAGTCAAAAACCACTTGTTTTTTAGTTTTGCCAAGCTATAAATACCACAGACAATTTTTAGAGTCCATAAGCACAAGCATGCACATAGCTAAACAAAACAGAACCACATAAATACTAGACAACAAAAGAGCAGCATTCCTCAGGCCTTCAAGGTTTTCAGTTTCCGCTCATTCTTGGCATGGGACAATTTATCATTTTCTCTGCGGCACAAATTGTTCAGTAGTGTATTCGCTGCAGCACTTATGACAAGCTCCATCACTTCCTTTGCTGTGTGACCAAAATCGCACACATCTAGGTCATCAATGTCTCCAAGGGCTGAAAATGCAAGGGCAACAAGAGCATCCTTCTGCCTAGGAAGGCTAAAAAACTGTGTGGAATATTCTGGGGCCCTGAGCTTGTCCAGTACAATTTCTGTGAAAAGCACAGCGTTCACAACAGTGGCTCGTGGGAACTTGAGTCCTCCTCTCGACATGTTTGCGATCAATGCATTGTCTGCATTATCTAGGTCTACATCTTGCAGGACAAGGTTTTCCCTGCAGGATGTGCATGCTAGTTTCTTTAAAGCTGCATGGGCGCAATAGCCAGCGACATATGTTACCGCTGGCAGCCTCGAAGCTTTTGCCTCAATGTCAGGATCAGCCACGGCAACAAGAAATTGATCATGCAATGAGTGTACATCTACATCTACCTTTGATGCACTTGACTGACTTGACGCTTGCACCATATCCAACTCAGGCAAATCTAGAACTTTTTGCAAACGCAACTTGTTCTCCGACTCATATATTTGCCTGATGGACACGTGGTAGTTGGCCCCTGACAGTTGCCAGTACTTGCCAAAGCGATCCTCAAGTTTGGAATTTTCGCAAGAGCACATAACTAAAACCAAGCTCTTCCAAACAATACACGGTGAGTTCGTGCAAGGCATGGGTAATGTGGCTCAAAGCAGAGTGTTTCTCGCGTCAGGCGGCCATTGTCATGCTTGAGGCTTGCCCAGTGGTCAAGCCAGTGACCTATTCTGCTCAAGAATTCAAGCTGAGGGCATGAGGATGATGGTATTGGGCCTTGCAACTCATCTCGAAGCGTTCTCCTTTTTTTGGCGTTTTGACATTTATTACATTCCACCAAGTCAATATGGTGTCAATGTATTTGGACGTTTCCTGTGCATGCTGGAATGAAGCTGTGTTAAGAGCAGCAACAGTCGCTAAGTTAAAAACCTCTAGGGCCAGTTTAACATTTTGGCGCTCCATGTTTGACGGGTTCAATGCCTTTAAGGTAAGCGTTGGCGCTACCTGTAAAAGGTCATTTTTCTCGGCTTCGTGAAGCTGACACAACACTTTAAAGGGTGCTGTAAGTATCTTTGGTTGGGCATCAGCACTTTTTGGGTCAGGAAAGTACATGCACTTCCCAATGTTGCGCTGATTCAGCCAGTTATTCCTAACGCACTTAATCAAGTGAACCGGATCTATGACGAAAAATAGGGGGCGTGATGGATCAGCAGGATGCTGGTACACAATGCTGAGCCTTGCGGGCTTAGCAAAGAATGACAGCTTTCCTGTTTATGGAGTTGTTGTCTGATATCAGTGCTACGATTTTAAAACCAGATGCCTCCAGATCAATAATAAGTTTCCGAAGAAAGTCATGCAGCACCCTGGCATCAATTTGTGCAACAGGTAGAATGTGTACAACATCTTTGTTTGAAGAAAGCAGGCTCTGGATCATGAATACATGGGCTGTTTTTGCAGGGCTTGAGGAGTTAACAGCAGCACCTGTCACGAAACCAGCCTTGTAATCAAAATATGCTTGAAGGTGCACTTCGTCTATCTTTAAAGTCACTGTCCGTTCATGCTCTTTGTATGTGTTCACAACCCGCTTCGCATAAGAAAGAAAGTTAGATTCCTGTTGCTCTGTTGCAGGGCTTCATCATATGATGAACAAAGCCTTCTGACTGTGTCAGTGTGCGGCAACTTAAGTTTCATTGAGCTTCTCAAAAACTTGTAAGCGTGAGGTGAAATCGTGAACAAAAGGCTTGCAAAAACTAAAAAATCTGGGGGATATCGGTTAGCATTGTTTAAAACAAGATCTACTTGGCTTTTGAAGAATTTCAGTACCTCGAAATGCCATTCTTGCAACTTGCATGCAGAATGTTCATCACTCACTTCATCCAGTAAAGTTGCTACCAATTGAAGATGACAAATCTTCTCAGAAGGCTCAGTGGAGATATTCCTGTGACTGTCTTCAATCATCTGTAGCACTCTTTTCAAATCTCTTAGATCACAAAGCTTTTCAGGCACAAGCACCTCACCACATTTGCTCAGGCGAGTTTCACCAAAAAACACTTCTACGCGAAGGTCCGATGACACAATCACCAACGAACGGACTGCAGGAGCAGAATTAAGGGTCAGATCCAAGAAGAAAACCTTCCCATCCTTGTTGATAATAGTCCAGAAGTCGGAATTTTGAAGGCTTGGCAAAGCGTCGAGCAAATCGGAGAAACCATTTATCCTGTTTTTGGCCTCCTCTTCAGCTTGAGTCTGCTTCGAAAGTAGTATTGCCTCTTTCATTGAAGCATCTTCCAAGCGTATCCTTTTCTGTTCTGGTGCTTCTCGAACCGCCGCTTGTGGTCGAGATAAATATGCGGGGCACTTCGGAAACAAACTTGGAAGTGCAGTTTGTTTCAGGCGAATGGTTTTCAGCGGAACTTCCACAACTTGTTCAGTTTTGATATCTGTGTAGGCAGTTGTTTCCAAGTAGTCCGTTGGCAAAAAATGCTTTTCACAGAGCTGAAATAAAATAATACAATCAAATGAGCATGTAACTGGACAAGAGATGGCATTAACGAACGCGCCGACAAGTTCAGAGACCCTTTGTCTCTGCTGCGGAAGCAATAAAGATCGTCAACACGTGCGTTACGATGGTACCGTGCGTAACCGAAATCATGCATTAGCAACCGTCAGCGGATAAACCGCACGACGAAAGCTTTTCGTCTCAGAACACCATATAACAACACAAAAAGCAATGCTTACCACTGTGTACTTTGTTGGCAAGAAGTCTTTCCGGGGAACAGCTCTGGTCCATGCTGCCCGCATCGTCGGGTCAGTAGGAAACCTGTGCACTCGGACACTTGGGCCGCCGTCATAATTTAACTTGCAGTTGGGTGCACAGCATGAGCCAGGCATTCTTGCATTCGAACGGGTGAAGAGTAGCACACAAACGACCAGCAGCAACTTCGTAAGCTTGACTTACGATCACTTACGACGCGCCATGCTTACCGATGCTGTGATGCTGTCAAAAACATGGTAAAAACGTGGTTCTCGCCCAGTGTTGCCAAATGTTGGCGAGCAAACGTAGCTAGATGTCAGGTTGAAAGTAGCTAGAAGTAGCTAAAAAATCCAGCAAGGAGCTAAAAGTAGCTAAATGTTTTTCAAGCGATTTTTTTAAATATACTTTATGTGTATAACGCATTTATTTGCAACTATACAGGAGTACATAAACGCAATCAGTCGTGCTGTACACACAGTTCTTGAATAATATCTGCAGCTTGCAGAGCATCATCACCTGCCGTTGAGTAGGATGCCATCGTGCCGATTTTTGATACCACGTCACTTGGCAAGCTATATTCATGACATTTTTGCTTGTACCTCCGAAGCCCGTCCCGCACACTTAGTAGCGCATTTAGTGTGTCAATGTCTAACCTATTACGACGCTTGTTCTTCACAATGCTCATGTCGCTAAAGCACCTTTCTACTCCAGCGTTTGAGAAAGGCAATGACAGCACTGTCATGGCGAGAGTGGCCAGCTCGGCAAAGGGGTTTTCACCTTGCGCGTCCCTGTAGGAACCGACTTCTGCCCAGAAACCATCGGTTGTATTCGTGGAGCACCATTTTACGTGCCGCAAATTCCTCCACTGAGTTTCGCAAGCGGACACGGCTTCCACGGAGAGAAACTGTGACGCCAATTCCGTAATTGGCTCACGTGTTGCTCTCAGTGCGTGCTCTACAGAGAGGAGGGAAGCCTTTTGCAAGCACTGAATGTTTTCTGGAGGCCGCTGACGCAGCTGGTTGAAGAGTTCCACAATGAAACGTCGCGAGCGAAGGCGCAGCTCCTTTTCATCGTCGCGTGGCAAGCATGCGTCTCGGAGTGCTTTTTCAAACCGGTGACCAAAGTACGGATTTGGGTCGAGATGCTCGTTGATATTGACCGTTAAGACGTCGTATCGGGAGGTTGGCAAAGATACTTTTGCGGCCGTCGATTTCACAAGGATCATCAGGTCTTCGAACAATTTCATCGGGTCTTGTTTTTCCGCTTGATAGGATTTGTTGACACGCTGAACTTCCGCTAAAACCTAGTCCAGCAATAATACGTAGCATTTGTTCTTGGGGTCACTGTACATTTCATAAAGCATCATTGCCATGTAGCAATTTTTGTCTGTCTGTGCTTTTTCAAAAACTTCCTTCAGTTCAGTCCACTGGGCAAGTATCCTACTTACTGCCGTGTGTATTGACAGCCAGCGTGTGTCACAGGCTAGCGGTATAGTAAGCGGAGTCTCGCCATCGTTTATTTCGCGGTATAAGCTTTGGTATTCCAGTTTCCTTGCTGAGGAGTGAGCAAACCATCGGTATGTCTCTCTGACCAGAAATTCTGCGTTTCGTGGCAAGGCAACCGATGCATGTGAAACTGCAAGCTGAAGTGAATGGCAGACGCATCGCACCATAACAAGATGGGGCATTTCGTTTCTTAGTCGAGTGTAAACGCCACTATTCACGCCCGTCATGACGCTTGCATTGTCGACTCCAACGCCGACAAGGTTTTGGGGGTTCAAGCCCTTAGACCGCAATCCTTCTAAAAGCGCTGAGGTGATGCCTTCAGCATTGCACTGTTCGAGTTCTTGCAGGGTAAGAAAAGTCGAAACGACCTCACCGTTTGACTGGGAAAAATACCTGATAACGATGCCGAGTACCTTGACGACACTAATGTTGGTCGACTCGTCGATCAGAACGCTGTACTTCTGTTCCGCAATGTCTTCCCGCAACGATTTTTCAAAATGCGGTCCAAGGACGTTCTTAATAAGATTAGTACACTTTGTGCGGTGAATCTTAATCTTAGACGCGACCTGGCTATCTTGAAAAATCCGCTTGCAAGCTTCGCCCAAGTGGTCGATGGTGTTCATCACGCAATGTTCAGCAACAAAAAGAGCAAGGGTGGCTTCTGCTTGCTGCACAGGACTTTGCGTTACACGTGGCATGACATCAGTTAGAGCACGCTGCTGAAATCCTTTGCGTGGCGCACAGGCCAGGTGTTTAGCAGACGTGGAGTGCTTATCGATGCTCGCTTTCTTCGCCTCGATAGAACATTTGCAAAATTTGCAAAAAGCCATCAAGGGGTCCTCGGACATCGCCATGAGCCAGTCCTTGTACTTATCCTCTTTCAGCCAGCAGTCTCTGAAGCACTGTTTGTACGTTTTGCTCTTGTCTGCCATGTTGTCCGAATCTCTAACAATCTTACAAGTACTATATGTACGCCACGCTCTCAAATTCCTTTTCGCAATCAGAGCAGTGATAAAGAGAAATTACCAGTCACACATAAAAAGGCACAGTGTTCGACAAAGCACTGCGCATGCAAAACAATATCGAGCAGCAGCGACAGTACAGAAAGAGCTGTTGCAACAACTGTGCCCTAACAAGCGAGATAGGCAAACGAAAAAAAAATTTTCACATTTTCACCAGTCACTTTAAAAGTGGGATGACCGCTGCAGGATCATGTATGATGTGGCCGCCCCAATAAATGGTGCATGCTCGATCCCCCGTGCTGGCTGGACATCAGCGGCGTCGAAACACCGGAGGTCGCACGGTAGCGCTTCTCGGAAACGAAACTATGGGTGCGAGTTGATATCCGGCACTCATTGCTTATTTATAGGTCATGGCGTGTTTGTCCGTTTGCACAAAAGCATACAGGCGCACAAACATCTAACATCGGCGGTACAAGCGCGTGTTCCCACTGACCGGGAGCCAAGGAAGCCGCAGATCGAAAACGAGCGTGTGGGAACGAAGAGGACACGGCGGAGCACATGGAGGAATGGCGGAGCACATCATTCTGCAGTGCCCACAACTGTCGCCCAAGCCGCGAGAAGGCACCACGATACTCATGGCACTGGGATTTGCTTCGGCGGAAAGCGATGTAGGAGACGGCCAACGGAACAGCGCAGTGTTGGCGATGAAAGCCCGGCTGCGAATGTGGTGGACACTCGCCCGGCGTTAGCAGCACCCCCCCCCCCCCCCCCCCTCTACCTTTTAATTCATTCGGCTCGGGCGCGGACCTGCGCTCACCCGGTACAAAGGGTACAGCCACAAATCATCATCATCATCTGCAGCTGTAGCAATAAGTTTTTCGAGGTTTTGACAATGTCACTGTACTAAAGCTAGACTTAGCTAAAATAGCTAGATTAGGAGCTAGATTTTGAAAAAAGGAGCTAAAATAGCTACTCGTAGCTAAATTACATTTTTGGTAACTAGTTGAGTCCAAAAGTAGCTAGATCTAGCTACAAAGTAGCTAAATTGGCAACACTGTTCTCGCCGCCTGCCGCCTGAATAAGTGTTGCCAGCAACTGACACACAACTTCGCTCAAACCAGCGGGCGGCAAAATATTAGGATTATATATACATATATGATTCGCTCTATACTCCAATATTATTGTCAGTTAAAGGTTTATGGGCTTTGATTTGTATTCATAATTACAAAACTGTCTAAAATTGAACGGGAAACATAAAGACTGCATTCCTATGCATGACCCTGCAATATTTTTTTTGCGAGCTGTAGAGTCACGCTCAGCCAAGCCAAGCCAAGAAGGATAAGCATGTTTGCGGCGCAGGCGCGCGCCGCCGGCTGGGCTTCTCCCATCCGACCACGGAGGAAGGAAACCATAGGAGAGGCCCTCGCTATCTAAGCCGCATGACAAAAACGTGCAGGAAGTCACGTGGTTTTGTAAGGCCTACTGGGATTTGTTGGCCGATGGCGCAGCCAATAGCAGCGTTGGGCGCCGCAGCGTCGTCTGCTTCATGCATCACCCATGTCGGCAGACCGGTCGAGTAGAGTTGGAAATTCGCATTTTTATTCAATCGTTGTGGTCCGCGGGAGGCACAAAGTTCCAGAGGCCTGTAGTCGGTGCTGGTCTTCATTGCTGTGCGCTTAGTTCATTCAGGATGCCGTCTTGACGAAAGCGGTTGTTTTGGAAGCCCGCGACAGCTTTCTCTGAAAAGGCTTGGCTTGGCGCTATTCTCTTTCGGCTTTGTGCGGTTGCGTCTTTCAACGCTGCTAGCCTTGTTCCAAGGAGAAATTGACAGTGCCGACGGCTCATAAAGCGATAGACGACGGTGACACGCTGGTTTATGGTTACAGCAGCGCGGGAAGAAAAAGTGCGAGTCGGCGCTTAATTGTTTTGTGTGTGGATACGTGTTCTGCGTGTTCCTTCATTTTTGTGTATTTTTCCCACGCTGTTTTAACCACGAATAAATACAAACTCGTCCAGACCGTGTCCTTGTAAGCATACTCGTTGCGTCTACATTCCCCTATGCATGACGGTCACAACTGGTGGCGACCGATATGCGTGGGCCGCGGTGTGCTCACCGAAGCGTGCAGTGCCAAGGAAGCCGCGCCGCATGCGATGGTATCCGTCAGCAAAGCGATACGCGAAGCAGTCTGAAGCGTACCATATGTTTACTGTATGCTGTGCGAGCGATATGTCAACTGCGTGCAAGTTTTCTCCGATATGGACCCAGTGGATCGACCGACCCGCGCTGCTGTCTCGATCGAGTGCTGTTGTGCGAGCGTAAGGACACATAGCCGGGTTTAGGAGGCGCAGTGTTAGGTTTAAAACATTTGCGCTTAAGGGTGGTGAAGTGTAAGGCCATGCCTCTGTAAGATTGAGTGTACCTCGCAACTTACCGTTTACCGAGATGCCGAGTCGACCCTCGCGACCACCTCGCCGAGTTGCACTTTCTTGCATTCAGCTGATTAAACGGATTAATGAAGTCCAAAATTTGTATTTTATTGGACAATCAAAATATGAGCTTTAAAAAGGTTTGATACAGCATAACACTTATTACAAAACATAGCTTGCTACCTGAAGCAAGCAAAATCTTTTAACAAAAGTGATAACACATGGAAGGAGAACACACATAAAAAGGATTCAACAAAAAAGACCAGAAGAAGAAATGCGCAACTGAATTAGATCACTTTGCAACCATGAACCATTCGAACAGAGAGAGTAAAACATATATAGGAAGGCAGTAAATGGGGGCTTTGAGACAGAAAAATATTTGTGGACCGATCTTGCCAAATTGTGTGAAAGCTTTCATTTCTCGGTAGTTGTTTCTGCATCACAAAGTTGATAAAATTTAAGCGATGCAAATGCAAAGTAATTGGAGCACTGCATGGAAGTGACTTGAAAAATTGGTAACAGTTGTTGCAGCTAGTGGAAAAAGTGAATCATTTTCCTCCCTTCTGCTTCATGTATTCCTTTCTGTAATATATGTAAAGAAAGAGAGCACCCTGCTGACACTGTTTCTGTTGTTGCGTTGTTGTATTTGACTCTTATCTGCCTAGCCTGAAACAGTATAGAAATAGCATAGTTTTCTGTCCAATTTTCTGTTCTGTTTGTTGTGTACTATGTGGTACTTCTGTGCACATGCTGTTTTATATTTGTCAAAACCACGAGCCAACCAACATAGTTGTGCACAGCTCAAATGCCCGACTTATGTGCAGACTATGTTGGTTGGCTCGTGGTTTTGACAAATATAAAACAGCATGTGCACAGAAGTACCACATAGTACACAACAAACAGAACAGAAAATTGGACAGAAAACTATGCTATTTCAGTGTTGGTCATTGCGTTGCCGAATCCAGTTGTTTTGGATGCATTTCAGCAAGTGCACAGTGTCGATAATGAAGAACAGTGGCCTCTCGGCTGAGCATGGATGCGGGTAAAGAAAAGCGGGGTGATCGCTGCCTAGGCAAGGGGCAGAGTTCCTGAAATTTTCCATTGCCTTCCCGTTAACCTTGTTGTTGTCGGGTACGACACATATTATTTTATAACCGATCTTCTCAAGTCCACATATGATGCGCTTCAGCAATCTATGCAAGAAGTCACCGTCGGCGCCACGTACGGGCACTATGTGGGCCACTTCTTTGAATTTGCATGTTAGGCTCTGCACCATAAAAACCACGGCACTGTTAGCAGCTTCAGCCGAATTGTGGGCGACGCCAGTTATACCACCGCCTTTATAATCAAAGAAAGGTTTAATATGGATTTCATCTACCATCAGGGTAACAGTGCGTTGGTAGTGATCCAAGTTAGAAATCCGTGTGGCCACGTATTTCAGGAACGCAGATTCATCGTGTTCTAGCAGAGGGTTCATGCCGTAGGATGAGCATATAGACCTAATTGTCATTGGGTGTGGCAAGATGACGTTCCCGTAGCTGCGCATGTATTTGTAGGCATGGGGCGAAATTGTGAATAAAAGGCAGCAAAACACCATAAATTCAGCTGAATAACGCCTCCGAACCTTGTTCACTAGGAGCGACTTCAACTGCTCGCGAATGAATCGGACGGCACGACCTCTGTCCTTTTTTTCTGTGTCGCAAAGCTTATCGAGCAGGAAAAGGATGGCTGTAAAGGTTTCCTCTTCCAATCTCTCGGAGGCTGAGTCCAGTTTGCTGTCCCATGTTTGGACGCTGTCGAGAAATCCTTCTAGCTCTCTCTTGCTCTTTGCGGTCGCTGGAACGACTAAGCAAGATCCAAGCTTCGTCGTCAAGCACTTCATGAAGTGGAACGTAACGGCCAAGTCTGCTTTGATGGTCACAGAATACTTAATCCATGGGGCCTCATCTTCAACGATGTGGAGGAGAATAATCCGCTCATTGCCCTCAATAGTGTGCCAGAATGAGGAATTCTTTAGCCGCAAGTGAGCAATTATGTCCTGAATTCTCGAAATTTTGTCTGCGTCTTCCTCTTCACGAAATGTCTCCACAGATTCCGCAAGAGCTTTCTGCATAGCTGAAGCCTCTAAGCGGATCCTCTTGGCCTCTGGGCTCTCCCTTGTTGCATTCTCAGTCGAGAGATACATCGGACAGGCGGGGAATTTGGATGGCACTGCACCTTGACGAAGGCGCGGATATGGCAAAGGAGCCGTGATTGTTCTTCCAGAGGCATCATCGAGGTATGAAGTTTCCTTCAGGATATCCTCTGAGCGGAAATGGGCCTCGCTTACCTAAGGAAGATATCACCGGACATGAGTAATTTTTTCCTCTATGCACCGTAAATGCAAATATACCATGCGGAGGTTCTCCCAAAACAGCACATTTCTTAACTATTTCCTTACCGCATGCAAAAGCTTGATTTGGTCGCATAAAAGGAAAATTATAAAGATTAGATTTACATTGTAACGGTTAAGTGAATATCAAATTATTGTTCACTGAAGCATATCAAAATACACACCTTAATAGGAGTACAATAAAAGAATGCGCGGGCGTTACTTAATGAATTTAGTCGTCAGACTTATTACCGTCACTGTTACCACAGAATTTAGTTCTCGAGGAAACAGAATTACAAGTATAACCGCCGTTTTTAAATTAAGCCGGCGCGCAACGGCGACATAGATAAAGATCCCAATGACATTAAAAAAAAATGCCTGCTCCACAGGTCAAGAAATTAGTCTGTTATAATTAGTCAAGAAAAGATGTCAACCACTGCGTCGATTTCACAGAATAAAATATTAGTCAGGAATCTGCAGATTGCTTACCCTGGAGTTCTGCGTACAGACGAAGCCCTGACGCGGTATTGCACGAATCCATTTCTTTCGCAGTTCGTCATCTTGCGGGGACCTGAATACATGGGCTTTGCACTCTGCCGTGTATTCTTGATTCATATTGCAGCGAAGAAGCACACACACACAGAGAAGGTACTTCTTCGCTGCAATATGAATCAAGAATGTTACCAACTTGCCCAAAAACGTGTTTTACTCTGCCGTGTAGTTTCCGCGGCAGCGCGGTACACAACACTTGTTCGGCATAGCGGCGTCACAGTTATTCCATCGCTGTGCCGACACCTCGTATAAGGACTCAAAGTCGCAGTAGGGGCACAAAATCTCGCAAAAGGTGAAGCACAACCAAGAAGCAAGTATAGGCCCACAGCGCTCTGCTATGAAAAGAAAAACTGAAATACCAGCAAAAAGAAGTGCGGCAGACGCTGCCGCAGAACTCTCATCCGCGTGACGAAGTGGTGCTAAGAAGGCGTAGAAACAAGAAGTTTTGTGCGTAACAACAAACTTTTATTGTGAAGACATAAGGCGATCTCGGACAATCCTGACATTTAGCAAGCGTTATTTTCTAAATAAGAATGCAGGATTGCCATGTAACTCGGCTGCGGATGAATATCCCGCGAACGCGGCTTTTCGGGTCAATGACAACGACCGGACTCGAGCGGCGGCGGCGGCATAGCGGCAGCTCGCGCTTCCTCGGCCCCCCGCAGCCGCCTCCAGATGATGACGCGCATCACGTGATCAGCAGGAGCGCTGCGGCCTGGAAGTCTAGGGGGTGTTGGCCATCCTCCTACCGTGACGTAGTGGTCAAAGAGAGGAGGTCGCTCGGGGGCCTTCTCCCTCTTCTAGGTGGCTTTGGGTAAGTAGGCCTATGAGGAGTAGGGCGAGGGGCGCCTACGCGGACGGCGAGTCGGCGGGGCGGCCTAGTAGCTCCTTGGGTGGGGCGCCGGACGGCGCTGGGTGCGCTCGGTGCTCCTGGCGATCGTCCAAATGGCGGGCAGGCGGGTGCACAGGGCGCGGCTGAGACGAGACTGCTTCGTCGGAAGAGAACGAACGCGCCTCGGGAGGAGAGGCAGGGGACATCCTCTCTCCTCGAAGGTCCAGATCGGACTGTCAGTGGCTCCGCCCACGTCCATGGTGTCACGTCGCTAGGTGTTTTTACGACATTTTGGTGTACGTAATGGTCGAGCATCTGGGGAGGCCCCTCATTAACTCCCATTACTTGTGGACAGCAGTTATGCCAGTAGGCTTGGGTCAGCTGTAGAGGCAATCTCCTGCTCTTGTCTAACTGCGTCAGGTTTTGTTCTGTGTTGATCTTAGGTTTTTTGGTTACTTTTTACGTGTGGGGCACCAATCCCACACAACCAGTAGAGCGACGACCCTGGAGCCGACACGCAAAAACCCATAGAAAAGAACTTTTTATCCCAACCCCGGGATGAAGGCTATTTTTTACACCATCTATTAGGTGCTGGAGCACTGGTGCAAAATAAAAGCAATATGTTTGTATGGGAATTGCACCAAAGGGAAGCAAAATTAGCCAGCAAATTAACGTCAAAAAAAGGTAATAGAAGTAATTACAAATTATTTTGAAAAACCAAAAAAAAAATTGCAGACCATTCTGAATTGCATTCTAAAGACTTTGTGGCATCACTGCCATAAAAATGTGCCACTGGGCACATCCACAGTACCTGTGTTGAGCTTCTTTCTGCCATCTTTATATAGTTTTTTTGCTATAGCTACAACCCTAATTGCAAATTATCCATGTGTTGCATTCATATAGCTTGTTTTTATTTAGGTGCCAAAAAGTTAGTACAGGTTTAAAAGAAATAGTTCACAAGCAAACTGTACAACACCACTAGATTGCTCAGTGGGAAGTGTGCTGAAAGTCTGCAGTGAGATTTTAAAGGCAAATAGATTACTTATGGATGTCCCACAGTTTAAATAGAACAAGATACATGCACTACAGTACCAACAAATGGATGCCATGTTAGTCATCATAAACATATCTTGGGAGAGGTCCTAGCACACAAGAATGTCAAGGTTGAAAATTCGTCATGCTTGTCCTTGCGCACAAGCACAACAAAATAATTATCTAGTTTTGAATTTCAGAGTAATTAGTGTGGAACACTTGATAGCATGCATCATTACTGTTTTAGATAAGTTTTCAGTTATTGCTGTTGCATACAAACAGCAAGAAAGCTTAGTTCCAATAATGAATAAACAAATACACTTACAGTCCATGGTCGTCCACGATTGCCTTGCATGTTGTAGGATGCCCACATTTTGCAGTTAATGAAGTCTCTGTACCCTTTTCTTGGTGCAGTGATAGGAATATGAGTGCCATCAATGGCACCACATATCTGTGGGATGTGGCACTTCTCAGAGAACCTCCTGCCAATCAATGTGGCCTCTTCAGTTGATGGCAGGTAGATAAATTTGTTTGAAAGGTGCCTTTTTACGGTACTGCAGAAAAGGTACAAAAATTTCTGCACAGTGCTTTTGTGAATTCCGAACTGATTTGCAACTACTCGGTACTCACAACAGCTAGCCAGTTTGTACAGTGCAATTGCAATTCTTTTGTCAACTGGCACTGGCTCTCGAACGTAATTACATTCTGGTGACATAAATGGAGCAAGGGCAGCAACCAATTCACAGAAATTTGCCCGTGACATTCTGAAGTTTTCTTTCCATTCACCATCGTCAAAGTTGGAGCAAACAATATTGTCCCACCAATCACTACTTCTGTTCTTCATCCACATGCGCCGCTTTGGTGGTGGTGCCAGGGATTCCAGTCCTGCAAGATACCTGGTGTTATCAATTTGACACGCACTTTTTTTTTCACTACCTTTTTATGAATATGCACAAACTGCAGCCTAGTGCGTGGATATCACAGTCGTAAAAACGAGTGTCACAAAAGATGCCATGGTGCTACATAAGGTATTGGAAAGCATGAACTCTGGTGCTTGATTTTGAGTATTTCCAATTCGCTTGCTGCTGGCTTTTAGTGCAGTTATTAAAAGTAATCATTGAAAATACAGGATTGCATATTTCTTTAGGTTACTCCATCTTTATGAAGTTAATCAATTTATGCAGCACTTACCAAAATCCTGCTACGTTATATAATTAGTTTTACCACATGTGCTTGCATCCTGCTACCCTATGAAAACCAAGAAGCAATTTATGAAAACTCGCGATTGATGAAGCGTTATAAAGTAACGATGTTTAATATTACGTAATGCGATCATTTGCAGCCGCGTCACCATGCTGTTCAGCACTACACCAAACACAGGAGAACGTATTCCCGTAACAGCGCAGTGCATGTTTGGTAACGAGCTGTACCCCCTTTGTAAAGCAACGGAGCAACGGGGCTAGCTTTTCAGCCCCCTTACGGCACTCCTACTGAGCGAAAAGTCCCGAAAGGTGAGTACAGGGGTTCTCCTGACCTTACACAGAATTAGAGCTTAAGGTCTGCCATAAGTGCCATGCTACTCGGCTCGGCTAAGATGGAAAAACCCGTTGATCGGTTAGTTTTCGCAAAGACGGCACTTCGGCGCTTCATATTTCGTCTCTCACACTGTCACTCACACGTGCCACTGTCAGTGCTCTTGTGAAATGAATAGTGCAACATCGCATGTTTACTATTGCAAATAAAACAGTGTTGCAGCACATTGTCTGATGGAACACATGAAAATTTATTTATCTCTATCAGTGGATGCCACCTTCTCGACAGCCGTGACGAGGCGCTCAAGAAGTGTCATTTTGTTTTCTCAAAGCGCCTGGCTCTTTCTTTTCTTGCCTCCCTGAATTCATCAAGGAGGCCTTGTACCAAACTTTCTTTGCGCCGTTTTTTTTTTCTGGCATGTTTTGCTGTGCCGATGTTGACGGCTGCGGCTCTTTGTCGAAACAGCTTGGTCCCTCTTCAGTTTCGCCGCTACAATGTGAAGGAATGGAATGCTTAGCTTCTCAATAGCTGCAGCTTGAGAATTAGCAGTAAAGGAACCCAGCTGCTTTTTCCTATTGTTTTTCCAGGTGCGAGGAGCACAGTTGGCACTATATGATGTTCTTTCTTAATAACTTCGCTCAACTCACTGGAGAAAGGAAGGCAAATTAGAAGCCTGAAAAAGCACAATGCAGGAAATAGACTAATACACTCACTCTTCATGCTCACATGACGTCCTGGAATGCCCAGAAGAACCATTTTTTTTCCTTAGCCCCTTTATAGGCCCGCTCAAGGCTTTTCCATTTGTTTTGCGCCTGCAGCGCAATGTATCAAATCAGCCAGTTTTTGCCATAAGGCTTTCTTTGTTCTAAGGAAAGGAACGGGCACAAGCTCAGACACGTGGAAACGCAACACTTCTGCTCTACATTTTGCATCTAAATGCATGTCATTTCACTGTCATTTCACATAAGAACCATGCATGTCAACTATGTTTATAAATGTACTTGATATTACAAACTACTTTCTATGCATCTGTTAATGCTGGTCATAGTCAAGTTCATAGCTTTAGTGTGTCATCTAATTTCAAAGCTGCATTATAATTCCCATCGCCGAACCCCTGAGCATGCAGAAAGCTATACATGATTATGACAGCTGCAAGAAAGCTATCTGCTGCTTCAAAAAGGCCAGACTTGATCACACATTGGCCTTTACTACCTGAAATCATGCAAAACTATGGGCACTCGAAGCTAGACGATCACTGAAATATCCATGTAGCGTGACTTGCCAAAAACAGTCCTTCCTCCCGACATTTTCCTTGAGCTCCTTGTACTTGGAGATCAGAAAGTGAGCCTTCGGCCCATTCCAAAGTTCAGACTCGGGAGCCTGGGCGCTCATCGGGCATAGGCCCCAAAGCCGCATAAACCTGCGCTGCAGGTGATGCAGCGGTCGACGCCACGGTTGGAGACGGGGCCATCAGCACAGGCGACTTGGAGGCCGACTCCGCGGGTGGAGACGGAGCCATCGGTGGTGCAGCCGTCTGCGTTGTGTCTCACTGCAACGGACACGATCTCCTCATTTGTGCACAGAAAAAATATGGGAACTTATGACAGCTTGGGCGCTTACGATTTGGCGCTAACACTGGAACAAAGCTATGCATTAGATGTTAAGCATTAACAGAATAACAAACAAGTTTGTTATCATAATTTAACATCCAATAGGTCGTAGCAAGAAATACTGCAGAAAGGCAGTAGGCAGCTGCAGTGAACAAAGATCTCCACCAAAAAAATGAACCGCGTGCACGCACGTCGTTAGTGCACGTACCTGCGTGGCATAGGCAAAACCTTCACCCTGACGAGCGCGGTACCCGTTTTCGTCGACCACAGGTCGCAGCGTCGTGAGCTGGCCATTTATTAGCACGTTCAGTGCTCCGCCAATTTCACCTGCTGCCATCATCTGCTGCGTCCCGCTCTGCACCACTGTTGCCCACAACCGGCACCTCCGACTGCGGGGGTTCAGAAATTTCGGGAACCAGCCCTGCACCTTTGCTGCACTTTTTGAAACGAACGGTAGGGTGCAGAGGGCGCTAGGCTGCACCGCTGAAACGAATGGCAGTGTGCAGCACCACGTGAACCAGATCAGGAGGTGCAGCTGAAACGAATGGACCTAAAATAATTAAGCACGTACCTTGCGTCAAAATGCTTCTCGCACACAGCAGAATTCTCTTACAATTCCTTATCAGCCCTGGGAATGGCGTTTGTCCATTTGGCGAATAGCTCTTTACAAGCTGGAGCTCCCGGCACGAAACACCAGCGCTGGTTCTTTTTTTGTAGCGATAGCTACATTATGCTAGCATTTCGAGCCCACGGCGTGATGGCACTGCCACATGGTCACGTGGTCGGTCACGTGGCGCGTGGTTTGTCATGGGGTGCGAAGCAGCCGCCGGCGGCGTGGCGCGCTGACGAAACCGAGTGGAGAGGGGGAGGGGGGAGAGAGTGAATCATGTCCAGGGATGAAGCTGAAGGAACACCCAGCGAAACGGAGTGGCGAAAGACTGACTTCACAATTCGACTGAGCGAGTTCCACTTGGCCAGCTGTAGCTATCGCGTCACTCCAGGTTTAACTCTTTCCTTACCGCAGAAAACGGTCGTTTTTGCTATGTGTCTACAAAATATTTTTTTTCTTGGTAAAATTTTGTTGCACAATGAATTGTTATATATGAAAATGTAGCCGATTGTTTTGCCTTTCCAATGCAGTTAAATACAAAGTAATCACTGCGCCGTTTATTGACATTTTATTTCTGAAATCTGAAGAAAAGGAAGGAAAACATACATGCGAAGACACAAAATTGACACTATACCTTCACCACACATAGAATAAAAAGAAACTGGAATATACATATGATTGTTCGTGAACTCAGGTACACTTCCTGAAAATTTGAGTTCTCTAGGTAAAAAAAATTACATTTTCAGGTGACCTTTGAACTCAGCGCCCATGACGCATGTGCCAATCGGCGAAACAGTTGCGTGTTGTCGTGAAGCACAGGTGCGCTTCACAGGTGCTGCAAAAAACATTTGTCTTGACTTCTTTCTTTGTGTTCTCATAGCACTGCTTGCAGTTCCTTCGGTTGTCAATCTTCTCAGGCTTATGGCGAATCCAGTCGGGTGGCAGATAAGATATGCTGGCTGGTTGATCATCATCAAGATTCAAAATTTGCTTGATGAGCATCTATCGGAAAGAAAGCTGGTCAAAGCGAGCACTCAAACGTAGCTCAGGAGTATCGGGGTACTCCTTCCGATGCTCTTGAAATAGAATAAAACTATTTACACAAGCTATATCTATGCAGTGAAAAAAAAAGTGTTTTCCACCAGCGCACACATTTACGAAGCACATTGTATGTTCCAATGATCTGGTTAGACTTGTCAACGCCCAGCATACCTGCGTTGTACTCATGCATCAACAAGGGCTTTCTTATCGTCCTCTCGCTCCACTTGTTGCCCACTTTTGTACGTCTCTTTGCAGGCACATTTTTATTGGCTGTATGAATGGTGCTCATAAGACTGACAACCCGATGGTCCTTCCACTGAAGAAACAAAACGTTTCCTTCCCTCATCCAATGGATGTCTCCACGTTCAGCTTTCTTTTCCCATTTTGAATCTTTTATATCGCCAGGGAAGCCTCGACGATCTTTTCTCGTTGTTCCATATGCCAGCGTTTTGCACTGAAGGAGGTGTTCGAAAAGGTGCTTTGAAGTATAAAAATTGTCCATGTAAACTGTGTATCCCTGTCCTAAATATTTATCACAAAGTTTACTGACTACATCAAGAGCCAATCCATGTGGTCCCGGTGTTTCCCGCTTGCCCGTGTAAACGAAGAACTGTAGTGTGTATCCAGTTTCTGACTCAGCTAAAACCCACAGTTTGTAACCCCACTTTGTCACCTTGTCCCGAATGTATTGCCTGATTCCCGAGCGTGCTTTAGATTTCACCATACTTTCATCGACTGCAATGGCTTCCCGTGGCTGAAAATGTCGTGCCGACGTCTCGATTTCTCGAAGTAGCGGGAGTACCTTCCGCAGTTTGCCAGCTGAAGCATCATCCTCAGGGTCCGAGACATGCAAAAAAGCAAGCAGGGACAAGAAACGCTTCCTGCTCATGATCTTCCCTGGTAGCTGACCGCCGTAAATTGTTCTGGCGTTCCAATACAAGTGGAGGCAAGGTAGTTGCACTATGCCCATGTAAATCAACAGCCCAATGAAACGCAACATCTCAGGGGGCGTGACCTCTAGCCAAGAGCCACCTGGCTAAGCAAAGCTCGGCTTCTCAAAAATCTTCATCCACGCATACTTGTTTGTGTGTGCACAGAAAGTGGCAATCATGTCAGCGGTAAAAAACATGAACATGTCCAGTGCACCGAGAAACCTCCGCGTCTCACTCCGGCGCGTCACGTCCAGGTGTACGCCCAGTGCGCGTTTCTGTGAGAACGTGACTCGGCATGGTGTGTTTGCAAAATATCGCCTCTGTATGTAGTTGACACCCTAAAAGAAAAATGTAAACAGGTGTCGTCACTTACAAAGCACGCGCACCGTTTAACAACAATACTGATATTCGAAACTATGCTTACCTTGCTACACTAGATGAAGGTCCGGGCTGCGTAGACGAATCACCACTGTCTGAGTCGAAATCAGACGATCCAATGTCTGCTACGGACTCCTCACTACTGCTCATACTGAGAATATTGGCATCAGAAGCAGCGGAATCACTTTGAGATCACTTTTCCAGCGGCGCGCCACGTGTTCTCAGCGCCAAGTCGCGAAAACTCCGCGCTACCTCCTCCGCTGCTTTTTTCTTTCGCAACAACCTTCGTGCCGGAACACGAGAAAAAAACAAAGAAAACGCGCAGTAGTTCTTCTATTACTGGCCAGATGGCGCCACACGTCCGTGAGCGCAGAGTTTTATTTTTGGCGGGGCATTCAAAAACCATCGATCCATTGCGTTCGATGCTCTATGGCGCAGTAAGGAAAGAGTTAACCACAGCTAAACCACAGCCAATTTATTTTGCTATTGGTGGCATCCTCAATGCGCGTGGCAGAAAATCAGTGCGAGCGAAGCTTTCTTGCTGTGCGCAATACTTCGGCTAGCCAAGCCGGTGAGCTTCTTGCTCTGACGATGCCGCTGTCTTCAGCGTCCCCACACGGAATTGGTGTGTTTTGGGGGACAGGTTCCAGAGGCTGCTTTACACATCTCAAAAAGTTCTAGCCACCCTAGTCTGAAGTCGGATCGGCTCCATGAGCGGCTGATGTTGTGGCTACGGCCTGTAGTGTCCTCGTCGTCCGATGAGAACCCTCTGTTGTACATCTTGGGTCCCACGTCTTGTCTCGATGATGTCTTCTTGGCGCCTTGTCAGGGGCAGGTCGTGGTGTTCCGGCTGGCTTTAAGCGTTTCGGGCACTCCTGGGTTGCCGTCTCGGGCTGGCCGGCGCACAGTCCACATTTGGGCTAGCATTGATGTTGATGTGTCATGGGCAGATCTTGGATTCCGCACAGGCGGCAGATTAAGGCTTTTGGGGTCGGGCAGAGATCCGAGTGGTGACTGGGCTGCATGCATATATGGCAGAATTGCCTGGCTGGCCTGTTCGGGAAGCACGGTTATTCGCAGCTGACGGGGGTGTTGGGGTCCTTCCAGTTTGGGAAGGGCTGCCTTTGACGAGCTGACAATTCTGATGTCTAAGAGCTTGATGCGGTTGTCTCCGATGCGCACCCCCACCATGAGGGTCTCGCATGTCTCCCAGGGATCAAGCCCGTGATTAACCTGTCGGAGTGTGGTGGCTGGAAAGGATACGTACTCGCACGGGGCGGGGGCTCTCGTCCACGGTGAATTGGGTAATTTGACAAAGATCCGCCGCTGTTTCGTCATGCAGGGCGCTAATCACAAGGATGTGGGACCCGACATGAGGTCTGAATATGTGCTTGTCTTTCACCTTGGACGGGTCTCTGCAGAAATGAAGGAGCGCTGCCGCAATGATCCGAGTTGGGTAGTTCTTGAGCGCAAGTCCACGTGTCAGTCGGATGATGATGTTGATGTCATTTTTCAGAAGGGGTTGAAGTTTGGATAAAGCCTAAGTCGATTTGGGTAAAGTCTAAGTCAACATTTTGTCTGAGCTCCCTGTGCTCTTTTCGGAATTGTTGAAATGCGTGTTTGGTGTTCTCGTCTGATGAATCGGACTGTTGCGTCCTTTTCTTTTCGTGGGGTGGAGGGCGGATTCTATGGGTTTGCTCTCAGATTCGTCTGCCATATCAGACTCCGAGGTGGAGGGGGTGAAAGATGGGGACAGAGAGGATTTAGAGTAGATGCTGTGAGTGTATTTAAATGTTCCAGCACCAGAGCCAGATGTTGCATTAATTCTTGATTCTCTCTAGTTAGATGTTCGATAGTCTCCTGAGTTTTAGAATTTTTCTAGATTCGGAGTGTTTTCTAGTAGAACGGGAGGCTCGCTTTGCCCAGCTCAACCTGATTGCACGGGTAGGGTGCCTCGATGCCCGCCGTGCCTCCGCTTCCAGGGTGGGACAGCCTTTGAAGCGCTCCGCGCCGCCCTTTTCCCCATGTTTTAAAGCGAAAGCTCTACTCCTCCCGTTCTCGTTCAAGGTAATGTTAGTATGGAAAATGACCTTGGGAGGCAGCGGAGCGCAGGTGGCAATGCTACGTCACAGTCACGTGACTGCAATGTCACAGCTGGCTCGTGCTCCTCTGCCGCGGCCGCTGTCGCGTTGACTCCTTTTCAGGCGCTGCTGCTTACCATGTGACCAACAGCTGCGCCAGCGCCTCTCTCTTCGCCGCTGTGCAACATTCGCTCTGCATTAAGTTTTGGCAGAATTGCAATGATCCTGCTTCAGTTTTTTAATTCCGCATCTCCTGGCCGCGCCAGCTGAGAGCATGTGGCCCACCGCGGTACCCATCACCATGGTACCCGCCACCGCGGTACCCTCCACTGCAATATCCACCACTGCAGCGCTGCTGTCGAAGTTTGCACAAAGGAAGTGCGTCGTCTGGTACAGACACGTAGCGTTCCATTGTGCTTCTTCACAGTGTTTAACAGCATTACTCATGATTCGCGGCATCATTATCTACGCTTTATAAGTTAACGAGTTAACCCAGGTATGCGTACAAGCGGTCACTGCTCTAGAAAAAGGTGGGCATCAGTGATTACATTCCGTTTTGGGCAGAATAGTAGCTTTTGTGCGTGTGCATTTTGTCCGTTTGGTTTTTAATGCGTTCAAATGCTTTAAACCTGCTGTAGAAAACTATGCTAGTGTATATATGGCGAATGAATCAATGTTTATTTATCAAAACATCTATAAACAATAGTATGAACCGTGTAAATCTCATTCATCTTCTGTGCATCTCGGCGCTGGCGTTTCATACGTTCGCAATCTGTATGGTGAAATGCGGAGTTTCCTTTTCACTGGAAATGTGACACTACCCCTCCGAGTAATTTTTATCGCTCTTTTCCGAATACTAAAGCACGCAAGACAGGGTGTAACAAAAGTGCTGGATTTAACAAAAATTGAAACTACAAAGCTTGAATGTTTCTCTCAATTTTATTAAGGATGAGATACACCCTCCAGGGTCGTCTCGAGAGGATCTATAGAGCGACTGTTTACTTTTCAATGCACATAAAGGGCTACCTGATGTAAACAGCTATAAAATAACATAACACACAAGTTTTTAGTGGATATGTATTAGCATATTATACTGTTATAAAACTTTTCACACACTTTCAGAGACCTTCCTTTTCACTTCATTCACCATTCACATGAGTTGCGCTTTTTACGTTCCCTCCGAGCTCTATTGGCGCTATTGTTGTCCTGCCTCTTCTTTCACCTAAAAAAGTGCATCCATTTGACCAAATACAATATGTGCTCTGGGCAGCCGATACAGTTTGTCCCTGTCTTGGCAAGGGCGTCTAAAACACTCCAGAAAAGGTCCCCAAAGGCTTCTTTTTTGATGCTTGCACAATGATCTCTTCTATGCTTTTCATGCAGCCAAACAGCTTCCTTGAAGGACAAACAAGGCTGCCAGTAACAAATTGCGTTCAGTCGCAAGCATTGCTTCGGGAATTAGAGTCTTATGAAGGCATTGTTTCCCTTTTGTGCTCCATTCAGGAGGTCACTTTCATCATTTTATATGCCATGTGCACAGCTAAATAGTACAATGCAGCTTTTTCTGGACTAGAAACACTACACATGATCGTGAAACGGGTGAAATGGGAGGCAGTGGTGTGAGCCACCGGAAGACCTCATCTTTAGCCTTATTCTTTTGTACGAATGCTTCACTGGGCTTCTCTCCAAGGCTCTCAAATGTGCTGAGCAGAACTCATTCATCCCCTGCTTCACAGTTACCTTTTGTGGCAAGCTTAACAGGCATGTAAAGGGACAGGAACCTTGGAGTTTAGAATGTCAGAGAGATCCTTTAGGAGCATCATGAACTGTTTCGTTCCAAACTGTCATTAAAGCCAGGTACCTTAGTTTATCTGTAGACCTCCAGGCCAATGAACACACTTCGGCTTAAGAGATGCACGTAAAAGATAAGTAAAAGAAATTTTTTAAGTTTGAAAAAACAGTCGCAAATTAGTTTTGAGAAGGCTTGGATGCAGACAAGTAGTTGCCATGTAATGTATAAGCATGCAGTTTTATCGTATCAACCGCTTACTGTGTTTATAATCAGTATGCAGTGCATAGAACAAGCATTTCAATCCTGAAATAGCGAGAATACTTTACCTGAGTCGCTAGACGAATAGTCATGGTCCGAATCTTTTGTGGCTTGACATGATGCTCAGTCAGCTTATGCACCACTTTTATAGCAGCTTTCTTTTCAGCTTCAAATAGGCATTCATAGTGCTGGAAATTTGCTCGGAAAATTACTATCTGCAACAAATTATTGTATACCCATCTTATTGTGTGACTTCAGTTATCCTCTTAACATCTCTCTTTTGTCTGTCTAGTATGTAGCCCAATCAAGGCAATTTCTGAACCTAGTACAGGATCATTTTTTTTTCATAGCCCAACTCCCTACGGAATTAGACAGTCTTACAGCCCGATTATGGGCAGGGGTACCCGCTTTGCCGCTCTGCGGCGGTTTGGTGAGACTTGGCAACCTGGGTGTGCGTCACTCTGCCCGGCTATCTACCTGTTCACCAAACAGAGGTCGTCCGCTGGTGCACCCAGAAAGCCCCGAGTCCACCCTGCAAACACCGAACTGTCATCACCTTAAAGTCATTCTTAGTCTCAGTTCCACCAGTGCTTTCACACTCTCCGGGCACCAGACTCCCCAATAAGGAATGGTTATACTCCTCACAATCGTGGTCTTAGAGCTGCTCCCCTGTACCAGGGCAAGGAGCGAGGGTTCCCTGTACTTTTTATTTCTAGCCTTCTCAATGTATGCCTCTTCCAGAGGCACCGTCGTCCCGACTACCTGTACATCAAGGATAGCTGCCTGGTCGTCGCATTTAAGCACCAAGTCTGGCTTCCTGATCCCCAGCATGGTCGGGTAGTGGGGTTCCTCCAACACTTCAAACTCCTTCTCGCGCAACCGTTTAGCAAGGTACTTTGCGATCACGTTATGGCACCTGATGTGCTCATAGTGAGTACGCTTGCACTTCTGAAGGGTGTGCCCAATGTTCTCAATAGATTGACACTTCGCGCAACAGGTCGTGTCCCGTTTGCGGCCGCGCTGTAGCCTCTGAAGTATGGGAAGGGCGTTTGTATGCATTTTCACAAGGTTGATGAACTCTCTGCCTCGGAGGAAGGTTGTACCCTCCCCGAGCTATGCCGTACTTCCCGGTGCATTGCTGCACCCCTTCAGTGCCGCTCCGTCGGCGCTACTGTGTAGGGCGTCCCTCCAGAAAACATGGCACTCCTTCTTGGTGCGGATGGTCTTGCCACGGTACTCTGAGAGTCACCTGGCTTGGCCCAGACATTGCCCCACATACGCTCCGGCGGCTGCTTGCCGACACATCGGGCTGTCGGAGTCACCAAGACGTTCGAGCCATTGGGCGCGTAGGCCTGGTATTGCAGTACGCAGGCAGGGGATGCCCAGTCGACCATGCTTCACCTCTGAGTGGAAAAACCCCAGCGGGACGCCGTGCGGAATCGCTAGCCACCGCCGGACCGAAGCACGCACCATTTTTTTGATCCCCGAGAGCAGCTTAGCGTATATTGGCCCCAACACCAAACGGTGGTAGACTCTGGGTAACAAGTAATACTTTAGTATTACCATCCTTTGCTGTGGCTTCAGGGGGCCTTTAGACACCCTAGCCAGCAAGGTCTTAAGTTCTGCTTCGACCCGGAGTTTCTCCATCCCCGTTGCTGTGTACCGCAACCCAAGGTAGCGCCACGTGCCAGATGTATCGGCTTTGGGGATGGCTTCACCGTTGAGATGGTAAGTGTTAGTACCGTCCCCTTTTACCAATTTTCTTTTACCACTCGGCAGGAGTGGGAGCGGCAGAGACTTGGAAGGGTTGAGATGTAGTCCCCTCTCTGCCAAAAATCTTTCGAGGCTGCTCAACTGCTCCTGCAGACCTCGTATTACCATCCTTTGCTGTGGCTTCAAGGGGCCTTTAGACACCCTAGCCAGCAAGGTCTTAAGTTCTGCTTCGACCCGGAGTTTCTCCATCTCCGTTGCTGTGTACCGCAACCCAAGGTAGCGCCACGTGCCAGATGTATCGGCTTTGGGGATGGCTTCACCGTTGAGATGGTAAGTGTTAGTACCGTCCCCTTTTACCAATTTTCTTTTACCACTTGGCAGGAGTGGGAGCGACAGAGACTTGGAAGGGGTGAGATGTAGTCCCCTCTCTGCCAAAAATCTTTCGAGGCTGCTCAACTGCTCCTGCAGACCTCGTGGCGTGGATGCCATGACGACGATGTCGTCGGCAAACGCCATTGCCCCCACTTTCAGGTTCTTGCCTGAGAAGTTGATGTTCTGGTCACAAGTCTCTAACCATTCATCGACCATCAGATTGAACAACAGGGGGGACAGCGGATCTCCTTGTCGAACTCCTACGGTGGGATGCACTAGCAAATGGTGTTGTCATAGCTGAGCACTGTTGATGATGTGGCGTAGAACTCCTTGACATAGTCTACAAATTCGTCACACATCCCTTTTCGGCGCAGACCCCTTAGGATCGCAGGAAGGGTCACACGGTCAAACGCTTTTTGCTACGTCTAATGATGCCATACATGGGGCCTGATTCTGCGTTTAGCTTCCTCAAGCGCCACTGCCAGCACCACGACGTTTTCAGCGCAGCTGTCCACTGGGATAAATGCCCTTTGGCGATGGTCAAGTTTGACTTCAGACAAAATTCTCGCGGCATACACCCTGTGCAACAGTCTTACTATGACGACATGGTGATCGGCCTGAACTCTGCAGCGCGTGAGGCACCCATCTTTTTAGGGATGAACACTGTTCTCGCTCTCCGCAGACAAGCCGGAAGCCACCCGAGAGGCTGTATGGTGTTCAGCAGCACTCGGAGAGTGTCCATCTTGACATTTCGCAGTTCCTTCCCAGAGACCATCAGGTCCAGCGGCCGAACCAGGGGATGGCATTGCTGCCTTGATCTCCCAGGGAGTGATCGTACCGAAGGGATTTATCATTTGACTTTCAACATCATGCTCTACTACGTCGGAGACGGTTCCTGTGGGCATCGATTCCATCACCGACCTCCACTCTTCCAGAAAGACTTGGGGATTCTCGACCGCAGCCGTGACCTCGCCGTCCAAAATTTCCTGGGCGCACTTGCCTTGTCTGCGCTTGAAGCGCTCTTGCGTTCGAGCTAGAGGCGCTTCTTCTCCTTGCGCCTATTCTCGGGCTTTTTTGGCGGTCTTTCTTCTGGTGGTCTTTTTGGAGGGCTTCTCACACATAGTTGTTTATGGCGGTACTTAAGCCGCTCCGACTGGTCTCTCCTCCAAGGTATCGCTGCACTATTTGCCAAAGCCGGGAGCCATCGTACTCGGTAGGCGGTGGTTTCGCCACCAGAGCTCGGAGCTCCTCTTTGATGGCCTCCCTTGTCTGATTGACGGTAGGCTGGGAGGGCGGAGGAGTGCACCCTGCAATGGTCTCAGAGGCCCCGCAATCGCCGTCCCCACTGGCGAGCCGTGACCAAAGTTTTACGACCAACTCTTTGTAGCGGGGGCTCTTGCGATGGGACTTGATGGAATCGAGCGATCGCTCATTGAGGCGATTGGCCAGCAGCTCGTTGATATTGCACTTGGCGCCCGTAAGGGTTAGATCAGCCTCTAATCTCGGCATCAAGTACTCCTCTTCCGTCCATCTCGGCCTGCTCCGAGTGACTTCAATCGCCCGATTATATTCTTCATAGTGAGCTCTACGCCTGTGGAGATTCAGTCCGACCTTTTTCATAAAGGCCCTCCCTCACTCTGGGCATGTGTGGTGCTGACTGCAGTCTTGACTCCTTGTCTCCCTTTCGGAGCGTCCTTGGTCGGGTGGTTCCTCTCCAACTTCAACTCCGTCGCTGCAGAACGCAGCTTCGGAGGAGTGAACCATCTCCGTGACAGGCTTCGGAGTCTCCAGCCTGCCCTTCGGTCGTGCTCCCGTACCCTTTCAGACTAACGGCTGATGAGGCCCACTGGCACCCTCTCCAGCTACTGGAAGGCCAGGGGAGACTGGTCCAGATTGCGTCGGGTCGTCATTAACCTGACCAACATCATTGTCACTTTGGCTTCGTTGAGGCTCGATCATCTGAGCCTCAGTCACTGTCGCCTCGGAACGCTCCACCTCGGCCCCACACAGTTGGGCTTCGGAGTCGCGCTCGTTCCGCTTGCAGGGGCGGATGCCGGCGTCGCGTGCTCTCGAGTTCGACACTGTCTTTTTTGACACGTTCTCGGTTGCCTCGACCCTGTTGACGTTGGGCTGTTGCGATTTGGAGCTCTTGGCTGTTGGAGCCCTTTTCTCTCCCATGCCAGAACAAGCCTGTTTTTTGTGCATTCGGGATATGTGGATTTTGAGACCTTTTTCCGTGGGTAGCTCTTTCTCTCATGCCTCACAGGTGAATCCATGTCTAGCGTTCACAGGGGGAGCACAGAACCCCCCAGACGAGCCGGGAGAAGTGATCGCTGCAGTGATCAGTGTCATCTGCCGAGAGAGACTTAAACCACGACTGAAAAAGTTGTCGGGGCAGCACCCTCGTTCAGAAACCTAGTCTATTCTTCCACGGTGGTCCTGGGCATCAGAGGCCGGCGACTTGCCTCGCTGGCACCCTATGGGCGGCGGCAGCCAGAGTCGACAGGCTTAGTGTGGTCGTTGGAGCGACGAACTGAAGATTGTGAAGATCGGACAAGAATCGGGTTCACCTGCTGTGAATTTGTTATCCCGGTGGTCCTGGTGACTTCCGGCATCAAGCCTACGAGATGTTTCTGGAGACACAGACTGAAATCTGCCGAAAACATCTAAAATTGGCGTAGTCCACAGGAAACGCATCCGCTCGCTCTCCCCCGAAACTGAACAAGAAAAATAATTTAGGACTGAATACCTTGCCTTGTCAGATGGGAGGGGGGACGGCGCTATAGGTACCGTCTCCCATTGAGAATGCATATCTCAGCCAACCATCACCATTCAGGCGCAACCCCAGGCAAGGCCTCCCACACCACATGGGTGAGGGCAGTTATGTTTTGGGTATGCAGGCGGTTTCGCTGCCAAGGGGCTCTAGAAGCAATCGAGGGCGATGCCATCGCGAGGGCGAGACGGTACACTTGCACCGCACTTAATCCAAATCCACAGCAGCGGATCGAAGCCCGATGCGAGCAGGTCTCCTAATACTTGATGCTGTTTTTTCTCCGCATTCTTCGAAGATGATGATCGGCCGTCACCATTCTTCGCAGAACCTCTTGCGTCTCAGGTGTCTTCTTTCTCACTGGAGCTGAAACCGAAGCTCCTCCCTGATCTTGTTCTTCACCTCCATCAGGTCGGGGATGCGTCCGCGGTAGGCTGCGTGGCATCGGGCCACCCAAATTTGGTAACTGATCTCCGCGAGCGCCAGCGCGAACTGGTTTCATGCCTCGCCGGGCATCGGGTTAAAGTATCGGATGATTTGAAATGGGATGCCTGGGAGGCCGAACATATCACGGAGGCGCTCGAGAAGTGCTGCTGGTATCACGCAGTCCTGAAAAATGTGCGTCGATGTTTCCGCGGTTCTACAGTAGGGGCACGCGTTCTTGTGTCCGGAGCTTCGCGAGACGAAGGTGCGGCGTTTAATCGGCAGGATTCCCTGCGCGAATTGCCACATGAATGAAGCGCGGCGCGTGTCCAGGAAATGTGCCGTCAGGTACCTCCACATCAGTTTTTCAGCCGTCATCAGCTCCCAGTGAAGATGGATGGGAAGCGCAGGGGTGAGGAGGCTTAACATTGTCTTGAGGGAAATCTTGCGTGGGGGCTCAGTGATCGTTCGTTGCTCTTATCAGGTTTATATCGGCAGCTGCAGCGCTGTAAAATGCGAGCGGCGTCCCCGCGCGGGGTGCGATGCGCGGTAGCGGCTGCTGCGTGAATGCACTTAGCCGCGTTGATAGAAAGAACAATGACAGTGTTATTGTTAGCTGCATGTCACACGCGCGGAGCGGCTACTGCACATGCAGCGCTCTGGCTGGGGCATCTAGGTCTGGAATTCCAAGTCCTCCTTTTATTCTAGGTTGCTTGATGACTGTGCGCCTGATCTTGTTGGGTGCTCCTTGCCAGAGAAATCGGTAAATTGACTTTTCTGCTTTCCTTTCTACTCCTGCGAGGATTTCCAGGATGCTGGCACTGAAGCTTATTATGGCGATTAGCAGGGTCCGAATGATGGTAGCTTGCACTGCGATCTGGCACCACAGTCGTCCGAGGTCCGCCGTCTTCGTCTCTAATTTTTTTGTTACCTGCTACCAGTTACGTGCCGAAGGCCCCTCCCTGTTCAAGAAAAAGCCCAACATCCGCGTATCGCGAACCTCTGGTACCTCAGCTATTTGTGGCAGGCTTTCATCGCATAGCGGCATGACGGTGCTTTTTCGCTTGTTAGGCCGCACCCCGCTTGTCGAGCAATATTGTTCTGTTATCTCTAGTGCGCGCTGTGCTGACGCTGCGTCCGGGACGACAATGGTGATGTCCGCGCATCCGAACACAGGTACAGCAGAGGGACCCACCGGCAGGACAGTACGTTTAACGCTGCAGAAGTGGTTCAATGGCTATGACATACAGAAGCGGTGAGAGCGGGCAGCCTTGTCTAACACCTCGCGCAACCGGAAATCACCCAGAGATGCGTCCCTGGAGGATGACTGCCGCGCGCAGTGCTGCATAGAGAATTCACACCATGTTTATAAAGCCTGCTTCTATGCATGTGTGTTCTAGCTGCTTGATTAAGCAGCTATGATTGAGGCGATCGGACGCTTTCTCCTGATCGAGGGAGAGCAATAGGCCTCCCAGATCACGAGACCTCACCCACGTCAACAAGTCTTTTAACCCTTTGATGCCCAAAACTTTATTTCATCAAGGAGCATCACGGAAACTTTAGCATGCATATAGGACGGACAAAATATGCGAATTTTGCTGTAAAAAAATTGTTTATTCATGGCTGCATGAAGAGGTGTTGCTCCAGAGCAACATTGGGCATCTGTGGTCCTACTTCACATGGAATGCCTTGAAACAGTTGCGGCTTGAAAGGAGACATAGGTGCATGTTACATTACACTTTGCGCAGTATAGAAAAGTGTAGCCGGATTTGCAGTACCTACACCGGTTCTTCTTTTCACCGTACTGAGGCCAGTGATTTATGCCATCATACCTCACGTCCACTGTGGGCCTTGGTGTCACCGGACAATGGATCATCTGTTTTGCAGGCACAATTCCAAGCTCAGTAGCGGCACTTGATCTTCTTTTCAATGGCTTTGACTTCACGAGTGCGAGGGTCTGGGCAATTTGAGCTCGAAAGGTCAGGAGTGACAACTTCCTTTGGACGGACAGCTTAGCACAGTGACATT
The DNA here is from genome assembly GCF_052857255.1 of Amblyomma americanum. NCBI lineage: Eukaryota > Metazoa > Arthropoda > Arachnida > Ixodida > Ixodidae > Amblyomma > Amblyomma americanum. The sequence continues at coordinate 84,186,979 of NC_135507.1, forward strand.
TGTACAGCAGCCACCCATTGACAGCTGAAACATCAATCATTCAAAAAAATATCTGCATGTACCATCTTTTGGACTTGTGGTCCGTGCGATAAAGCTCAATGAGCATGTCAGCGAGATCAACACCTCCCATGAAGGCATTATACTCCCTTACGGCAAAAGAGCGTGGAACATCGACGATGTGCTTTTCCTTGCTGTTCCAACGCTTACATATGTCGGTTGGTTGGACGCCAGCATAGGTGGACACAAGGCGGACGGAGCTGTTATCGAACCATTTGATGATTCCAATATTACTCCTCATCCAAGCGAAAACCCACGGAGCCTCTTCCTTGCGCCTTTAGAGCTGCATCAGCAGCCAGCGGGCACTTCTCTGTCCTGTCGGCCCTGACGGTGCCAACACACAAGAATCCTTTGCACCTCAGTGCTTCCACAAGGCGCAGGCTGGTAAACCAGTTATCAAAAAATAACTTATGGCTTTTGTGCTCTGGAAGATCTTTCACCAGATCAATGACTATATCGCCGGAGATGCCAAACCCATGGTCGTGCGCAGTGCCTTTACCTTCATAGATGATGAAGTCGTGCATAATGCCGGAAGAATCTGCCCCCGTGAAAACTTTGTAACCCCACTTGTGAGGCTTGGATTTCACGTACTGCTTTAGGGGTGACTTCCCCTTGAATGGAATAATTTGTTCGTCAATACTTTGCCGCTCCTCTGGAGCCACAGCCTTCATGTTCTTCTTCAGTCGGTCTACAAGTGGGCGCACCTTGAAAAGGCGGTCGTGGCCCTCGGAGTCCCGTGGTACTGCCTGCAAATTGTCATTCATGTGTAGGCATTGATGTATGGCCTCGAAGCGATACCTCGACATGAGGTCCGCCACAGGCGCAAAACTTGTGCCGCGCTGCCATAACATCCGGAAATGAGGTACTCTGACTGTCCCTGAAATCAACAATATGGAAATATACTTCCTAATTTCTTCCTCGGTGATGTTCGCACAGGTGCCTTTCTTCTGGGTAGAATACAGATTTGATTGATAGCGCAATATGTCTACCATATCATTATCAAAAAACGAACAAAAGTATTCATAAGGGCTTAGCACCTCGTTGGGCGGAGAGGGCAGCTCCCCCTTCCAGTCAGTGTCATCAACGGAAAGGTCTTCTTTCCTCCATGTTCTGAACGTTTTCTTTCTTTTTCTTGTGCGGAGCCACCGAGTGGGCACGAGAAGTACCCGGCAATGCTTCAACAATATCGCCTGACATTCCTTCGTCATCCTCTACGCATGGCTCTTTGTAACGAAGGGTCTCTATTTCTAGTGGACAGGTATCAATCAATTTTCGAGCATCTCTTTGATCATAGTCGGGGTCATCCGGGTCGCTGTCGAAGTCAGCGTCGGACAATTCGCCGTCCGGAAGAAAGATAAGCTCCTGAATTTCTTCATCAGTAAGCCACTTTTTTTCTTTTGATATCGCCATCTATATATGAAAGACACAAAATATCATCTTATGAGGAATGCTTATTCTATTCGGTAAAATGAACATTCTGCTATTGCTTTGCTTTACCTTCAGCACAGCAAAAACTCGCACAAACGATATCTCCCTACATGTGATCATGCCTCCGCATATGCCCTTTTGGCGCGTAAAAGTTTGTTGTACAAATTGCGGCAACACCGTTTAGCCTCCTCATAAATGTTGTACAAGGCCTTATGAGCTATTCTAAGTCTGACAGTTGTCATATTAGTGTCCTAAACCGCCGTAGCTGAACAAGTTTACTCACGTGTGCAGTCCTTGTGCTGGCGCCTCTTAGAACCGTCAAGAAAAACAACAAAGAAGCAGTGCTGCCATCTCTACGTATTTACTGCAAGCTCAAGAAGCTCGCTAGTCTTTGTTTATTCCACAGATGGCGCCAGCTGTATCGTGCAGCAGGACGTGTTCAAGAAAAAAAATAGTTTTTAGGCTGTTGCTCTTGGGCAACACTGGGCACCAAAGGGTTAACGCCAGTCCGTGCAGCTCTACCAAACGTCCTGGGACACAGCAAGCTTGCTGCGGCCTGACGGTGAAGGAGAGAGCTGGCGTTAGCCGCAAAGAGACACTTGGCTAGCAGCTTATCACTGTTCAACAGAGTTATAGCCCGCCATGCTCTCAAGTCAGTAGACTTGCTGCTATCCTCGCACAGCAAGGTGCTCAGCCCTTCGTTCATGCTCTCGGTCAGTGCGCCTTGCTCCAACAGATTGTTGAGCAGGTTCGTCAAGGGGCGCTTCAACAGAGGACAGAATTTCTAATAGAAGGCTGGCAGAAGTCCGTCAGTACCCGGGCAACGGTTAGGTTTTATTGTTTGGAGCGCTGCTTAAAGCTCGTCCTTGGATATCCAAGTCGCGTCTACTTCGGGCTCATCGCATGGACCTTCCAGAGGTAACTCATCCGAAGCACAAGGCGCGGCTGTGTATAAATCCTCGTAGAAGTTCCGTGCGGAATTAAGCACCCCATCTGCGCTGGTTTTTAATGCACCTGTGACAGGGTCCTCTATCGTGGTGAGCGTGTCGCTCTTCTTAGCGAGTCGGCGGCGCAACAAATGCCTAGCACACCATGCCTCGCACTCCCATCGCTCAACGCGTGCCGTCGCACTTAGCCGGTCCCAGCGGCGGTTGAGCAGGTGATGTAATTCCCTGCGCAGCGCCGCCAGGGTTGGAGCGATGCTCTGTCCCTGCAAGAAGAGGGCAGATAGCGCGATAATGCTATCAGACACTATTCTGATCTCCTCTTGCTCTTCCCGCGCTCTTTCCCCCCCATTCTTTAAATGTTTCCTTGACGCGTTGCTTCATCACATCCCAAGATTGCGCTGTCATGGATTAGGTGATGTGCTGTTTTATCACGTGCAACATCTTGGGCTACGCTGTTGTCATCGAGGAGCCTGACATTGTCTCCAGCACCCCTTGGCGCGCGGTGCAATGTCTGGGGCACACAGACAGGTGATCTCCAACCTGTGGTCGCTTAGTGCAGTTGGAAAGACTCATGCGGACTGAAGGCTGCCCGAGAGACTCGGCTAGACATACACCCCGTCGATTCTGCTCTCGCTGCCGTGGCCCGTCCAGGTCATTCCCGCGCAACCTGGCTGTAGCACGCGCCAGCAGTCTGTCAGATCCAACTCGCCCACGAGAGCACGCAGTGCCCGTGTGCTAGTTTGCTCGCGATAAGGACGCAGTGTTGTTCCGCGATGGGATCGCCTATCGTCTGGATACAACACAGAATTAAAATCGCCAAGGAGAATGACGCGCACAGGGCCCACCAGCTTATCGTCTAACCCCTCGAAGGACTGATGCTGTTGGCCGTGGCTGCAAGGTGCGTAAATGCTTAGCACACGCATGCTGTTGTTTGAATCCACGGAACTGATACGACCTTCAGTGTTTCGATCATGGCACAGCACCTTGAGTCCGATGTCGCGAAGGAAAATTAGCGTGACACCACCCGAACCCCTCTTGCCAAAACTCCAGTACGATTTTGTACCGCAGGAAGTGTCAAAAGTAGCAATTTGCTCCTGCCTATGGACATATCTCTTGCAAGGATAATATGTCGAGGCGCTTGCTTCACGCTCCATGCACGACCTCTGCTTGCTTAGCTGCCCTCGTGAGGCCTCTGGTGCTTTGCAAGCGGAAAAAGGGCGGGAGGTTGGCTGGGGTCTATTGTTCAGCAGACTTGAGGGGGGTTTCCTCCGCATCCGCAGCAGGCGAGCTGGGAGGGGAATCGGGTGTTGACTCGTAACTTTTGTCAGAGATCACCTCACAGTCACATGTCTTCCCCCCACCATACTGACAGGGCTTGGACTTGGGAGTGTCCTCCTCACTCTCAGACTGGCTCTCCCCAGAACTAGAAAGGGGTGGCGGGTTCTTCAGGAAGGCGCGCTTTGTTAGAGGCCCCCCTTCTGACGAATTGCTACTAGCTGCTGCTGCAGGGCTGGTCCTCTTTTTTCTGGGGGGGCTTCATTTCCTCTTTGGCCGGTCGCACGTGGCGTCCATTTCTTCTTCCACCTGATTATCTTGCTGCTTCTCCTGGGTAGGCGGAACCTCGTGCACTGGACCTGCAGCTTTGGCTAAGGTCTCCAGTGACTCTCCTGCTGGTTCCACGGACGTCTGCTACTCTGTTGCCACTGGGGGGGTTGCTGCCTGGCTCACGGCTGGCTTGGGCTGGTCCCATACCACTGGTGGCTGCTCGCTTTCTTCTTTGCCCACAATGGACGCGAAAGTGCGTTTCTTGCAGGCCCGCACGTCGTGGTCTTCACCGCACTTGGGGCACGCGGCCTCGCATGTCTCGTGCCCGTAGGCACAGCATATAACACACTGCGGAGTCTTGCAATTAGCCCCCATCTGGCCCTGGAAATTACACTTCCGGCAGACGCGACCAGCGCCCTCGTACTCGCATTGCACGGTGGCATCGATCACGTCCAGGAAGTTAGGAACCGCCTTCTTCATTTTGATCTTAACGCGCCTGATCCCTGTGATGACCGTCAAGAACCCAGGGAAGCTCTCGCGTGTCAGGCTAATGACCTTTCCGTAAGGCTCCGGCACGCTAGCCAGTTCTACATCTTGGTGTTTCGCGGAATACCCGAAGACACGCACCATCTTCGCTTGCGTACATCTGTACTCGAAGGGCACAGCAGTGCCCTTCACCTCGACCACGGGGTCTTGCAAGAACCTCTCTACAGCTGCTCGCGTCTTAAGAACGACTTCATACTTCCCGCCGGTGAAGTCCTGCACACTGCCTAGCTCATTCTTGTTAAATCGCTTGACTAAAATCTTAGTCAGTTCGACAGTAGTTGTGCCGTGCAGCACTCTCAAATATCATTCCCACTACATTCACCCGTGCGTGGTACGGTCTGAGCTTGTTTGCATAGACAGTCCGACATGCGCCATTGTCAAGTGTGGTCAGATAACTAACTGTACGGGCGCGTGTTCCCCTGTACCGTCACGGGCCCCATCCACTTGGACATCAACTTTCCCTCGCCATCCCTTTCAAGCAACAACACCTGCTGCCCACTGTGAAATGTTTATAGACAGCGTGCAAGTTGTAATGTTCAGTGTACCTGCATTGCGCTACCTTGCTGTTGTTCCCCGCCCTTGCGTTTGCCTCGGCCAGCTTCTCGTGCAAAGCTAACATGTACTCTGCCGCCGGCGTTGCCAAAGGATTTGGTACCGCCAACCTCCCGTCCAAGTTTTTTGGAGAATGGATAGTGGTCTGGTCGGTATTCTTTCTGCCATACATCAACTCAAACGGCGACTGCCCGGTCGTCTCATTAGAAACCTCTGTAAGCCCAGAGCAAAAATGGCACAAGCCTATCCCAGTCACGCCCGTGCTCCTGAATAATCTGAAAGATCATGGACTTGAATGTTCCACTCCAGTGCTCGACCACTTCGTTGCTTTGAGGGTTTTCATGCGTGGAGAACCTCGGGAGAGGCGCCCAATTTCCTGAGAAGCTCTTGCGTAAGTTTTGCGGTAAAATTTGTCCCGTGGTCACAGCACACTGTTTGAGGGACTTCCAGGCGCGCGAATATTTGCAAAAGAGCGTCGGACGTGGCCTTTAGCGGTCAGTGCTTTTAAGCACACCACTTCGGGCCAGTGCGTGTTCATGCCCACTACACAAAGTGCATAGCGGTGCCCTCGAGCAGACGGCGGCTCTATCGTTCCTATGCAGTCGATGTTCACCACTTGGAATGCGGCCTCTGGTCTAACGATCTGCGCAGTCGGCACTCGATCTGCTGTGCATGCAGGCGACTTCACTTGACACGAGTGGCATGAGCGGTAGTGCTGCTTCACGTCGCGCGTGACCCCGGGCCAGAAGAAGGAAGTCTTTATCTGCTGAAGCGTTTTCCGCTTGCCGAGATGTCTTGCCCACACTGAGTCGCACGCCATTTTCAACACCTCTGCACGTTGTTTGGATGGGAGCACAAGCTGAGTACACTGATGCCCAGCAACAGGCTCCTGGTGGAACAGAAGCTCGTCCCGGACCGTCATGCCGTGTGTTCCCTCTCTATCCTGAGTCCACGCTTCCTGGAGTGATTCGTCTCCAATCTGCGCCTCGCGAAATCGTTGGCGCGTCGTCTGTGCTACAGCGGTTTCCCTTTCGCTGCAATCAGCTGCCACCGCGCCGGCTAGGACCTCGTCAACCTGCTCTGCCCTCTCTTCCTTTTCTTCGTCAGAAGCCTCTGCTTCTCCCTGTTATTGCATATGGACGCGACTTTTGAGAAGCTACTCAGAGTCTTCGGGAGTGATTAACGCGCTTATCCCAGTTATCAGCTTGTCTGTTGACTGCACACAGTATGCCCCGCTCCGAGGGGTCAAATGACACTCACTGTGCTCCCTTAGTTGCTACTAGAGGAATACACGCTAGCTTCACGACAACCTGCTTTCGAAAGCCCCGGTGAGTTTTATTGTGGACCCCACATATTCATATCGTGGCACGAGCAACCTGCAGATGACCGTGATATCGGTCCCTGAGTCAATTGGCGCACTTATGCCATTTCCACTACTCAAAAATGACACCTCTCCGGTGCTGGCCTTCTTCTACGTGGGCTGCCTTCCTACCGAGCTATGCACTGCCTCCCTGTCATGCAATGGGACCGATACTCGGGCGACTACCGGTTTCTAGTCTGTGTGTCTGCTCCCCATATCTGGCCTTCCCGCGGTTTGCCTTTTCAGGCAAAATCTTGCAACGTGTCCATGACCATGGCAATAGAAACACTGCTCCTGTCCCCGAGGCTGCTCGTTGTTTGATCGGAACTGGGTTCCGTCGCGCTGTCTTACCTCGACTGCCTCTTTCGCTGCCATCAACGCGCTTGCTGCTTTTTTTTATCTTAGACCTTCGGCTTTCGTCGTAGTTTTCTGCCATCGTGACAATCTCGCTAATTTTAGGAAGCCTAGCTTATCATTTAGAGCAACGTGTGCTCTCGCTCATGACTGAGGGCTTCCCTCACTCGGTCCGCAACAGCTAGCAGTTCGAACTCCTCTAGCGTAGTTACCCGACAGCTGTCTGAATAGTATTCTAGGTAGTTCTGCAGGCGTACCGTAAACTGCTTTCACATCTCCTTTGGGCCTTTGCTCACAGATGAGTAAAGGCGCTTGTGTTTGGTGGTAGTGAGCCTCACCCTATTGGAGAAAATGGAAGGATGGGAATATTGGAAACCAGCGTCCAACACCTTAGTGGATTATGGTAATGGAAAGCACATTGGGAGCACTGGGCACGCTGGATGGTGGGATGATTGGGCACATTGGGATGATTGGACATGCTGGAATTATTGTGCATGTTGGGATGATTGGACACTGTTGGTATGATCGGACGCTGTTGGGAACACCAGCATAGTAAATATATGATATGGGACAGTGAAAATGGTTGGAGTCTGCACGTTGGATGTTCGAAAGATAAGCCCGTACTCATTGGTATTGATGACAGCCACAAAAAAGTGACTGGAATCTTAGAATGGCTGTATCCATGGATTATTTTTGGCAGTCTGAACTATGTGTGTAGCTGGCATCCACAGCGCATATGTATTTTAAAAAAATACCCGTCGAATTTGAGTTATTCTTTATTCTGGAATTGCAGATGCCTCTATTTGCTTCTTTTTTGCGCGCTTGCCAAGGCGGCCTGCTTCCACAAAGAAGCCGCGCAATTATCTTCGCACAGCAGCGACTGACTTCCGCTGGTGGTGCTGGTGCCAGATGCACCACCACATAGTTGGAAAAGTAGTCTAAAAGAGGGATAACAAATATATTTACTTCTTCATTTGTCTCGAAGAACCTGTTGAATATGAAACTGGTAGAAATTATTTAGATTAGAGTAGTATAGCCACCAAATTTCACTTGCACATTTTCTTTGCTGCGATTATTTACATGGAACATCACACCATATTCGTTTGACAGCAATTTAATTTATAGTCAAGCCTATTTATAATGGCCACAATTACAACAAAAACTTGCTTATTGTAAACAAGGGTGGTGCTATCATCAGTTGTATAAGAGCAATGGCACTTATTAAGTCGGGAACTTGGGCTAGTTGGAAAGCGTTTGAAATCTTTTTGATAGCACTGAGTGAACACACACGACAATGAACACAAATACACAGGACGGACACCTAGTCCTAACAGCATGTCTTGTAGATGGTGTTGCCGGGTAGAAGAAGGAACAAACCTCTGGAAGAATAAGCCGATTCTTGAGCACGAAAGAACACATTCATACGCGGCACGTTGCTACAGTGGCAAACGGCGGCAGTTATGCATTTCGGCTTGGGCGTGCGAGAGAAATAGCACCAGGAGTGTGTGCTGCCACGGCTGTGGATCTCCGCCAAGTGATTCTGTGCGCACTTGATGCAAACCGCACTGTCGTGGTTGGAGGACTGGCGGCACGCCCTGCGGGAGTGGCCGTAAGTAGCACAAAAAGTACAGAATAGTACGTGAAGGTCCTCGACCACAGAGGCCGAGGACCAGCCGATAGTAAGACGTCCCCGCGCAACGACACGGTGAAATGCGTCGGGCGGAAGGGACAACACGTGCGTCTTCGCCCCGTCCCGCTGGCGAAAAGTGTAGCGGCGGCGGATGGATCTAACGTCCAGACTGAGGTCTGGATTCTTCGCCGCCAGTTGGGCGACGACCGCTTCGTCCGGCACATCCGGGTCCACACCATAAACGCGAACCTGCGGCTTGCGGCGCTCGGCCACCCGAACAGTCATAACTGTGCGGGTGGCCTCGTTTCGCTGGACCGCCGACCTAAGGTTATCGACCGTGCTTCGATCACGCGCCAGAACCGTTACGCCAGCGGGCGTGGCACGCAGCACGACGGGACCGATCCCCTCGTCCTCGGGGGTGATGTTAGCTTTCAAGGTAGTGATCAAATCCCGCGGCGATACGTGCGCCGCGGGCGCAGATGTCAAAAAAGCAACGTGATTATTGACTTGCCGCATTGCTGTTTGAGGCGGCTGTGTCGGAATGGAAGGGGCCGCCCGCGGGGTCGAACCTCGGACGACCTCCGCGAAAGTGGGAGGCCGCACAGGCTCCGCCGGGACAGGACGCTGCTGGAATGTTGTGGACGCCGCCTCCAGTCGGGCCTCCGCGGTAGAGGCCTTGGTCCGGGCAGCCGAAGACTCCCGGCGCTCCGTCGACCACATGGCGCGGAGGACCTCGGCGCGACCGCGGGCGTCGGAGGCCAGTGCGCGATATTCTGCGCAGCGGTACACCATCTCGCCGAACATGTGCGAGATTTGTGTGCGGGCCTGGACCGGGATCTTGTTTTTGTCGTGGTTGAGGAACGCCGTGAGGCGCTCCTGCAACCGCGTGACTTCCGCAAAGTCCGGCATGGCAGCAAACGCCAGGTCTAGCCTGGCGCCGGAGTCCGCGGCGCCCGCGACGGGGGTGTTCGAGAAGTCACGGGCAGCCTCCGCGGTCGCACCCGCAGGAACCGGAACCACGGGCGGGCTCGGAGCGGCCGCTGTCGACTCCGGGACCAGCGACGAAGAGGACCCGGTGGCAGGACCCGAAGGTCCCGCGAAGTCCGCCGCCACGTCGGGCGGCACGGGCCGAGGCACAGCGGGAGGCTGCGCGGTCGGAACCTCGTCCGGGACCTGGGCGATTATGGCGTCGCCAGCCTCCGAGAATGGGGAATCGGAGGGGTCCGACGGCACCCTCGAAGCGCTCGAGCCCGAAGTCGCGGTCGGTGAAATGCGGTGCAAAGTCACGATAGGGAAATTCGCCCGTGTGGGCGACGCAGGGGAGGGAGAGCTCGAAGCGCTCATGGTAGGGCCGGAGGGTGTAAAAATTGCCGACCACCAACGGGACAGCGCGGGGCCGGGCTCAGGCCCCAATCGGAGTCTCATTCCCGGCTAAAATCGGAAAAGTAACAGCAAAAATAAAGTGGAATGAGAAGTAGCCTGTACCTGCAGAGCATCACCAGGCTTAAACCAATCAAAGAAAAACGAACAGGGCCGAAATGGCCAAAGAAGTAATTTGGTATAAAAGCCAATTGAAAAAATAAAATGGTGGGCACGGTAGACGCGATGGTGTCCTAAGGGCGCAACGAGCACAGAGGGATGATAAAATCCCCGCGCGAGCTGATTTATTGATGAATAAAGTTTTAATAAAAATATGATGGTGCCCAGAATGAAAAAAGAACATGTAAACACACACACACGAAAAAAAAAAATAAATAAAATGATGAGAATGAACGAACAAAGCAGATGACAGGGACTCGGGCAGCAGGAAGTGTGTCAGGATGATCTGAAAAAGGAGGGAAAGAAGATACACAAGAAAAAAGAGAAAAGTGCACACAAAATCTGCCCCGACAGGACAGAAAATGAAAAAGACAAAAAATCTGAAATGCAAACACATTCACTCAAAAGAAAAACGGCAAAGCACACAAAAACACACATACTAGAAAACACTTTCAAACATACCTAAAAAAAACAAAACAGCAACAAGAAAATAAGAAAATGAGATAAAGAAAAAATAAGGAAAGGTATAGAAAGAAAACACATTCACACACACTCCAAAAAAAAAAAAACCATTAAAACTGAGGCACGTGGCCCCCGAAGGGGCGGACACGAAAATGTCCACCTCATGTGGCCAGAAGGGCCCCTCCGAGAAGCCACGAAACCCCAGCAAAAAGTGCACCGCATAGATGCACAGCACAAAAAGAACAGTGCACACAGGCACTGATGTGCACTGCATAACAGTACTCAAAAAGAAAGAATAGAAAGGAAAGAAAAAAAAAACGAACTAAGCGAGGGCGCCTCTCAGACGCGCCCTCGATAAAGTGAGGCACAAAAATGTTTAATAATACAAAAAACAGTGCACACAGTCACTGATGTGCACTGGAGAACAGTATTCGAAAAGTTAGAAAGAAAGAAAAAGAGAGAAGAAAAAAACGAAATAGAACAGGACGCCTCTCAGACGCACCCTCGATAAAGTGAGGTGCAAAAATAGACACATAATAAAAGACTGCGCCTAGTGTCTGCGCACGCAGGAGTGCGCAGCTGCAGCCGACACTACAAATGCATATAAAAAAAAAATAAATAAAAACACAATGCGTTAAGAACTGTTTTCACGCAAAGAAGGCAAAAAAGGAGAAAAAACAACAGAAAAAATAAATAAAAAAATAATAATAAGAATAGCGCACGAGCAGTAGAAAAGGCTCAGATGGAGCCTAAAAAAAAATAAAAAACTAAAGCGAAAGACTGAAGGGCCTCGTGAACCAGCGCTATTACAATGCGAAAACAAAACAAAAGCATAAGAAAACAGTGTGCTGGTGCAAAGAGGCGGCTTCAAAATACAGGAATAAATGAAAAATGTGCAAGACACACACAGAGTAAAAAAAAAAAACTAATGCATGAACAGTGATACCAAAGCATAAAGGAAACAATCAAAGTAGGCAAAGACGAAAAGAACAGGAGATGTAGAGGTAAAGAGGGAAGAGACAAAAATAAAATGAAGAGGAGTAAAAAAAAAAATTATAGTCTACCTCGAACATAGTTTGGTAGAGCCTGGCTAACTGTGGCCACGATTTGTAATAGTAGGGCACAAGATCGGCGGTCCTCTAACCAACCACGCCAGTGGGAAACTGTAGGTTGGTTGTCCCGAGGTGGTGAGGGCAATCGTGCCACTAACGTGCGTGTTAGAGGACAATTAGTCAAATAATGTGGGACGTCCCCTACAGGGGCACCGCAAGGGCATTGAGAAGATGCCGCGAGACCAAATCTGTGTAGATAAGCGGGGAAGCGACCGTGGCCAGTAATAAGTGTCACGAGGGGACGCGGTGGTGGAAAAGAGTCGGGCAGGGATAGCGCATCCGGAACCCAAGTAAATATGCCAGTCCCCTCGTGATTCTCTCTCCACCATACTGCCCACTTTGATCTTACCACCGCATGGAAAATATGGCGAATACTCGCGCGCGAGCGAAACACTTGTCGCACACGAGGGGAGCGACTCGCTCGCGAAGCCACAATGTCTGCTAATTCGTTTCCTAGAACACCAGCGTGCGCCGGGACATGAAACAGAGCAAGCGGCCTGCGCTCCGCCACCGACGTCAGTGCGACCTTAATTCGGTCGATTTCCGATACTGTTGTTTTTAAAACGGCAAGGGCCGAAAGCAAAGACAAAGAATCTGTATAAAAGTGCACCGGCACCGTTCCCGGAAGGGAACGGACATACTGCACCGCCTCCTCAAACGCCACAACCTCTGGCCAGTATGGACCCGACGCACCTTCAACCCGAAAACGGCCGACCGCCCGGAGGCGGCCACGCGGGTCGAACGCCACAAAAGCGGCGCCCGCAGCTACAGAGGTGTAAGCACCATCAGTATAAACGTGGTGCGCCGGCGACAACGCCAAAGCCGCCGCCGCCCCCACGTCCAAACGACGGTGCTGAAAAGCCACAACCTCCGATGGATGCCGTGTGGAGACGTCGAACGGTTGCTGAACCTCGACAGCGCGAAACGTCCTCGTCCCAAAAGCGACGTCGCGCCCACGGGAAAAGAGGTCGAATTCCGCGTTTAGTCTATCGAGTTCGATCGCTAAAGGCGGGGCGTGCAGAAGGATCTGCAACGCCCGCGTACTCGTTGTGGAATAAGCCCCCGCCAACACCAAAAGCGGGGACCGCTGCACAGACACAAGGCGGGCGCAAAGACCCGAATGGGGACGCTCAGTCCACCAGACGGGCGAAGCGTACGCAAGCGTGGGGAGGACGACCTGGCGGTAAAGCACCCTCAGACGGGCAGGCGGCGGCGTGCCGCTAATCCGCAAGAAAGTCGCCAGGCGGGCGGAGAGCGTCTCAGCACGCTCCTTGAGCCTCTCTGCATGGGGAATGAAAGAAAGGGTGCGGTCGAAGACGACGCCCAACACCTTGACAGCGGACCTGAAAGGCAGGCGAACACCGTCAAGGCGGACTGCTGGCATTGTGTTTCCCATTCCCCTCCTAGGAGGAGAAAAAAGAACGCACACCGTCTTCTCTCGCGAGATGGTGATACGCGCACCCCTCGCCCATGCAGCGACTCGGCCGAGAGCATCGTCCGCCAAACGCTCGAGCTCCTTTCTATTGGAACCAGGCACAAGGACGACGACGTCGTCCGCATACGCCTGGAGCGACACACCCTCCGGCATAGGCACCGCCAAAAGGCCACGCGCTACAACATTCCACAGCAGGGGAGACAGCGGGGATCCCTGCGGACTGCCCAAGGTGGGACGCGCAACCGCGTCGCCCGCAAAAGAGCGGTACACCACCTCACGGTCAGATAGAAACGACCGGAGCAGCGCGCAGAGATTTCTCGGACACCCCCAGTCACCGAGCGAACTCAGGACCAGCGGGTGCCAAACGCTGTCAAAAGCTCCCTGAAAATCAATGGAAATTAGCAGCACGTGCAGGCCGGCGTCCCTCAATTCGCGCAATTTAGAAACGAGAACGTGCAGGGCCTGAACAGCCCCCCGTCCTCTCGTGAAACCGAATTGTGCCTCGTGGTGCAGTCCGCAACGGGCAAGAAAATGATAAATGCGATTAAAGAGCAACCGCTCGAGGATCTTCCCCACGGCAGAATTAATCACAATTGGCCTATAAGACGTCGCCGCCTCGGGCGGTCTTCCGGGCTTGAGGAGGAAAATGATTCTCCCCCTCCGCCAGATTCGGGGAAAGTGGCCGAGGCGCAGTGCACTGTTATAGAGAAATAAGAAAAAATTTGGAAAACAGGCCCACAGTGCACGGAGCGCGCGAGGGCCGATCTGATCCAGACCCGATGCCGTCCCCATCCGGACGAGGGAAATCGCCATCTCGACCTCGCCAAACGAGAACGGCACATCGTCAGGACCGCCCAAATCGGGCCGAGCAGCCACGGCGCGCACTGCCACATGCGCAGGCGTGTCCTCGTCGGTGGCATCGCAGGACACTTGCTCGTCCAAAAGTACCCTGGCAGACTCCAACACGGACTCCGTCAAGGTGCCATCCTGTCTCAAAACGGGAGGCAAGATGGGCGGCCCGCGAAGACGGCCAAAAGCCCGCTGAAAGGGCCGGCCGTACAAGTTGTGAAGTGTCGCCTCTCTCGCAAGATCCCGCGCCGCCGCCTCCCGCGCCGCCGCAACGCGATTCCGAAAATCTGCCAGAGCCGCACTAAAAGTCACGCGGTTAACAGCGCGGACAAAGGGATGGCGCGCCCGCTGGTACCGGCGGCGCAGAGCACGAACGCGCTTTCGCTCTAACCGCAATTCTGGCGTCCACCACTGAACCGCACCGCGTGCGGACTGGTGGGGACGAAGCGCCGATGAATGGCGCCTGCGCATCTGATCGTAAAGTGCGTGAAAGCGGTTATGGGGTCACTGCGTCCAGCCGGCCGGGAAGGCGAGCTTCCGTGCAAGCTACACGCAGGCGTTATTTAAGCACGCAACACGTTTCCCCAACCCGTGGCGCAGAGTCGCAGCCACGGCAGGTCCGGACGAAATAGGCAACGGCAGGGCACGCTAGGAAATAGTTTATTATCCTAACGCGAGGTAAAGCACACTGCGGAAGAATTTTCTATCCGTAAAATATATGTTCAGCAGCTCACCAAGTCGTTGACGTCGACCGGCGTTGGTGTTCGGGGGCCGGCGGGCAGCGGAAGGGGTCCGTGGGGTAGTTAGGTCAGGTCCGGCGGCGAGAGAGCCCTTCCCGCCGCGCGATCACCCCTTTTTATCCCCTCGGTCATTGCCTCCCTCGCAGCAAATCGTTACCGTCAAGCTTAGGCGTGCTACCCTCTCCGCAGAAGGCGGCGCGCTGCCGTGACGTCACGTCAGTGCTGGGGCGGAAATGAGCAGAGTCGCGGGGGTGCCTTCTCTCCACATTCCTGGTGGCCAGCGCGCCCGTGTAGGTCACGGTCGCCGCTGGCACGGGGGACGAGGAGGGGATACCAGTGTATCCCACACGGTCCACCACAAGGTCTAAAGCGCGCGGCGAACGAAAATCGGCGCCAAGAACAGCGGAAAAGAAACGGGAACCCTGCAGAGAAGCGACGACACGAGAGAGACCCCGACCCGTCAAACCTCGCTCGCGAGGCGCATCCCCCAACCCCACACGGACCTCAATGTGTTGGTGTTCGGAAAACGTCTCGGTGGTTGCAACAGTCCAACTAAAGGCACCGAGCGCTAAAGCTGGACTGGCCAGTGTAACATCTATCCAGCTGTCCGTATACTTTGTAGTGTAGGTGGGTGGGGAGGCAGGGTCGTTAAGCACTAGGAGGTCGTTTGCAGTGGCAAAGCGCAACAGCTCGCCGCCCCGCGCGTCGCACATCCCTGGACCCCAAACTTCGTGTTTCGCGTTGAAATCTCCAGCCACCACAGCCGGTGTGTTGGGCGCGAGCAAGAAAACATGCGAGATTTCGGCTAAAACAGGGGCCATTGGGGAGTGCGGCGGCGCATAAATGCTGACCAAAAGAAAAGAGCCGGACGAAGCTGTGCAACTAAGTGCCACTACGCGAGAGGAGACATAGATCGGGAAAAGATCGAAGCGGGGACGGTGAGACAAAACCGCACAGCGCGGACCGTCGGAAGCGGCAAAGCACGCCCATTCGCGGGGAACAGAAGCAATGCTGCCGTCCCTGACATAGGGATCTGAAAGGATGGCAAAATCAAATCCTCCCTCCTCTAATCGGGCGACAAGGGCACCATTTGCGCGCCTGCAGTGATCGAGGTTGGCTTGTATGAAAGAGAACGAGAAATGGCTAGCCATTATTAAAAGAAAAACGAGTAAAAAGCGAAAAAACCGAATGAAAAAACAAAAAGTAAATACGACACTGCAGGCGCACAAAGGAGGCGCAAACTGTGTGCAAAAAGGTCAAAAGAAGGAAAGGCAACAGGGCCGAAAAGCAATGAAGAAGGGAAGGGACGTGGCGAGGAGAAGAAAATAGTAACAGAATAAAAGGAGCGGCAGGCGGGGAGACAGGGCACAAAAGGAGCATAGAAATGCAACAGGACAGAACAGTGGGGAACGCATAATTAAAAGGAAAGAGCGCAAAGGAGGCGCAAACTATAAGAAAATAAGACAATATAAGGAAAGGCGAGTGAAGGAAAAATAATAACTGAATAAAAGGAAAGGGGGGAGCTAGCGCACAAAAGGAGCATAGAGATGCTACAGGATAGAACAGCAGGGAAGGCGAAATAAAAAGGAAAGATTAAATGACTACGAAAAACAGTTTGGCAAAAGAAAACAGAGAACACCCTACCGAAAAGGAAAAAGGAAACACATGAAAAAACAAAGACAGGCAGGACGACCCTGGGCAGAAAAGCCCAGCAGGGAAGTGTGAAAAGAAAAAAGAAAAAAGGTGCAGAAGAAAGGCTAAGTGCCATAATCGGTTCTGGCACGCAGCCTCGCCACGCGCTCCCTCAAAAGGGGACAACTAGCCGCACCCGCAGGATGCGGGTCACCTTCACGGCCGACCCTCCTACACTCTGCACAGGCAACGGCCGCGTCTCCCGCACGAACCGAACAGGTCGCGGCGGCGTGATCGCCGGCACACTTTGTGCACACCGCGCGATCGGGGTTGGCAGATAAGGGACAACCGCGACGCGAATGTCCGTAGGTCGCACAGAAGGTACACATGGGGACGTGTAAGTCCTCGGCAACAGAGGCCGAGGACCATCCAATCACCACCTGACCCTTAGCCATGACGCACCGGAAAGTGGGAGGGTCTAGCGAAATGATGTGTGTTTTGGCACCGTCCCTCTGCCGAAATGTGTGCCGACGGCGCGCAGTGCGAGGATCGATTTGGAGGGCGGGATTTTTCGCGGCTATGTGCTCGAGAACCGCGTCGTCTGGAACATCCGGGTCAACTCCATAAACCCGGATCTGCGGTTTGCGCCGCTCCGCGACCCTAATCGACATGACTGCTCGCGTCGTCTCGTTTTGTTGGACTGCGGCGCGCAAATTATCTACTGTCTGGCGCTCTCGAGCCAGAACCGTTACACCCGCATTCGTCTGGCGCAAAGTGACGGGCCGATACCCGCGTCCTCAGGAACAATATTTGCCTTGAGCGTCGCAATGAGGTCATGAGGCGAGACGTTCGCCTCAGGCGCGGAAGAAAGGAAAGCGATGTGAGGTGTGGGGACTTGCCGTAGGGGAGAGGGAGACGCCGCAGGAGGTGACGCAGCAGGCTCCCGGGAGGAAGAGCCACGCAGGACGTCCGCAAACGTGTGAGGCCGCGAAGCCTCCACAGGAACCGGACGCACGAGGGGCGAGGCAGGCACCGCAAAGCGCGCCTCCGCAGCAAACGCCCGAGCCCTGGCGTCCGAACACTCCCTCCGTTCAGCCGACCACATCGCCCGAAGGACCTCGGCGCGTCCGCGGGCGTCCGAGGCCAAGGCGCGGTAGTCCGCACATCGAAGCACCAGCTCCCCAAAGAGCTGGGAAATATGGGTGCGGGTTTGCACAGGTATCTTATTCTTGTCCAGGTTCAAGAAGTTCGTGAGGCGATCTTGTAGGCGCGTCACCGCCTCGAAGTCGGGGAGGACCGAGAATGCCAGGTCCAAGCGAGCCGCGGCGTCCTCAGAGGCAGCCCCAGCACCAGGCGAAACAGCGGGCGGGGGCCGCGGCGCATCGCAGGCTAGACCTGAAACAAGCGACGCCGGGAGTGGGCCCGCAGACAAACCCGGGGCTCGAGGTCGTGGGGAGCCCGGGGCAGCCCCCGAAGATGACGCCGCCGCCTCAGCAGAAGTGCCGGAGACTGACCGAGACGCAGCAGGAAGCTGCGCGGCCGCAACCTGGTCCGGTAACGCCGCCAGAAGAGCGTCCCCGGTCTCGGAGAAAGGTGACCTTGAGGAGTCGGTCGCAACGCCCGGGTCGATGGTCGCGTCCGGGGAGAGCCGATGAACTACCACATGAGGTGAATTCGCCCGAGGGGGCGACGCAGAAGGAGGAGAGCGCGAAGCGCTCATGGCATTGGCAGCAACCGAGGCGAGCCCCGACCACCACCGGAACAATGCGAGGAAAGGCGCAGGGCCCGCAAGGGCAAGGCCCAGAGCGCGAGCCAAAGTCCGGGCTCCGCGCAAAGCGATGAAAAAACGCCGGCGTCCCAAAAAAGGGAGCCGGCGCGGTCGAAAACCGCGGTGAGCCGAAGCGCTAAACGCCCACCTGCAGGCCCCGCAGCAGAAGGCCGGCGCAGGAAACCAGGCCGGGAACCAGGGCAGGAACCGCGGCGGCAGGCAGTCGGGCCCGGAACAAAGTCCCGGACCACGAATGAGACGACCGCAGGTAGCGCCGCAACGAAAACCGGGGCCGCAGAAGGCGCCGCGAAAGCTCGCAGAGAGCCCAAGGCCGCAGCAGAGCGCCGAGGACCGAGAGAGGGACTTCTTTCTCCTCTTCACAGCCGGCGCAGGCAGAAGCGGCAGCCAAGGGCCGCGCAGGGCAAAAAGCGGCGAAAAAACCGCAAGCGGGCAGCCAGGACCGCAATGAGGAGGCCCGAGAAGGCAGCCCCAGGCGTCGAGGGGCCCCGCCCTCGGGGCGCAAACACAGAGAGCCGGCCTAGCGGAGAGCGCGAGCCAATTCGAATGCCAAGCAGCAGGAGCTCGGCAGCGCACGTCCGCTCAGTTCGAGAGCCGGCTAGGGCCCCGGAGAGCCCCGCTAGGGCAAAACCCCAGGGCGAGGGCCCAAGTCCACAAGCCCGTTCAAGTGGGAGAAAAAACCAGCCGCCCGAAGTAGCGGCCAGCGGTCGTGGAAGGGCGGAGAAAATGAAGTATGCGGCCCACATGAAGATGGTAGTAGGTAGGACCGCGGCCGGTGAAGAGCGCCCCTACCAGCGTAGGGGACGCAACCGCTGGGGGTCGGGCGACGACAAAGTGTCCGGACCGGAATGGTGGGGACAGCAGGCAGGGACGGGACCAGGATCCGCAGCCGGAACAGGCGTCCCCGAGGCTCAGAAAGAGCCAGAGGCGCCAGCAGCGGCAAAGAGGCAGCCGCGAGCAGCCACAGGAGGCCGCAGGCAGAAGCGGCCAAAAAACCGCCCCGACCGCCGAGACGGCGAAGACCGCCGCGTCCCAGGACCGCGGGCAGGTGGTGAATCCCGCAGTCAGGCCCAGGTCCGCGAACCGGGACCGCAAAAGGTGCCCCGAAAGCCCCAAAAAGGAGCCCGGGGCCGCAGCAGGGACGGGCGGGGCAGGAGGAGAAACTTCGTCCTCCTCCTCGCCGACCGTGAGCCAATTTGGGCCCGCCGCCACAAAATGCGGAAAAGCGCAAAAAAGTGGTTAAAAACCGCTGGCGGAGATGAATATCCGGGGAAAATCCAGTGGCAGGGGGGCTGGAGGACCTCAGGAACCAAGGCCTTCAGCCCCGGGACATCAGGAGCAGTGAAAGGCCCGGGCGAGGAGAGCACGAGCCCAAGGGCGGAGCCAGGCAGATGGGCAGGAGCTCGCTGGCACACGTCCGTTCAGTTCGAGAGCGCCAACTGCTTCTGCCTTACAAACATACTCAGTTATTGCTACGTCTTAAAGTACTAGTAGTAGGGGGGTGCTTGCACAAAACACTCAAGCAACACTGAAGGAAACAAAACAAAGCAGGTTAGATGCTGTTTTCATGATCTACTTCAATACACCGATATGAGTACATTGCTGATGAAAACATCGCAAAGGATATATAACAGCTTCCCGGAGCACTCAAAGCCTCAATACAAAATATTAGCTTCTAAATGAACCAATAACACTGTACTTACTTATTTTGACAAGCAGTGCATTTGTCAGGCAACTGTTTCTGAGCTGGAGCTGATCATTTTCTTTCTGGAGCCGCCTTATCTCCTCTTCCTTCTTTGCAAGAGAGGTTTCTAGCTCTAAAATCATGTCGGCATCTTTACTCCTTGCTGATTCATCAGGCTAAAAAGGAATGTATATTATAATGAATTCAAAATACATACTGCAGTCTATAAACCCCTACCAATCTTTCACGCAATCAAAAACTAGCGCAAAAACGCCCCTTACACACATCAGTACCATGAATGCCTGCAAGTAGCACATTAATCACTAGATGTAGTGCACAATGGCAGGGCTGAGTGACTGAAAACAGCATCATTGATAATGGAGGCCAGCACTTCTTTTGCACTTACCACATGATTTACCAATACACAAACATCTTTGTAAACAAAGGCGGTGCTGCGCTTGGCAGAGACGCGAAGTGTAGACAAAAAAGCAGCACGCCTACACTGCACCAGGCAATGCTGCGTTTGAAGCAAACTCACATGAGCAAATATTTATGCATGCAGTACTCTTGTGGTTAGAAGCATTTATGCTTACGCCTGGAGAGTGAATTTGCACTTTTTACAATCTGTAAAATCTGAATTACCAAACAGGGCCTTGCATCGCCTTTCTTCATGGCCGATACTTCGCAACAATTAACAACGTAGCTATGGCGGGTGATTATATTGACTGCTTAACCCATTCTCTTCCGCTCTTTCGTCCACGTTCTGCGCGCTGCTATCCGCGGGTTTTTTTGAGCGCGCGGCACGACCTGGGTCACTGCAGAGAACCTGCAATAACTTGCGCTACAAAAATAACAGCATAACCATTTTTGTTTTATTCTGCTCTCATGACATGGGCTTTGCTTGGGAATCTAGAAATGCGTTCGGATATGGTAAATCTTGAAACACTCTGGCATGTGAAAGGCGATGTTACTTTTCGCATTCCCAGCGGCTCTCACTTCTTTTACCCTGCACTTTACAACCACACATCTGCGTGATGGGTTTTCCTTCACTGCATTGGGAGGTACTTGCCGAGGAAAACGAGCCCATTCACAAGCTTCTAGGCGCATTGGAGATGGAGCTATGGCAGGTTTCCCCCTGCGCTTGTACCCGGCCAGTACAGTCTCTTCGACAATCTGTTCGACGACTAGATCTACTTTCCAGTCTGCGTAGAACATTTTTTTTCCCGGTTGCTTTCTGGTAGAGGACATAGCTGTTGTAAACAGCCAATTCCATCACATAGAAAAAAAATTTTTCTGTACCCTTTGGCGTATCTGCGCATTATTGGCAACGAAGCGAGCTGTTGATTTTGGCGGTCAACGCCCCCCATACCTTTGTTGTAGTCAACCACAACGCTGGGTTTTCAAATAGGCTGACCATCTTTCGTTTTCTTTCCTGTGTCTCTGAAGTCTGCAGCAGCACGGACTGTTGACAGCATAGTCACTGGTTTTCTGTCCTGCCATTTTGCAGCCATGAGTCCGTGGGAAAAAACAATGGAGCAGTCCCCCTTCTGCAGGTTGTTTCTTGAAACCTTTTGGCATGTTTTTGCGGTGCAGCCTCACTGTGCCAACGACGCTTGATCCTGAATCTTTGATGTGGAGAAACAGGGTTGGAGAGCTGTACTAATTGTCCACAAAAATAGTATGGCCATTCGAAAGGTAGTCGCCTGCAAGGTCGACCACAACAGCCTCGCTGCACAACATCCCAGCGGTAGCAAGCGACTTGTCACTTTTTCCGGTATAGATGGAAAACTTGAGGCAGTACCCTTGATTCGCAGATCTTGTAAAACTTTAGGCCAAAGCGTGCTCGCTTTGATGGATTGAACTGAACATAGCAGAGCCGACCTCGAAACTTCATCAGGCTCTCGTCCACGGCCAACTCCTCTTCCGGATAGTAGGCACTCGGGAAAGCCTCCAAAAAATATTCTAAAACTGAGCGCAGTTGCCTGGGTGTCCGGCTAGCGGTGGATTACCTCCGGCACAGCCCTGCCTAGCTCTCCGGACGACTGACAACCTGAAGAAACAACTTCCAGACCCTCGGAAATCTTGATCACCAATTTTAAAACCAGCGGCGCGCATCCCACGCCGGGGGGGCACTTCATCGCCAGTTCCACTTCGCAGTTTGCTTGAATGGCGGGATTGTCGTCGGTTGTCTTTTGCACAAAAATGTTTATGCCACTCACTTTGGATATGAAGTGGGGTAGTTCCACTACCACTTGTAGCTTATTGCACACGACAGTGCGGATAGAGTTCAGCCAGGACACAATTTTGCCATGTATGCTCTTTGGTGGATCATGTAGTGTGTATGTAGTTTTGAAAAGATGTGCGTCGTACATGTTGCCAATATGATATTCTATGTAAGAATGCGACATGCCTTTAGTTTCTGGCTGTGTCAGTCGTGTATCAGTTATTACAATTTCAACCAACTGTAAGTTTGGGTGCCACTTGGTGCCGTCCTCGAATGTCGATGTCATTTCTGCTATTGCGCGTACAACTGCATGATCTATAGATTTTGCATCTGAAATCATGAGTTTGGTCAACGAGAATCGCGTGCTGCAAGGTTGCTCACCGTCCTCGAGCCGAATCATTGCCTGATCCAAAGCCTCCAATTTATGTTGATAGGCATTTTTCTGCACTATATAAGCCGAGTATTTCTCAATAAACTCATCATGGACATCAGTTCTGCAGTGTTCCAAACATGAGGGCAACAATGCCTTCTCCCCTAAGTGTGTAAATGGCTTGTCGCATGGGTAGCACCCTAGGGATGTGTATATTAACACCCGTTTGGCTGGGGTGTTGCATCTGCACCCTTCTAATTGGGGTGCTGGGACCACACCCTTTTGCTAGGGGTGCGTAACCTGCACCCTTCAAGGTAGGGTGTTTCCCATACGGCAAGTTTGTTCCTGTGACAATTCCAAATTTGTGCTTAACGAGCGACTCCATAAGTCTTTCGCAAAGCAAAAGCTAGGAATTGGCACAGTATATGCAACTGTGTAGTGTTGCAAAGAAATTAGTTAAAAATGAAAAAAAGCACACATAAAAGAACCATATGGGTGGAAAATGCAACCTACTTTTATTCCACAGGCAAGACCATTATCCAGACATCCTCCACACCTTACTCCCAAGTCGGCTTGCAGCAACATCCTGCTTACTGCATCGTATAAATGGGTGAATATGAAGAATGTTTCTCACAGAACAACATGGAACAATATTTGATATCTGTACAGAAACATGACACCTCCCAAGCCTGCACTCCAAAAGCATGCTTGCGGATACTATAGTCTCTCACGCTTTATACCGAGTTGCTCAGCCACTGTGCAGAAATGGATGTAGCGCTGAGTTTAAAAAGCAGCTATAAAATGTGCCACTGAAACAAGGCACTTGTAGCACCCGCAAAAAAATTATTAACACCAAACAGCTGAGTTGGCTGACCCTCTTAGATGATGCCAAAGAAACTAGCACTTGGTTTCT
The DNA here is from genome assembly GCF_052857255.1 of Amblyomma americanum. Taxonomy (NCBI): domain Eukaryota; kingdom Metazoa; phylum Arthropoda; class Arachnida; order Ixodida; family Ixodidae; genus Amblyomma; species Amblyomma americanum. Next base: position 84,210,144 of record NC_135507.1, read on the forward strand.
GTTCCTTGCATTAAGCTTCTTGGAAGTCAGCATTTACCACTGAATGCTTTTTCACAAGTTTGTTTAAAAACTTCGTGACAACTGTTCGGGGTGTTGTCACGTTCATCTTTAGGTACAGGCGCTCCAAGACAACTAGCGTGTTAAATGCATCACTGGAATAACACAGGTTGAACAGCCAGTAGGCTCCAAGCAACACAATTAGTCCTTCTTCTGCATTGCACGTAGAAAACAGGCGCTTGCGTTCCACGACGAGGTAAAAGTAGTCTGCATCTTCAATCGACTCTCCAGAGTACAGTACACAAGGTGTGATTGGCATATCTTGACCCTGCAGTGAGAAACAAGTTTACAATTTAGTTGGCTAACTGCAGCAGTTTGTACTAGGTGTCTGGCTACTTTAAAGCTTGCATCATCCATAATGCAATATTTTATACCATTAAGATATCATAGGCCATAACAGGATTTATCTGATACTTTCAAAATAAATACACAATGGTCATTATTTGGATGTATGCATATTCATCTTTAAGAACTGCTCTTAAAAACCAAAATAAAGGCATCATCTTTGTTTGCATGGATAACAGAGATGTTGGATTCGAAGCAGTAAAAATGCAACTGGTGCCATTTTCTCTAAAAAAGAATGCTTAAGTTGTATTCACAAGTGGAATTCCCCGACTGGAAAGTAATCCTAAAAATATAAAGTTGGCAGTACTTACACCTTCTTGCACAAACATATCATGAAAAGCTTTTGGTTCTTTGACACTTAGGGCTATTATCTTCAAGGCTGCGAGAGAAAGGAGGTCCGAAAAAAAAGTGATCAAATATACCATCCAGCTGCAATACGAACTCGAAAAAGAAAAACCATGCCATGACACAGTTTGCCTTTCCCACATTTCGGATCCTACTGGTGACACATATTTGTTTCTTCTACTTTCTAAATATTTATCTCGATGATTATATTACTATTTCACACTGACAACCAATGCAAGAAATAAAAACATTTCCTATGCTTTTCCTGGGGTCAGTGGCTGTTGGCTTCCTCTAGTATTTGACAAGTGACATGAAATCCACACAACATTAGATAGCATACACTTTGCACTTGACTAGTTCATTTCTTTTGCAGAAACCTATGTCACTGCAATAAATGCTATCACAGGCTGTTTTTAACAAGTTCTCTGAGCTTGTCTTGCAACTAGGGCCACATTCACTCCAAAAAACTTAGCACAAAAATCGTGCAAAAATATTTGGCAGACATTTTTGAAATAACGTCATCCTGCAAGACACTCAGAATAGCATACAAGTTTGCAGCATTTACATTTGCATAAATATCTGCAAAGTCGAATTTATTGGATTTGAAAATGTTTTTATATATGCTTCTGAACAAGTCATATCACCAATTCTATATTTGTGAGGCAATTACATCGAAAATATTTTTTTTAAGGCACCAGTTATAATATATGTAATAATCTAAACATGAAAAAAAGTACTTTAAGTCACTTGGATGTCACTTCTGCTTTCATCCTATAAGTGAAAAAAATAAAGCACAAAAAGGATATTCTGCACATGTAGTTGAAATTAATTTTATACTTGATTTTAAATTCAGCACGTACGTCGTGTCCTGCTTCGTGCTGGGTCCATTGGTAATGTCGCTTGCAAAAGCTGTAGTATCGGCTCACTGCAAGCAACAGCCTCCTGTCATCCAAGAGCAACCGTAGCGTCAATGCCACGGCTGATGCAATCAGTCACATCCGACCTTATGAGCCGTTTGAAGTCCTCAATGAACTACATGAGAGAAAATGAGTTCATGCATATTGGTTTTAAGTTTATTACTTCACAGCACTATTAAGAAATATCAAACGTAATTATGGAAAACAAAATATTCTTAAGGAACAAAAATAAAACAAGGAAACAACAGGCGCTAGCCAACAGTTCGGAAAGAGGACTCGACTTGCTAAGCCCTCTTGCTGAACTGTTGGCTAGTGCCCGAGTTTTCCCCTTACCACTTGCTCATATGCTCTGTGCCCTTCAAAGAATTCCAGCTTCCAGCCCCTTCTCTATAATATTATGTAGCGTTTTTTGTGGGAAAATCATGCCATTCATTACATCATTGGTAGATTAGCTATGAAGTCTGTTTCTTGAACTAATGCAGTTAAAACCTAGCTCTTGCAGATAATGCAGCTCTTCACCTTCTGTGAACCTAAGCCAGTAAAAATAGAGTCAGTATAAAGTCTTGTCAATAAAGGCTAAACATGCCAGCAAATAATGAAAACCAGTCAGATTACCAATGATTCTAGTAATGTTCTTGTACCTTTCATGCAAAACTATCTTTTCCCGCTCTAATTCACCTTAATTACTAATTCTATCAGATGGCACCGTCTCGTGAGTAGTTAGGGCATGTGACGAAACATTTTGAGCTACAAAATTGTATTTTAGGTATCCTTCATGCATAAGCAAAGAAAAAGATTAGGCCCATCACTTACCCTTCAATTTTCATCGTTCTGATACTTTGCAGCCTGCTCTTTGCAGTCAGAGTCTTTCTCTCTCGCATGCCACTTTCATCAGGATCTCCTTTCTTTGCCTCAGCTAAAAGCCATTCTTCATGAGCTGCCAAGGTGGTGTCATCTTCTCCCAAAATGGCTGTATGCTTTATATCCTGGAATATTTCAGACAAGCTTCTAAACAATGAAATAGGTTCTTCTGGACCTCTGGATGCCTACTCCTAATACACCCTTTAAATGCTGACCTGTAATGTATGTTTCATGCAAGCTACATCTGCTACTATGATTTGATTCAAAATGTTGCATTCTCGGATTCGCACAAGTGGTCTTGATTTGCTTTCCAGCTTGTGAAATTGCAAAACAAATCATGACAATGTTTTCACACCTCCTGTAGAGTATGAATGTTTAGAACAGGAAAAGCTTGAAGTTTACCTTCATCGGTGCATACTAGTAGAAAATGGCATTAGTTTAAAATTGTTATGAATGACACATGATAAAGTGCATGCAGGAAAAGAAGAAAAGTATTTAGGAAGCATACACAATTAGTTCATTACGAATATGACCGAGTGCAACTGCATGTATACTTCCAGGATGCAAGGCAAATAATCCTGGTAAATAATGCTCAAGTGTCAGGATTATAACCCTAGAGGTTTCTCACTAGCTTTGGTCTTGTGTGCCTCTTCAATTCGGTTGAAGTGAAGCCTTGAGCCTGTTTTCTTTGTGAACCAAATTTTCTCTTGTTTTCAGCTACTAGTGGATCTTCTGAAAGCCGTCGTCGCTGATTCTTAAACTTCTACCGCAATGAAACTTTCCAGGAATCCTTTAAAAGAAACAGGACAAAATAAATACAAAGCAGCACTGTTCAGTATACACAGTTCAAAATGGCTCAGAATTGAAAGCACTCGACTGAACCTCTAACGTGCACAAGAATTCAGTGTAAGATTAAAATTATTCAAGGCAAATTGGCATGCCAACAAAGCACATAATACAAAAAGGAGCTACATCATATTTTGTAACACTGAAACACTCAAAGGGAGTTTCCTTACTGATCCAGTTCCCACGACGTCCGTCAGTTGTGGGTACTTCTGAAGGAGATGTGTAACTCTAGCATAGAAGTCCCTCGTAGGCACCCTGTACAGAAAGCAATGCTATTTTTAGAGACGAATGAAACATTAACTTAACATGTTTCTAAGAAACATTACAAGGAATGTTTTAAGCACAAATTTATTAGAATATGGCCGTTTTATTGTTAACTGGAATACCAAGGAAAATCAGAATGACTACCATGGTGGCAGAGCATGCAATGAAAAGTTTGCCGAAGACTGTTAAAATGTAACCCGTCGCGGCGGCTCAGCGGTAAGGCACTTGACTGCTAACCCCAAAGACGGGGGTTCGATCCCGGCCGCGGCGGCTGCCTTTCAATAGAAGCAAAAAGCGAGGCCTTTGTGTACTGTGCAATGTCGGTGCATGTTAAAATGCCAGGTGGTCGAAATTTCCAGACTCCTCAAATACAGCGTCTCTCACAGCCTCAGTTGCTTTGGGACGTTAAACCCCAATAACCAAAGTCGCCACTGATGTGTCCAGCACAACCTTTTTAAATTCAGTACTATGTGGGCATTATGCTAAATGTGTAGCCTAATTCATGTAAATTGGGATTTGCTCCCTGTAGCAAAATGCAACCCAATTAACTGGCGCTATTCATCATGTGTCTAAAGTAACGGTATATGACACCATATAAGGGTGGCCAAGACAATGCTCTAAGCACGATTTTTCTGAATCTTCAAAGGTACTTTAAATTGCAAGGGTTTACTGCATAAACATTTAATAACGTGAAAGTTTATCCACTATATATATTCACTTTGGCTACTTTGATTAGAGGCGCCATGAGTTGAGAAAATGAAATGTGCAAAATGAGGTTAACACTGCACACTGAAACAGAAATGCCAGTATGACAAGTCTGGAATGGAAAAATGTATAGCGTTTTACATACTCATGGTACTCTATGGGCCCCACAGATGCAACAATAAGTCATGCTTCCTTAACTTACACTGTGTACTTCAGCATAGCATGGAATAGAAGATCCACAATCTTTCTCTGCACAGATGAAGTCAGTGGCTTGCCAGACATGATTAAATCATGAAGTCCACCGAAGCTGGGCAATTCAAAGGCTTTTCCATTGTTGTCTGGAAATGGCAACCTAAAATATGATTTAATTTAACCCTTTGTATTTGTTTCCAGTAATCTTAGAAAGTCTATTCACTTTATGAAAAAGAATCCAACAAGAAAAAGTGGCAGGAAGACAGCATAAAATGGAATGCATTCAAAGTTGTCTAGCAATCCAGAAAATGTAGCAGAGACCAGAATTCAGATGTGCCGAGGATTAGAGGAGGAGGGAGGATTGGAAGCCCCGATGAGGGGCTTCAACAAGCAAATACTTTATGGCAGAAACCCAGCACTTTCAGCAGCTGGTTAGTGTATCATTTTCATATTACAAGGTTATTTAACTGCCGATATTTTTTCTTCCCTAATAAATTGACATCACAACTTCACATGTTTATGTGAAAAAAAGCGGCACACGCAGCGCCCCGATTTTTTTCTTACTACTGCTCTCATTTTCCTACAGCACTGGCACGAAAATTTTCCTGTTGTGCTCTGACAGGGAAGACCCTTTAGTTTTTAGAGTTCAATATGCATATCTGGACTTATCATTTCTGTTCATTCAACTGGTGCTTTAAACAGCCAAAATAGCTAAATTGCATTCAAGATGAATTTATTGAGGCATTTATTATTGGCATTATTGGCAATAGGTAAACCGAAATAATTCTTTAAACACAAATATTCTCATTAGTGCAAGTACAACAGTCACAAATTAGAAAAGGTAGTTAGAGAAAGCTGAGCAGCATAATGACCCCATGCATTTTAGTTCAAGCATCAAAAAAACTTACAGATCAAAGTGCACAGGTTCTTGCATTGGTTCAGCTCCAATGTTAGTGTGAGCAGGCATATCGTGTTCCATCTCAAGCACTGTGTTCTGAAGCAAGCAATGAGAAATGATATTACTATTACAAAATGACTGATAATCCTTCCTGATTTTTCAGCAATAAATACAACAAGTAACAAGCAACAAATAACTGCAAACATGTAATGACAACAGCTATTTTTGATATATGCATTTACTATGAAACTGGCAACCCAAGTTCTGACTTTCGCTTTTGAAGCAAAAAGCATTTTGGTCAGACAGTGCTTTCAATCACTAATTTTAAAAATGCGTAAAGAAAATGTAAACAATAAATAGGCATCCTAAATGCTTGTGGACAGAAAAAACAAAAAATTGACGGTGTTTAGCTCTAGTTAAACCTGGAATGACGCGATAGCTACAGCTGGCTGAGTGGAACTTGGTCACGTGACCAGCCACGGCGCTGCTCCGCCGGCAGCTACTCCGCACCACGTGACAGCGTGGCGGCGCCGCCATGCTGAAGGCTCGAAATGCTACCATAATGTAGCTATCACTACAAAATTGATGGTGGTTTAGCTGTGGTTAAACTTGGGGTGACGCGATAGCGACAGCTGGCTGAGTGGAACTTGGTCACGTGACCAACCACGCAACGAACCACGTGACAGCGTGGCGACACAGCCACGGGGTGGTGGCGCCGCCACCGCCACGGCGCTCCCCCGCTGAAGGCTCAAAATGCCACCGTAAAGTAGCTATCGCTACAAAAATATGAAAGCCAATACACCCAAGCTATACCAATGATCACCACATAAGTATAAAATTCACTTTTTTTTAAAATACGATGATGCACTCAATATTTCCCTGTATAATGCACTTCATTAGAAATTTTGTTAATTTCAATAAGCAAATTGTACAGACTGAGAAATGAGCAAGTATGAAGTGGTGTAATATATTGCACAATGACATTCAGGTACTTGCTGTTAGTCACATACCAAAGGCGGTGGCTCAGGTGGATGACCCGAAGCTTGAGTATCATTAATTAGTACAGTGACTTTAGCCATGTCAGGAATTTCATCTCCCGCTGCCAGGTCAACATATTCTTGAAAATCGCCATCCAAAATCTACGAAAAAATTCCAGTAAAGATTACGCCAACTGGTGTTTCTACATATTCAGCAGCCACAAAATGTGATTTCATGACGTCAAAGTGGTGGACTCCAAGCTTTGCACAACCCGCAGGAATGCCCAGGAAGCAAAAGGACGCTGAAGAATATGTCCTTTGTACTTCACGGCCAGCCGCACTATAGCGGCAATCGCTCATGTCCCGCGATGCAGCTTAGTATAGCGACGGCGTCGCCTAATATTCTCCGAGCTGCACCTCCACGAAGCGCTGCGAGTTGGAAAAAGTTTGCAGGATGATTACGATTCTCCCTAGTGCGAAATTTCGGCGCAGCTGTGTAGGTGTGTTGATGTTCTGATATACTGAGTGAAAGAATTTTGAGATACGTGTACATATAATACCAGGCAACATTGGGGCCTGCCTACTTTCTTTGAAGAAGCTTCACCAACAACCGCAACACCTCGTAACCAGCCGAAACGCTCTCTAGTACCCAACTCCCAAACTGTTAAAGCCGGCGGCTGCGCTGAGAGAGGGAGGAGGCGCCGCAGCAGGTGTTAATTGCGCGCTCTCAAACACTGAAATACCATCCGAAACTTTAGAATCGGACGAAGACGCTGAGAGAGGCAAGAGGCGCAGCAGCACGCGTTAATCTGCATGCGCACAAGCACATAAATACCCTAATCCGAAACTTCAGAAGAGAGCTGGGGCGATGAGGACCGAGACACCACAGCGCGCTATAATCTGCACACTCACAAGCAATTAAAACACCTAAATATGGAACTTTAGAAATGGGCTGAGGAACGAGACACTACAGCACGCTTTAACCTGTACGCTCAGAAACAATGAAATACCCAAATCCAAAACATTAGAAGTGGGCGCGCTGCGCAAGTGCTGCGAAATCCACATCGAATAAAGCAAAAGGTTCACCACGCTGCGACAGTAATTTGGCAGTGTTAAAGTGTCGTGCGCATCCACTGGTATATCTGTTGAGAGCCGTTGCGAACTCTCTCGCGCACGTGTGTCCGTGAAAAACCATTATAACACGTAAAGGGCAAGCATACTCGCATATGCGCTTTGGGGTTAGCATACTAGCAAGTATGTGATAAAACGCGGTCACAATAAAAGGGTGCTCACCTGAAATTTCACTCCAGAAAGGTCGATGATGCCTCCCAACACGGGGCATGACGTGACTGCTTCTGTCAAGCACGAAAATGAGCCTTCCCGGATTGTGAACGTCCTCCTTGCATTCACATGTGGAGCAGAAACCATGACGCGCACAGGAGGCATTTCTGCGCCGCAAGAGTCCGATGGGGCTCAAAAGCACTCTACCACAAAAAACTTGCGCTGTCACCGTCCGTCACCACCAAGCGCATCACTCAGCGTGACAAGGACGGAATGGCGAACCGCGGGCGCCGCGGGCGGGAAGAGCGTCACGTGATCAGCGATGCGAATAACGACCGCTGCGTCCGCAGCGCCGTGCACATGTCCGTTCATGTGTCCGTCTGTTTCTCTGAAGGAGCAAGAGGTAGCGCTAGCCTATTACATAACCGCGAAAGTTCTTTTTTTTTGTAACATCAGCAGTTATCAAATTTATTGTTGCAGGTAGTATTTTATGATTTTTTAAAACAATCATGAGTTTCAGAAGTACCCACATTTGAGCAAGTAGGGTCTGTCAGAGGGAAGATCGGCATGCTGGACGCGAGGTAGCGCTACATTATTACACAATGTGGGGGGAGAGAGAGAAAGGAAAGACCGGAGGCCTCTGGGATCCCTCATGCTGCAGGCATTGTCTGAAGGAGGCACTGACTAAAAAAAAAAAATAGACAAGGCGCGCAGAGAGAAAAAATGGCGAGCCTCAAGCGGCGCGGTGAACAGCTGCGCGTATTTCTTCTTCGGCAAGTGCACCAGTGAAAGGATTTTAGCCGCATGCAATATAGCATGTGATTGTCGTGCTCAGCGTCTCGGGGCGGACCGTCGTTCACTGAAAGCGCGTGGAGTTCGTTTCGGCATCATCGGCGGTGACGGAGGATACCGAAACCATATCGCATCACTGCAAGTTTTTTTTTTGCTGTAATCGAAGAGAAGGCGACAAACTTCAAGCAGCAAGGAATTTCACGACTGCGGAACCAGTGCAACATATTTGTCATTGGAACAGATTGCAAGGTATGTTAATATAGACTATATACATGCACGACGCGACGTTGTTGGTGCTGTCTGCTTAAAAATACTGCTTGTAAGAGCGACGAGGAGTGCGGCAAACAGATTTCAGCCTCATTTTTTTTGTGTGTGTGTGGGGCAATGTGTTAGCATTCTGCTTTCGATTGGGTATTACAGTGGTTCGCATCCTGAATGCGTTATTCTCCACGTATTAGTTTTTACACCAGAGGATGGCGCCTTCCGGAATTCCGAGGCAAAATGCTGAAGAGAGCGCTGTTTACAATGCACTCGGAGGAATACAAGCTCACTAGTTAAGCTGGTACAGCTGCCAAAGTCCAGAGGCAGAGCTCTTTGTTCAGCTAACGAGACATGTAACCTTTCGTAGGCATGTAGCCTTCTATAGGCATGTATAGAGACATGTAGCTTGTCTGGCTTTCATAGAAATTGTAAAGCCATATCATTTGTTATGGGGCCGCGCGAAAGGCAATAGCGGTTATAGCGTGGTTTTGAAATCCGCTCAGTGACAGCGCTGAACATCAGTTGCGCGTTCATGCGCGGCACAGGGCTTCGCTGTGCGAAACAGCACATCGCACCACCTGTGTAGTTGTAGTTTAAGGTGCAACACGTGTTCGGGTTCCGAGCGCGCGCCGTTCGCTTCCTCAGCCTCCACGCGTTGATTCCGTCTTTTGCAAGTATCTGCAACAGCTTGTTCTTGGTTGCTCTGATGTATTCTTGTGAAGGGGATACTGGGCACGGGTTAGTATCCTGCAGCATCCACGCTTTTTCCTATGTCGCTCTAGCGCTGTTCTCCTTTCCATGCATCTGATCCGCACCACTTTTTCGAGCGACGTCCGCTTTCTTTTACTTGCGCTTCGCTCCTTAAGTGAAACACTAGCCGAAAACGTCCGTTCACGGCCAGGCTCGAGGAGCGGAAAGCGCGCGCTCGCCTCGAGACAGGTCGTGGCTTTTTGTGGTTGTCTTCTTTGTGCGAGGTTCAGCGAGTTGCAGTAGCCGAAAACGCCCGTTCACGGCTGGGCTCGAGGAGCGGAAAGCGCGCGCTCGCCTCGAGACAGGTCGTGGCTTGTTGTGGTCGTCTTCTTTGTGCGAGGTTCAGCGAGTTGCAGTAGCCGAAATCGCCCGTTCACGGCCGGGCTCGAGGAGCGGAAAGCGCGCACTCGCCTCGAGACAGGTCGTGGCTCGTTGTGGTTGTCTTCTTTGTGCGAGGTTCAGCGAGTTGCAGTAGACGAAAAGGTTCGGTGGCTTCGTCTTGCGAGAATGGCGGTGGTGAGGCCGGAAGTTATGTTAACTTAAATTTTTTTGCCTAGCACATGATATATTTCTTATAATACCTCTTACTTTGCATAGCTTCATACAAAGAGCTGAGTAAAACCAATACTAATCAAAACATGTGCTTTGTTTGTTTTGCACATGCCAGGCATCCGCTTTTTTCGTTGCCCTAGGTGTGACTGCCAGAGGTTTTCCTTGAGATGCCTTTTCAGGCACCTGTGGCTAATGCATGGACACGAGGCAAACTGGGTGTGTGGCCTAAATGGCTGCATGAATACTTTCAAAGTCTTCACTTCATACAAGAGACATGTGTACAGGAATCATGCTGAAATGATTAAAAGAGAAACAGCAGCGATGGTTGCACCACAACTTCCTCTCGACCAAGGACAGAGTGAGTGTGCTCCATTGGAAGACATTGAAGAAACGCCCCCAAAGGATGGAGACCAGGACAAGGCGCAGAGTGAGAGAAGTGAATATGTGAAGCAACTGGCAATGCTGCTACTTAATTGGAAAGAAGGAAGGAGGCTGACAGAGTCGACCGTGGATGAAATAGCAAATGACGTGATTTCTTTTCTTAAATCTGTTATTGAAGACGGGTACTCCACCACAGAAGAGATCGCAAATGTCAAACAGCTCTTATGCAGCCCTGAAACTGAGCAGCTCTTGACACTGCATGGCAGGTTTATGTACTGGAAAATGCATCTGTCACTTGTTGAACCCTGTACTGTGGTGCTAGGAAGGAAAAATGGGAAGATTGATAGCATGCAGTATGTGCCCTTGTGCAAAGTCCTCCAAATTCTTCTTGAAAAGCCTTCATTTTCAGACAATTTCAATGGTTACTTGAAACATAGTACCCATTTGTGCTCTGTGTTTGATGGAAAGGCTTTTCGTGAACATACATTCTTTGCTGGTAATGACACTAAGATTTGCATACAACTGTACAGTGATGAATTTGAAGTCTGCAACCCTCTGGGCAGCAAACGAGGAAAGCATAAGATAATGGCAGTGTACTTCTCACTGCTTAATTTCAGCAAACGTTTACGATCAACTTTGTCGCACATTCACTTGGCTCTTTTAGTTGAAGACAAACATGTGAAAACATATGGCATGCTGCAATTCTTGCACCACTGCTTGAAGATATTCACAGTTTGGAAAGTGATGGCGTATTTGTTAATGAAAGCCGTGTGAAAGGGTTCATCTGTGTCTTTACCGGTGACAACCTTTCTACCCATAGGATTGGTGGCTTTCAGCAAAGTTTCTGTCATGGTAGAAATTGTAGGTTCTGCATGGCACTTCACCATGAAATGACGTACAAATATCTGGAGAGTGATCTTTCACTTCGCACACCAGCAGGACATCAACACCACATAAATATGTTGAATGCGGGCCTGCCAACTGGGCCACTGTACGGAGTTAAGCAAGCGTTTGCTATCACTAGTCAGGGATTCAATCCAACGCAGCACTTTCCCCCTGATGTTATGCATGATATGCATGAGGGTGTCATACCGTTTGTACTTAAACACATTTCTTCTTTAATTTCACAAGGTTTCTTTTCTCTTGACCAGTTGAACAAATCAATTGCTCATTGGAGGTATGATCCAAGGGAAATGCGAAATAAGCCAGAAGCCATCCAAAAGCAGTTTTTGCAAGGAAAGGCCACCATGAAAGGCTCAGCTTCAGAGAATTTCTGCCTCTTTCGCCACCTAGCCTTTTTTGTTTGAGAGTGTGTACCATTGGACAATGAAATTTGGCATCTCTACTTGCTTCTCCGCGAAATCATGGACATAATAATGTGCCCAGAAATTTCTGTTTCATTGATTGCTTACTTGCAGAGGAAGATTCACTTCTTTCTTCTGGACATCAAGGCCTTGTTTCCAGCCGTGACTTTTCCTTGTAAGATGCACTATGATTCATTATCCATCTTGCATTGAAAATTTTGGGCCTTTGACTGGGCTTTGGGCAATGCGATTTGAAGCAAAGCATCAATATTTTAAGGACATTGCTCGCAGAATACACAATTCTAAGAACCTCGCCTATACCTTGGCTGTAAGGCACCAATATTTTCAGTGTTTCTCAGTGGCAGTGGAGGCCAGCAAAACAGCGCCAGACACAACCAAATGTTTGCCTGTCATTTCTGCAAACCTCCCTGAAAAAATCAAGCAGTTCATTTCTGAGCATAACCTTGAAACTACTCATTCATACACTGTAAGCTCAGTTTGTATGGATGGGAAGACATACGAGGCCGGATGTGTTGTGGAATATGTCTGTAATGATTCCCTGCCAAGTTTTGTTCAACTCCGTGAAATATTTTACATCAACAAGGTATTGCTGCTGTTGGGGAGACTGCTTGAAACTATTTACTTTGATGAGCACTTTCACGTCTATGTTGTGTCTGCTACTCAAGAAGATAAAGTGTTAACCTCTGTGCCCAGCTTTGACACAGAAGTGATGTACATGCAAGAGCACAGGGGACGCACTGTTTTGAATGCACGTCACTCATTGCTTTACTGATTTCTGAATTGTTTTTATCAACTTCCTGCCATATTCGGTGCCTTCATACTTTCATTGTGAAAATCCAGGACACGGCAATTTTTAAGCTTTCATCATTTGAAATCCTTAATTGTCTGCTGCATGCTTCTACATATGCATTGCACTTACTGAACTTTTTTCATTATCACATGTTCTTCAATTACAGTTTTATTTTTTCTGTGAATGTTTGTATGTATTATGTTGCGTTTGGTCTTGATTCCACTTCTTATGGTTCAGTTTTCTGGTGAATAAAATCATTTTTATCGAAATAGATTTCGTCAATTTTCATCTGTACTGTTAGGTGAGGCCCTCAGATTATATTGTTTTTTACAATAATGACAGAAGATAAATGCAAGGCTCTTAAATATCACAAAACAGTTAAGAGATGTAATCGAGGAAAAATGTTTTGTGAGTTGTTCAGCGTAAGTGATTCTGGCAGACTGGTAGTGCGCATATATGTTACACGATCCCAAAAACTGCTTGAGAAAAACACTTGTGTTTAGAATGGCAAGTGAAAAAACTGCCAACTAAATGTAAAGATATGGACATCTGTTCGAACTAATGTTAAATATTGGTTCTTTATCAGTGGCTGCCGCTTTCTTAGTTATATCTCTGGTACACACGAGCCTTACAAGCCAATGCATATATAAATATATGGTCATTTTATGTAGCCTTCTTACACCCTTTCTACACCCTACACAAAATGAAGGGTGCTTGGAGGAACAGCACCCTTTTAGACAGTGATGGAGGGTGTATATGGTAAAATAAGGGTGTCATAAAGGTGCTCCAAAGGGTGCATATTACCGGAGCATCTTTTTAGCACCCTTAAGGGTGTAAAATTTTTTACTGTGCAAGTCGTTGACGTAGACCGGCTTTGGTGTTCGGGGTCCGGCGGGCAGCGGAAGGGGTCCGTGGGGCAGTTAGGTAAAGTCCGGCAGCGAGACTCGCTGCTTAGGCGTGCTACCCTCTCCGCAGATGGCAGTGCGCTGCCGTGACGTCACGTCAGTGCTGGGGCGGAAATGAGCAGAGTCGCGGGGATGCCTTCTCTCCACATTCCTGGTGGCCAACGCGCCCGTGTAAGTCACGGTCGCCGCTGGCGCGGGGGACGAGGAGGGGATACCAGTGTATCCCACATCCTCCCCTCCTTAAGAAGCCTCCCGAACACAGAAACAGGCACAAAAAGCTTTACTAAATTTCAGTGGACCATAGGTCCAGGTCCATCTCTAGCCCCCCCCGCTGGCGTGGCCCCTGGTTCCATGTCGGGCGCCGGCAGTTCCGCAGCCGCCAGCGCAGGGGCCGGCCGCTTGGGGTCCGGGTTCCGGGTCTCGTCACTCGGGGCAGGAGGCACCGCTGCCGAAGACGGAGGAGCCACCGCGGCCGAGGACTGCGAGCCAAGGCTCGGCTCCGGCGGGCCACTGGCGTGGCAGGCGGCTACCTGCAGAAGCCACTCAGTGAACTCGGCCTCGCGCCCCGCTCGCGCCAGCATCTGACGGGCCGCGGCGCTGGGAGTGGCCCGCCGCTGGATGTAGATCGTCCCGGGTCGTGGCCCCGCGCGTCCTCTGGTCGTGCAGGTCCCCCGCCTTGTGGGCTTTCTCGTGCAGCATCACGGCCCCACACGGGCACAGCAGGGTTCCTGGGGGCAGGGGTAGGGACACGCCCTCGGCCCGCTGGTCCGCGTCGGCGACGGTGCGCCCCCGGAATACGTTAAACAGCCTGGCCGGGGGGCGTGAGCCTCTTCGCCCTCTCCTGCCGCTTTCACGGCCGCCACGAGGCGTAGCCCACCGGCGCGTCCGTTCCGGCTCGGTACGTCCACGTGGCCACGTCCCGGGGCGGCTGGCGCGGGGCCTGCGCTGCTGGCGGCTCCGGGCCTCGGGCTGGCGGGGTGGACATCAGGCGGTGGCAGAGTGGCGAGCGAGCCGGCGAGTGACCCAAGGTGGCGGGGGAAGCCTGGCGGTGGTGCGGCGATTGCCCGAAGAGGGGGCCCAAGTGCCTCGGGCCAGCACGCCCGGGGCCCGGTGGGGTGGCCGCCGGGTGACGGCGATGCGGCGAGGGGTGCATTGGGCTTCGGCCGGACGTTGAGGGTGACCGCCGGCACTTGGGTTGTGCCTGCTTCTTCATCTGCGTCGGGGAAAAGGTCGACCCAGACGTAACCAACTACCAAAGCGCGTGCTACGTAGCTGTTCGACCCTCACGAGAGTCATGAGGGTTAGCGCAAGTCAGTCTTGCGTGCAACTGATCGGCATGAGCGGCCCGTACGTTCATGCATCTAACGAGACTGCCTGCCGACTCGCACCCTCGCTCTAGGCTGCGCAGGCAGATTCTGTTTCTGCTTAGGGCGCAAGTTATAGCGGGACGCGGGGCTCGCCGGCTGATCGTGGTGCTCGTTATCCGAATGCGGCGCGGGTCGGGCTGTGTCCTCTACCCACTCATCTCGCTGCACGTAGCGTTTCGCGTCGCCTACGTGCACCGGTCTGCCTGTCGGTTTCGACCGCAAGTCCTCAAGCCTGTAAATGAGCGAGGAAAGTTTCGCACGTGGAACGGCCCGATCCATTTCAGCGCCAACGAGGCCGCAAACTGTTTGCTAGCGTCGCTGAGAACGTGCTGGCGTCGAAGCACCAGATCGCCCACTTCGTAGTGAACATCCCGGTGCGAGCGGTCGTACTGTGCTTTCTGCTGCGCCCTAGCGGTGCTCAGGTTGCGGCGAGCCTTGCGTAAGGCCTCCGTCATCTTAGCGCGCAGCTGCGTCGCGTACTCAGCTCGTGCTGACGAAGCGACTGGCGTCTTCCTGCTGTCCGATAAAATCCGGTCCATCGGATTTAGCAGCTCTCTACCCAGATTGAGAGAAGATGGCGCATACCCAGTCGAGCGGTTAACGGTCGAACGCAAAGCAAACGGGATCTCCGGCAGATAGGAGTCCCAATCTTTGTGCTTCTCAGAGTACGCGACAAGCAAGTGCTTAACGTTGCGATTGACTCGTTCCGTGGGGTTCGACTGAGCATGATAGGTGGTCGTTTTCTTGTGCTTAATGCTGAGTGCAGCGCACGAATCAACGAACTCCTTCGCAGTGAAGTAGGACGCGTTGTCCGTTATCAGCTGCTCTGGGAAACCGGACCTGGTGAATACGTCCATCAGCTTCTCCATGATCACTCGTGCCGTCAGCTTTCTAAGGGGGAAAAGTTCAACCCACCTGCTGAAATGATCCGTGACCACCAGCAGGAACTTGCTCCTACTCGGTGTCATAGGATACGGTCCCATGATGTCACATGCCGCGATTTGCCAGGGAGTCTTGCTGTTAATCGGGTGCATGAGGCCGTGTGGTCGTCCGCCTCGGGGCTTCACACTTTGGCACACATGGCACGAGCGGGCGTAGCGTATTACGTCCTTTTTCATGCCAAGCCAGGTAGCAAAGCGACACAACTTAGTGTAAGTCTTGGGGCCGCTTGCATGCCCAGCGATGCACGAGTCGTGAAAGTAGCGTAACAGTGCTGCTCTCAATACTCGCGGTATCACCACCTTGAACGCCTCGTTTGTGTCGTTCTCGGAGGGGATATACCTCAGCAGGACGCCGTCGGAATCCAGCAGATACGAATCCATCGCGCTCACAGCACTACCAGCTGTTTCCGAGCGCTCCGCACCGACAGCAAAACCAGCTGTCTCTGTGTGCGCGGCGGCCCTGCCGCCCGGCTCCTGGAGCCCGTCGAACACCTTTCGACAAAACTGATCCTTCTGCTGAGCTTCGAGCAGTTCCTTTCTGCTGAACACGATCCCCACGGAACTCGCGTAGTCCACGTGGTTCACGCTCTCGCCCTGGATCAACGGTTGGTCCGCGTTCCTTACATGGGCTACTGCTCGGGTCAGTCCCTCGCTCTCTCCGGCTGTCGGGCTGTCGGTCGCGTGACCTTCCTCGCACTGGACAGGCGCTCGCGAGAGTGCGTCAGCCACAGCGTTGTTTTCCCCTTTGCGGTAGCGCACGGTGAAGTCTTAACGCTGCAGCAACAGGGACCAACGCGCTAGGCGGCCGCTCGGCTCGCTGAGTCGTCTCAGCCAGGTGAGCGCCATGTGATCCGTCTCGATCACAAATGCCACCCCATCGACGTAGCAGTCGAAACTATCGCGAGACATTCGTTCTCTGTCACCGAGTAGTTTCTCTCTGCCGGCGTCAACGAACGGCTCGCGCAAGCTACCGGACGGAGAACGCCTTCATGCTCCTGAAGCAACACTGCTCCTAAGCCCAGGTCGCTTGCGTCGGTTTGAATCACAAACTCTCTGTTTAGGTCGGGTAGCTGCAACTGAGCCGTGTCAGCGAGCACTCTCCTCTTTCTCGTGACCCCAACTCCAGCGCTCGCCTTTCTTCAAAAGCTTTGTCAAAGGCGCCTGCAGCGCTGCGCAATCTGGGATGAACTGGCGATGAAAGTTCGCCATTCCCAGGAAGCGCCTGAGACCGGCTATATCTGTGGGCGACGGAAACTTAAGCAAAGCCTCAAGCTTATCGTCGCACCCCGATCGAAAATTCCACCAGGCCTTATTTGGTGTTAACACCAGGGTGGAAATTCAGACACGGTTCTAGTGTTTCCGGGTTGGTGTTTCTCGGCTGGTGTTCTTGGGATTGAGAAACCCACTAGGCCGTGTCTGGTAACACCAGAAGACACGGGCTGGTGCTTCCGGCCAACGAGCATAAAAATCCCCCAGGCCGTGTCTGGTGTTTCTATGCATGCAGGCATACAGGCTCATGATACGAGCCTGCAGCTTATGCCCTACTGCCGCTATGCGGTTGTCAGAAGCATTCGGTACGTATGGCGAGACATAATGGAGAATTATATGGAGAAAGTTGCACAGGGAAAAAATTCCATGCCACTTCTCTGATGAAAAACATGCAATTTTCTGTTTTCACAAAATACTTAATTTATTTTGGTGGCCTCTGTCGCCGCGGCTCACATGCTTTTTGAGACAGCCACAGTCTTATATTTTTTGCCGCCTTCGTCAACTCCTCCTGTGTGCAGCCCTTGTTTGTTGCATAATGGTTGAAGAATACTGCATAGAAAAGAAAAATTAATGCATCAGGAGTGTTAGAATGACTCACAGGTGGATGATCTAGGCACTAGTTTATTTGCCTGCGCTACACTAAAACGCAGCTATTAAAAAAAAATGGAGGGGTCACTTAAGCTCTGCCTGCTTAGAAGCCTTTCGTAGTTTCTTCTTTATTTAACGAAAACATCTTCGACGAAAGTTCGTCTGGTTGGGTTTTTCAGATAGCTGACAGAAAACTGACAACCAATATTTTAACTTTACCAAACGTTTCGGGACCAACTCGATCCCTTCTTCAGCGACACACCACAAGATGCACCTGTTCACACGTAAAAAAAATTGGAGGGGCTTAAGCACCGCCTTAAGGGTATGATATGGCTTCGTTAATGTGTTAATGCCCATAAATGCGGAATTAGTAATTCTTGACTTTACACTCAGAGACCCCTGGGAGTCTTCATACCACTCCTCGCACAGTGTTACAATGGTTAAGCGATGTGCCACTGCCCTGCGACGGCAGGTGCTGCCATTTTTTCACACTGCCATTTTGTCACAACACAGGCAAAGTTTTTAGTCGGCGGTGGCGGGCGGCCCACTGCCTGGGGGTTAAAACGCGATTTTGCCCTCGAGGCTGAAAAAGTTTTCCAGCTCTCCGTCAAGAACTGCGTCCGACCCCCTGGTGGCGGGCGGCCCGCCGCCGCCTAGTAAACACATCTATATTATGACGTCACGGAATTATTATGCGTATTATCCAAAGAACTAATGAAGCTATGAAATTAAAACTCATATTTTACGAATCGGCATTGAGAGTAGAACATCTTAGAACCAAGATGAACCCCCTGGGCCAAAATTTGGAGGTCACGTGACCTTTATGACGTCATAACTAATTGCCTAATTATGATAGGACCAAACAAATTACATTTTTGAAATGAGCACAAAATTTGTAATACGATAGGTATCCTACTTATCTCATGTTATGGTTAGGCTTAACATTGTGACGTCACAACAGTTTTTAGGCGGCGGCGGCGGGCGGCCCGCTGCCTGGGGGTTAGAACGCGATTTTGCCCTCGAGGCTGAAAAAGTTTTCCAGCTCCGGGGAGAACTGCGTCCGACCCCTCGGAGGCGAGCGGCCCGCCGCCGCCGACTAAAAATTTTTCCATGTGCTGTGACGTCACAATGTTAACCCTAATCATAATTAATAGTAATTAACAATGAAATAAGTGAGGTATCTATCGTGTTCGAAATTTTGTGCTGATTTTAAAAATGTAATTCATTTGCCTCTAACCATGTTAATTATTTAATTATTACATACAACAAATAGTGCCATCTATGCACATGCATGATAACTATTAGTGTCTCACACTGTGGATAGGCGGCGCTACTTGTTATTATGAAAGAAATACAATGTTTGGCAATGGATCATTTTTATTGCAACATTAAAACATCGATACATATACACATATATATATACACATGTCACACAAATAATCTTTCATATACACAAATATATATACATGTCATACAAATAATCTTTCATATACACAAATATATATATATATATAATATACATGTCACACAACAACCAATCTTCCATTTGTTTTGCTCCAGTTATACGCAGCATATATCATGCAATACCGACTCGCACCATCGACGCCATTTTCTACATCAATAGCCACGTTTAAAGAAATTAGCATTTCTTGGAAAGTTACAACGGTCATGTTTATGAGTTTTGCACCCTTCAAAATCTTCTTTTTAGAAAATTGAGACGTCGTGTCATCGTTGTAACCTATGATATAAGGCGTCACGACGTGGCGTCTCAACGTGCATGCAATTTTCACGTTCAGTGGTTTGTCTCTGCTGCACATTTTACTGTCTTTGGAAAGTTGTGCAAATGCATTCTCGGTGTTGCAGATGATGACGTCGCAACTTTCATATTCTTCGCAATCGCTGTAAATGGGGTGTTTAGACTGCTTCGCATTATTTCTGTCAACTCGGGAACGCTTTGCATCCGGCATCAAACTCTGAGACCTCGGCGCTTCTTGCCGATTTCGGGCTTCTTTTCAATTTGTGCCTCTTCATCGTTGTCTTCATCATCATCATCTTCTTCTTCAAATACATTGGTCACATTGAATTGATCTTTGGGAATAGTGGCACTTTGTTGCGTGGCATCGGGATCACATGGCAGCGAAAAGAAAATGTCCCCGGATTTCAATCCATTTTTCACGCAAAAACTAGTTATCACCTTGAGCTTTGCGCCTTCCTGTGCCCTTTTTTCACCGTGATATTGTTTCATTTTTCTCTTGTATTCAATGACGTTTTGATTAATGGAATGATCCAACAGGCACAGTCCGGTGTTCTTCACGTGGTAAGAATATGGCGATTGGTGGAATCTCGAAGTCACGCTCAGCAACATGTCGTTGCTTTGATCCGCACGCACCGGAGTCGTGCTGTACAAAGCCAGCAATCCCGATGGTCGTGGGAGTGGAGGTGGCAGATCCTTGTTTGCCTCTTCTTGCTGGTTCAACATGCGACACATTGCCCGCCTAATCACATTTTCTCTGCCAATGGCTTTGCTTCGGCGGTTGTCGTGATACATGTACACGTACACTGTGGGATCTCTAACCGTGTGCGAGCCCATTCGAGACACGTGCCCCAGGGCCTGAAACATGGTGGCACATTCGTACGTGGGGAATCCCCCGAGAATGTGCTTGTGATTGACGTTACGCAGCGTGTGTCCCTCGCAGAAGAAAAAGTTGGGGACCATCACCACCGCCCCGTTGTAATGGTTGTTCTATATGTCTCTGGTCTTGATCAGCCTGGACGACGGGTCGTCCGGCTGCACAAAGAGCACTTCCATGCCGTTCCAGTTGAACTTGCGAAGGGCAGTTTCGACTTTGGGTCTGCGCATGGCATCCAAAACTCGCTCCCGCATTTCGTATCTGTACGTGACAACAAAATGCTTATCGTTGGGATATTGGGCGATTTCCGACAGCAGCCGACGTACCACACACGCATCCGAGGCGTTGTTGATTGCTCTTGCGTAGACCTTGCGACCGCCGGGTGTCAGGTTCGTGGGGAAATTGTACGGTTCCGTGTTGCACGCCCTGCCCTGTGCTCTGTACTCCGGCCAGCAGCAGCCGATTGTTGGGAATTCCGACGGCTTCAACAAATTCCTCACGTCCACTATATTTGGGATCGTCCATCCGCCGGTTTCGTTCACAAACCGCAGTGTAGTCATGTACACGTGCTGGAGAAATGACGGCGTTGGTATGACCAGTCGCTTCCCAAAATATGCTTCCGCGTCTTCTTTCGTTCCAATTGACATATCAAAGACATTGACCTATTGCATCAATTCTTTGTCATACTTGGTCAAAAATGGGGTGGCGGTCCCACACACAAATATCCTGTTCTTGGTGTTGTGGGCGAGCATCTGAATAGTGTGTCTTGCAAACATTTTATACCCCTCGTCATCGTCCAGGGTAGACTTCCTTCTTTTTCTCGTCGCGTGAAACAGGTTGCTTGCAGATTCGGCAACGTTAGACGCGGCTGCCGTAGAGGTTGATGCTGACGATGTGGTGGGTGCATCATCTCCCATGGCCTGTCGTTTTTCGCGACGCATCCTCTGTTTCATCAGCATCTGCTGCTTGAGCTGTTTCTGTAAAATTTGAAGCTGTTGCTGCTGTAGCGGGTTCAATGGCCCCGTTGACCTCTCGCTCGACGTTAACAACGCTATCATATCTGGCAGCAAATCTGATCTGGATATTAGAGTGTGGAATTTGTCTATGAAATATCCATACATGTCAACGTCTTCGTCCGTGGTACACACACCCCCTTCGTGGATGCGCTTGACAAACTCTTTTCTCGTATAAATTTGGACCACGTTTTTACTCTGGTTGTTTGAGGACGTGCCGCAAAACGTTGAACTCACGCTTGTCTGTTGCTTCTGCTGCTGTTGAATCTGCTTAGCCACTCCTTATTTGCCTTCGCGACCCTCTTCTTCTTCTTCTTCGTTTTCACCACCACGCGAAACTCGAGGTTTGTAATATTTTTTTCTCGACGCCTTTCCGTGCGCGGGCAATACCGTTCCATACGTGACTTGCTTGCAACCAGACAGACCTGCACGCGGAGTAATTATTGAACACGCTTTCACAGCATTCAACAATTTACCCGTTAGCATCACATGCTCGGTTCTGCGAGGAGCCTGATAAATGTCACTCCCAAAAACTCTTTGATACTCACGTTCCGTATCACCAATTAATGCGGGTCTCGGCACTATAACAATCACTTTGGTAATCATCCCCGTGTCTAACAAAGTTTTCATAACAAGAGCACCTTTGCGAGTCTTTCCCGATCCGGTAGGGTAAAGTAAAAACATTTCTTTGATGGTGGGATCGGCGTTGTACGCTCGCATTATGTGGTCCATGTCATCGTTCTCAAAAATCACTCTACCTTGCTGCTGCTGCTGCTTGCTAGAGGGCGGCAGTTGTCGATATTGTTCTTTTCCCACAGCACCGTTCACCACAACACCATGCACTACTTCATCACAATCTGCTGCTGACGAAACCGACATCTTGACCGCGCACCGTCATGAACTATTTTCTCGTTGTTGTAGCATTGGCAGAGGAGATCACCGGACACATAGTTCGGCTGTTATTGGTGAACTGGCCGCTTATCGCCTGGCTATATTGTTATAACCACGCCCATTCATAGATGGCGTACCCTTATCATGCAGCAATAGATTGCAACTGGGCAATCCATAAACAATAGCCAAGACAAAACATTCATTTAATGTTCTTTTATTAACATCATCAAATACTTACAAATAAATATTTTTACAATATTTACATTAGATATATACACTATTTTTACATTAGTGAATCTTTTTTTCAGATTCCCACGTCAAAATATCTTTATGCAGTTTGTGATTCTTTGAGAGTTCAAACTCACATCCAACCATAAATTCCATCAACAAATCAAAAAAGGCTTTGTTTGTCAATTTATAAATACCGAAATGCGCCATAACAAACTCAGTCATAAATTTGCATCGTTTCCTTCAGCAGTGCCATTACAATTTGGTGAGCAAATGAATATGGAAGTGCATTGGCCTCACCGGACAAAAAATTTACATAGCAGGTTATTGCGTGTATTATATAATTGCAGTAATATACCGCTTCGCACGAGCGTTTAGTTAAATCTCCAAGTTGTTTCGATTTAATGGCGGTCATGCAAATATTTGCATCCGATTGTGCAGGCGTGGTAAATAACTCGATAACCTCATTAACGTCATGCTCGTTTGTTTTCAAATAAGTGCAAATATTGCGAGGAATTTTCTTTAGCCTGCGAGAAGGAAAATGCTTTTTCGCACACAACAACAACTCCCGAGCTCTCTGAACATCATTTCTAAATGGTTCACACATTGCATCTGGTACATTATTTTTGGGTGCCACCTCAGTCCCATCAGATTGCGGTGGCGGCGGCGTCGATGGCACTGGTGATGACACTTCAACATCTCAGGGTACTTGAGTGGATATCGCTTCTTCAGATCGTGGTGATGATGATGACGGTACTTGAACCTCTCCGAGTGCTTGTGTGGACGTCTCCTCAATGCCCCCTTCAGCTCTCATGGGCGACACCCCCACGGTGGCATCGGTTTGTTTGATTTCCTGCATGGAGACCTCGGGCTATGCCGCTGACACGGGTACTACGAAGACGTCGGACGATGCTGCCGACACGGGTACTGCAGAGACCTCGGGCGATGCTGCCGACACGGGTACTGCAGAGACCTCGGGCGATGCTGCTGACACGGGTACTGCAGAGACATCGGGTGATGCTGCCGACACGGGTACTGCAGAGACCTCGGGCGACACCTCCAAAATCATGGGCATTGGCAGTTCTTCTTGAGACTTGGATGGCAACATTGATGACAGAAGCGGCTCTGGTGGTGTGACTTTCAATGTTTGAAAATTTACAGGCACAGACACAAACAAGTTGCTCTGCTGCTCTTGAAAATCTAACAATTCTTGCATGCTCATTTGCACAGTTTGTTCTCCTAACTGGACCAGGCTAAGCCGGTTAAGAACAATCTCTTGTATGTCATTCAGCACAAGTTGAACATACTGGTCCGATGGGCATTGTTGTTGCTCGGGTGGCGCAAGTTCGATTTGAGCATGCTGGTCCAATGGGCATGGCTGTTGCTCTAGCTCGCCTGGTTCCAGTACGAGTTGTTCTAGCGTGGGTTGTTCCAGATTCTAAGCTTTGTGTTTCGCTCTCGTCTGTCAAACCCTGCGTCCAGCTAATGTTCGTTGACTGTGTCTGCACAGAGTCTAAGCTTTGCGTTTCGCTCTCGCCTGCCGAACCCTGCGTCACACTGTCGAACTTGTCTGTGGATTGAGATTTGAGACATGCCATCAATATTCTTCTTAACGCGTCAATGTTTGCGGTCGTTTGCTCGTTGTCTTCCGCCGGCGTCTGCGGCGATGCCGGAGGAGAACCAAAGAGATCTAGACGTTGCGTGCTAACGCCAAGGAGAATCGTTCAAACGCGAAAGCAGCTTCTGCCGAGGCGCAACCTCGTTGGCGCTTTCGTCGTACTCTTGCCAGGCACCACCGCCGCTCCAGAAAGACAAAGCGATCTTGCAATCATTTGGAGGAAACTGACACGTTGCAAACGGCGAAAAAGGCGACGTCGCTGGAGAAGCGGACTGCCAAACATCGCCGCTGCTGAATGGTGATGCAGCACTTGTGGGACGGAATGTAGCCCACCACGGTCATACCCACGCTGTCGTTTACGAGCAATTCCACGAATATGGGTGTGAGGACGACTTGTAGCGACGACGCACACTTGCCTTCCGGGTCGGTCGTCGCCGGGATTGTGGCCACCTTGCAGCGCAGGGCCACTTGTTCCGTGCGCGCAATGAGGTACTCCTTGTCAAAGAGCTTGTACATGGACTTGACAGACTCTCGTGCTCGGTCCGAGTGGTCCCCGGCAAAGAGGAGCACGTTGGGCTTGCAGGTATAGTTGCCGGGGAATATCTGGTACGCCACCGACGTTCGCTTCCACTCGCAGGCCGCGGAAATAAAGTCTCTGTACGGCTCCATCCAGTACGGCGGCTTTGAAAATCGAGCGGTTTGAAAACGCGCAAACCGCGCTTCAGGTACGCGCATCCGCGGACCGTCAAAGTCGAGCAAGTGGTTGTACAGCTCGGCCATCTTCGGCGTGCGGCGTCCTTTTCTTTTCTTGCTTCCCGAACAGGCGCGCTTGCAAGTCGTGTTCTTTTTGGCTGCCTACACTGCCGCTCTTTAAAGAGCGGCCTCGCTTACCGGAGAGAGATAGAGAGAGGGGAAGGGCTGGCAGGCGCGCTCGCTCGTTCGTGGTATGCAACCTTGGCGCCGTCTGTCTTTTTGGCGTCGCACACGCATAGATTGTTAACGAAGATGTGCGTTAAAAAAAAAAGAAGGTTTGGCAAGCACCGCTTACAGAAACCCGTTAGTTAGTGAACCAAGCAGACGAGACAGACGGGAAAGTGCGAAACGTCCTTATTGCATACTTAATCTCTTCGCTTCTTTTCGCCTCTTTCGGAACGCGTAATAGCGCTTTCGCTGCTTTCTTCGCCCGTCCCCGGAGCGCACACGGTTGGGACACGATTTGGGTCACCTAACGTTCACGTGGGACGAGTTCTCGTCTTCCATCATGGCCGATTCGAAAATGCTTTCACTGGGCGACGCCAATCTCGGCCACGTGGAAACGAAGGTGTAAGGATCGTCCGCGGTGTCCTCGTCTTCCCAATGTGCGCCACCGACGAGAGGGTGAAGTGCAGCTTGCGCCGGTGCAGAGTTTGCACTCTGTGCATCTGCTGACTCGGTCTCTTTGTGTTGGGATTCAAGAAACTCGAGTAATATTCTTTTTAAAGCGTCAATGTTGGCCGCCGTTTGGTCGTTGTCTTTGACCGGCGTCTGCGGCGATGCCGGAGGAGGACCAAAGAGGTCCAGACGTTGCGGCGTGCTACTCCAAGTAGTATCGCTCAGACGCGACCAACCAGCGTCCGTGTTGGCGCTTTCGTTGTGCTCTTGCCAGGCACCAACGCCTTCTTCGTGGACGTGAGTGCCGTGAGGGGACACTTCTCTCTGGTCCGCAGCCGTTGGAACAGCTGCAAAGGAATCGTACGTACACGGGATGACAGTATTGTGGGGGCATACTTCCAACTGCTGCTCCGTAACCCCTGAAGCAGCAGCAAAGGAATCGTACACACCTGCGCACACCTCGCTCGTCCGGGCATCGATGCCTTTCGATGGAGGCGTATCGTAGTGCGCACAGGCTGCGCTCACGGTCCCATCTTGGGCCTCAAACGATGGCCAGTCGCCATAGGGGTTGTTGCGTCGTCGTCGTCACAGCATTGCTTGCGATCACCTTGGCGACGGCAAAGACTGCCACTAGCTCCTGCGTAGGTCGCAGGAGAATAAATAGCGTTTCAGAGTCCAGCCGCCCTCGCCTCTCTCATTATCTTCTTTCTCTTTTTCCGCGACGGCGCCAATGTCTTCCCAACGTTTGCAACCGACGAGAGGGTGGAGTGCAGCTTGCGCATGCGAAAGGACTGCAGAATTGGGAGGACTCTTCCACGGTGCCCAACGTTCATTCTCCGTGTCCAACGTTATAACGCGGCAAGTTTCCACCTCGACCGAACAAGGCCATAAAGAGGACCTCTGGGAATATTCGCATTCGCTCTCGTCGGTCGTGAACGTCTTTGCGTCCGAGGGCGCCCCGTTTTCGGTTGTGGTGCACCCCGAGTCGTTGCCACTCTCAGACTGCGAGAGTCTCCCAATTGCGATTCTTCGTCGCTATCGCAATGAATGTCGTGCTCGTAACAAACTCTCGCGTCATAGCCTTTCCCCGCAGAATCGCGTAGGACTGAGTAGCAGTCTTCGATCGAGCTTTGCGAAGAGCACCCTCGGTCTGCCGCCGGTCCAACCGAACTCGGCGCAGAGTCGTCAGTGTCTTCTACCACGGCCGCTCGATCTCCAGCGGCCTGCCGAAAGCGCCTCACGGCCTGTGATGGCGGAAGTACCAGCTTGCGCCGCTGCGGCGGCCGTGGCGCTGGCTATCGGTGAAGGAGTAGAAGCGCTGGCGGCGCAGTGTGCGCATTTGTAACGGAATCGTTGCCTGCAGTTTTATGGTGTATGCACTGCCCGTCGCGGTATGCACTGGGCCTCAGAGCCCTGTGAGTTAGGGCTCCGAAATTTAATAAAAATTACATTTCGATCTACTGGTTCTTTATCCTGTAGTATTCATAATGGTATAAAGTAGGGAACGGGGTTGCCGGGTATAATTTCACACCTTTGGAAACGCAAATAAAATGATCACGGTCGCGTACGCGGATGTTTGTCGATATCCGCGTGGTCGGTAAATTTCGCAGCACACAAAGCTATGCAGAACACGCAACTGAGATTGACATAACGACTAATGACATTGTTTTTTCCACGCATGCTCAACTCATGCCCTTTGTTTACGGCACAGACGCACTTATTGCTTTTTTCGAAGAAAGTGCGCCCTCAGATAACCAGAAATGTTTTTTTACTCAGTATTGTTGATGTATATAAAAGATGGCGAGCAGTAACGATTTTTCGTACATTTCCGCTTATGCAGGACATAAATACATGTAACGTGACGGCGAGCCGAAGACTGGACTACACGGCGAGTGGCCATGGCATGATTTAATGGTGCTGGGCCTTGCGCGAGCGCTCCTGTACTCACCACTCCTCGCTCTGTAGTCTCGTAGTTTGCGACAATATTGTGAATTATGTCAAGGAGGAGGGGCTAAAGGCGAACCATGTGTCTCCTCACGAGACTTTCAGCACATCTGACAACAGCACAAGGATACTTCGTGTACCTTTGATACAGTAATAAATATATGCAGCATACAAAAATGAAAGCTAGAAACACTTTAATAAGACCACTCGTCCAACATGTGCTCTCTATAGACGCAAGACTTTTCGGGACAGAGGCTTCCGCGAAAGTTTCAGGATACTTTCCAGCGAGCTATTCACGTCTCCTGCCCAGTTGGCTAGGAGTGGCCTCAACAGCTTCTTAACAAAGATCTCACAAAGTTCTTCACAGTGTTGTGGGTAAATGCAGTCTTTGCACCACATCACGGGGCAGTCCTTCAAGCGAGGAAGCACGGCATTGGAAAGAAGTTTGGAAATACGTGCACAACGACGAAGCTTTGCTGACATAAGGGCCCTCTCGACGAACGTGCAGATGAGCTTGCACAGCCATACAGCTTCAGGGCGCGCATAACTCAGACCTCCTTGGTCAAGGCCGGACACGAACTTGTATGCTCCGTCACGTGAAGGCTTTCCTGTAAGCAGCAGCTTACACTCGGGGCATGTGACCTGAAAAAGTAATCACGTGCATAATCACCGTAATCACCGTAGTCTGCACAAGGTGCGCAGATGGCCCTGGTTGGCGAGGCGACGTCGCAGTCCACATAGTCCACGCATGTCTCGTTCCTCCGGGCATCGACGCTTTTCGGTGGAGGCGCACCGTAGCACATGCAATTCGTGTACATAGTCGTGTACCTATTCCGGTGTCATTGAAATGGGGAGCAGCACGCAGCATGATGTTAATCAAAATAGGAAATAAAGGATTATGAGTGCACATAAAAGTGTCAAAATCATGCATGAACATGCAGATATTGCAGCTTGTGAGCACACTACTAAAAAATAAGTCCACATCTATGCGAACTCGAAAGGGCCGACTCCCGTTTACAAATGCATCTTAGCGTTACTTATGAAAACAGGCAGGCAGTGCATTAAATTACATTTCACAACTGACTAAAAGGCTACGAACGAATGCCAGCTTTTTTCTCATGGCTGCGTGAAGCAAACAATACTGGTAAAACTCGGACTGCATAGAACATCTGCATGCACTGGAAAAATAAACCCTGAGGAGCCTACAGTAGTGTGCGCGTGGCCTAGTGCAATATACACTTATATGCTTATCTGTCTAAAATACACATAGAAAATGCGAGCTTGCAGAAGCGCAACAAAGAGCGGTCGTGTGCGAATCATAGCAATCGTATGATGTGTGGTCTGCGCGGCGACAAAAACCCGAGTTTCTGACAAGCTACGCCGTCCCGCTGGGTGGCAAGAAAAATTTGCTTTACGACAAAGCACACGTAGTGTCATGTAGTTAAAAAAATTGCAGCTCAAAAAAAAAAGCTCGCAATCCAAGAGTTCTCTACAACTAGTGTCCTTGCTTACCAGTGGCATAGTTTTTTCGCAGGGTGTCTCTAACTTCTTCCCAAAGGGCTCTTTGCATGTCTGGTTTCTGAAGTTATTGTCCTTGATATGCCATCCCACAGTACTGGCCGCTTTGCAACTTCAGCAATTAACAGTTCAATAAATCCCTCGCGTGACATGTTCACGGTTGCACGTGCAGCATATAAACACTGGTCTGTGTGCATGCTTTTTTGTACCAGGCCTCTACTGGTCTCATGGCAACGCCGGGCCATCATTGGTTAAGATGCGGTGCTGCCATGTCGCCGGCGCGAAAATTTCCGTCCTGCCTGAACCTCGCCGCTCCGGCCGCCCTGTGTGTACGGACAGGAAGGCCATCGCACAGAGAGCATGGACCCCTCAAGCTGATACCTATGGCTGCAAAGGATTAGCTTTTTCTCCCCTGCACTTGCCGGGTTGGAGTGGGGACACGAGTGTCCTGCTTGAAGCCCCATTGGTTTTGTTGCTGGCAGGGGCGTGCTTCTTCGGAACAGGCGACATGTGGAGAGGATGGCAAAGACAGCGGCACTGTCTGATCTTTTGTGCGAGTCCTTCAGAGTCGGCAGAACCTAATGCTTCGTGCCCGACATGGTCGGCACCCCCTTCATACTGGCGTGTGTGGTCGCCCACCCCAGAAGCTGGCACTGGCTGTTCTCATACAGCTGCACAGGGTCGGGGCGCAGCTTGTGCTCCTGGTACAGCACCAATGTAGATTTAGCTTCTAAGGCCCTGCACCACATATCGCACTCAATCTCCGCTACCCGCTGCCTCACTTCGACTTTCCATCTGGTTGCAGTGTCTGCTGCCACGGGGTGCTTAAAGAAGCTGAACTTCTCCAGCTGGTACACCCGCTTGGCCCAGTTCATTCGAATGCATGTAGCCACCATGTAGTCGAACTCTCTATGCGCCCACCGTTCGAGTGACAAGAGTAGGCGACGACGCAATGCCATGAAGATGGGCTATCCCATCTCGCCCTGGATTGCTTTGACGGCAACCTCGCACTGCCGCCTCCTTACGAGCGTAGTCGCCGAGAGGCAAATCATGGCGTTTGTGAATGTCAGCGCAGATAGTCCACCAGCTTCCAAAGGTCACGCGCCATTCAATATCGGCTGCGGCCCACAGACAGGCGTCGGAGGATGCACTGGCCCCGAACAGCACTCTTGCGGAGTGCGGCCTTGTAGCTCGTGTAGATGCCCTCCTTGGCAATGAGGGTCACTCCGAAGTATCAATAAGCAGAGCAGATGAGCAGCTTGTCTCCTCCTAGGGTCACCTCGGCTTTGTCAGTGCTCTGCCCTGCCATTAGGACTACCGCAGTTTTCTTCACGCTGAACTGCAGCCCAAGCAGCCAGAGCTCGTCATGGCAGATGTCCTTCCACGATGTCAACTGTGGTCAAGACCCTTTCCCCAAGCATCTCACCCTAGAAGAGCCACAGTTGGTCAAGACCCGTTTTCCAAGCATCTCACCCTAGAAGAGCCGAGCACCAGGCTGGGGGAAATCTTGTACCCATTAAAAAACCGGTGGGTACCCGGCGGCACTGGGAATTGAACCCAGCACTTTCCAAAGGCGCGAGGCAGATGCTTTACCACAAGGCCAAGGTCGATGTCCTAGTGGGGCAGTTGGTGAGCTGGCATCAGGTGATGTCGAACCAGCTCTCCCACAGCTCCGTACATTGCAGGTAGGGTGGCTTGAGGGCCCCATAGGGGGGTTGGAATATATAATTTTTTTCGGACATTTATTGCCATCAAGCGGCTACCATAGCCAACTAGCACAGGTTAACATCTTCAAAAAATAGTGACTGTAGCACCAACTAGGGAGGCCACATGTACCGCATTGCTAGCTTTGCTTAAGGCGGGGGACAACAAAGTTGCTTAAAACAGCCTAAAAGGGCACCACAGCACAAAGGGGACTTGGGAGCATTGTATGGAGGACCCTATTCTCAGAAGAAAAAGGGGCAATTCTGAGACCAGGGCAGAGGGGTGAATGCCTCTAAACACCCACCCCCCCCATCTCACCTCCTTGTCTCCCCACGCACTTGTAGAGGTCCACCAATTTGGAAGAAAAGGCTGCTATAATGCACTATAAGGTTGCTGCAGCTAGTGGAGCTAATCTGGCTTGACTGCATCTGCTCGCTCGAGCCGAATCGCACTTATTTATTATTTATAATTGCAGTCGGCCTCTTTTTATACAAAAGTTGCAGAGGATTCTTAAGCTTCGCCTTAAGAGTTGACACGATAGCCCCTGCTTTTGTTATTATTTATTTTCTTTTTAAAGTGGTCACCTTTTTCTTTTTAAAACTTTCATCCTTCAATCCTCTCACTACAGTGTCACTGACCCGCAGTTTAGCGTTCTCTGAAAAAGAGGCATTGTGCCCTTTCTAACAGCCACAAAGCACAATGCAACGTCAAAAGCTGGTGGCAGTCGACCAGTGATCCGCACCAGTGATCAGCCCGTGTCTTTCCACCCCTCACTCCCGGCCAGCACACAAAGTAGAGCACCTGCAGGCTGCCTATACAAAACAAGCTCACTGAGCTATTGTAGTTGGGAGCCAGAGTAGCGTGGTTTCCATGAAAACCCAGAACTGGCAACACTGAATTTTAGTGGGCATCGGCAAGGCGTACCTCAAAGGATGTCCCCACCCGAAGCAAATTGGCACATGTAGCCTCCCAAGCACCAGCATTTGTTTTCGGAATTGACTTCTAGAAAGAAAATCAGTCTCGAAACTTTATGGACAAAGAACAAAGGTACTCATAAATGTACCAACTGGTGTGTTGCAGATCGCACAAGTTCTTGGTCACGTGAACATGGTGGGACTTGGAAAAGCTGACCTGCTTGCCTGTGGTACAGCCACTACAGGCACCCATCATGTCCTGGCCAGAGAACAACCACTCCAAAGTGAGGCGTGGCCACATTGAGGTGCATGGTTGAAGGCATTAAATTTATCCCGAATTAAAATGCACCCATCATGTCCTGGCCAGGAAACAACCACTCCAAAGTTAGGCGGGGTCACATTGAGGTGCATGGTTCAAGGCATTAAATTTATTCCGAAATAAAATGCCTATTTTTTGAGCAAACTAAAACATCAAAAAAGGTGTCCACTTTTATCAGAGCTCTATTCGGAACATTTATTTGGTTTGCATTTAGGCATGGCAGGCAAGAGAGTATGCTGGAACGCCAAACCAGCTAGGCATATAAAATCAAAGCCACACCTGAATTCATGTATAATAAAACAGGAGTACAGTGCATGCAGAAATAAAATGGTTGTACTCTTGAGCTCTCACGTGCCTCAGAAGCAATCTCTACATTGCTCTACTATACATGGAAGCAGCACACATGGACGCACTTTGAATGCGAACTGGCTTGGTTCTAGAAAAACATATGCAGGAGAGAGCAGTGCGGTTCCTGCTGCCTTTTTGTAAAGCATGGGGTGGCTCTTCCAAGTCAATGTGTGCTGCTTTATGCATGCTGTTGTCACATGAAGTGCATAGCCAGTAAACCATGTCGGCACTTTACAAGGTGCCTGGCACTGTGCACACTTCAAACAATTGCATCTAGTTTTCTTCGAAGTTAATAAATATTCTTTGGAAGTGTGCTGGCGCGCACTGAATGCGAACTGGCTTGGTTCTAGAAAAACATAAGCAGGAGAGAGCAGTGCGGTTCCTGCTGCCTTTTTGTAAAGCATGGGGTGGCTCTTCCAAGTCAATGTGTGCTGCTTTATGCATGCTGTTGTCACATGAAGTGCATAGCCAGTAAACCTTGTCGGCACTTTACAAGGTGCCTGGCACTGTGCACACTTCAAACAATTGCATCTAGTTTTCTTCGAAGTTAATAAATATTCTTTGGAAGTGTGCTGGCGCGCACTGAATGCGAACTGGCTTGGTTCTAGAAAAACATAAGCAGGAGAGAGCAGTGCGGTTCCTGCTGCCTTTTTGTAAAGCATGGGGTGGCTCTTCCAAGTCAATGTGTGCTGCTTTATGCATGCTGTTGTCACATGAAGTGCATAGCCAGTAAACCTTGTCGGCACTTTACAAGGTGCCTGGCACTGTGCACACTTCAAACAATTGCATCTAGTTTTCTTCGAAGTTAATAAATATTCTTTGGAAGTGTGCTGGCGCGCACTGAATGCGAACTGGCTTGGTTCTAGAAAAACATAAGCAGGAGAGAGCAGTGCGGTTCCTGCTGCCTTTTTGTAAAGCATGGGGTGGCTCTTCCAAGTCAATGTGTGCTGCTTTATGCATGCTGTTGTCACATGAAGTGCATAGCCAGTAAACCTTGTCGGCACTTTCCAAGGTGCCTGGCACTGTGCACACTTCAAACAATTGCATCTAGTTTTCTTCGAAGTTAATAAATATTCTTTGGAAGTGTGCTGGCGCGCACTGAATGCGAACTGGCTTGGTTCTAGAAAAACATAAGCAGGAGAGAGCAGTGTGGTTCCTGCTGCCTTTTTGCAAAGCATGGGGTGGCTCTTCCAAGTCAATGTGTGCTGCTTTATGCATGCTGTTGTCACATGAAGTGCATAGCCAGTAAACCTTGTCGGCACTTTACAAGGTGCCTGGCACTGTGCACACTTCAAACAATTGCATCTAGTTTTCTTCGAAGTTAATAAATATTCTTTGGAAGTGTGCTGGCGTGCACTGAATGCGAACTGGCTTGGTTCTAGAAAAACATAAGCAGGAGAGAGCAGTGCGGTTCCTGCTGCCTTTTTGTAAAGCATGGGGTGGCTCTTCCAAGTCAATGTGTGCTGCTTTATGCATGCTGTTGTCACATGAAGTGCAGAGCCAGTGACTCTTGTTGACACTTTGCAAGGTGCCTGGCACTGTCAGCACACTTCAAAGAAGTCCATCAAGTTTTTTTCGAAGTTGATAAATATTCTTTGGCAGTGTCTTATTGCACACAGAATGCAAGCTGGCCTGGCTTCAGAAAAACATATGGCAGGAGAAAGCAGGTCATTTCCTGCTGCCTTTTTGTTAAGCATGTGCTGACTTATCCAAGTCAATGTGTGTTATCCAAGTCAATGTGTGCTGCTTCATGCATGCTGTTGTCACAGGAAGTGCAAAGCCAGTGACTCTTGTTGACACTTTGCAAGGTGCCTGGCACTGTCTGCACACTTCAAAGAACTCCATCAAGTTTTCTTCGAAGTTGATTATTCTTTGGCAGTGTCTTATTGCACACAGAATGCAAACTGGCTTGGCTTCAGAAAAACATGGCAGGAGAAAGCAGTCCATTTCCTGCTGCCTTTTTCTTAAGCATGCGCTGGCTTATCCAAGTTATTGTGTGCTGCTTCATGCGTACTGTTGTCACGTGAAGTGCAGAGCCAGTGACTCTTGTTGACACTGCAAGGTGCCTGGCACTGTCTGCACACTTCAAAGAATTCCATAAAGTTTTCTTCGATGTTGATAAATATTCTTTAGCAGTGTCTTTTTGCACACAGAATGCAAGCTGGCCTGGCTTCAGAAAAATATGGCAGGAGAAAGCAGTCCATTTCCTGCTGCCTTTTTGTTAAGCATGCGCTGACTTATCTAAGTCAATGTTTGCTGCTTTTCATGTATACTGTAGTGACATCAAGGGCACAGCCAGTGACTCTTTTTGACACTTTGCAAGGTGCCTGGCACTGTCTGCACACTTCACAAAATTCAATCAATTTTTCTTCTAAGTTCATAAATATTCTTTGGGAGTGCGTTAGGGCACACTGAATGCGAACTGGTCTACCTCCAGAAAAACATGGCACGATAAATCTGCTTTTCCGCACTGCCTTTTTGTCAAGCATGCGCTGGCTCATCCAAGTCAATTTGCCCTACTTCATGCAGTGGGTTCTTCCTTGAATCGCCTTGCGCACGGAGTATTACATAGCCCAAGAGTGCACTTTCCTGTATGTTGCGGCCGTGTGTGAAGACAGAGAGACCGACTGCGTGGTTCGAGCACCGAGCCGAAAGGGATCTGGTCTGCCCTTGCCGCGCTCACGAGCTCTCAATCCAAGAGAAATAGCATGTTCACTGTACACGTATTTGTTATGCAGACAACTGCAATACAAACACAAGCACTGTATTGCATTGCCTCAACTAGTGCACACCTGGCGTCCACCGCCACCCGACAGTGGGCCGCAGCAAATGCACGCACGGGCACAGGTTGGCGCGTGCAGACCGATGCACCTGGAAACTGCTGTGAGGCGCGTCTGACTTCGGTCAGTGGCGGTGGTTACTCAGCGGTCTTTTCCAGGAGCTCGCAAGTTCCGCAAGGGCGGTGCATAAGGCTCTCCGCTTATGATGTTAGGGGACTGTACAAGGCTTGTGAATGACTGTCGGCAAAGGACTCTGAGACAGCGAATAACGGTCGCTCACGTGCCTTGCCGCTTCCTCATTCCACACTTGTCGCACGCCTGTATCCAACACCCCCGAGCCCCAGCAATCGGCCCGGAAGCAAGCGCAACTTTGCGCCAATGTCACGCCCCCGCGGCTTAATCAAAGTAGCAAGTCACGCGAAACTGGGGCGTACCACGCCTTCGTTAGCAGACGGGGTTTCGCAGGAGTCTAAAAGAAACAGCACAGGCCACCCTCGAGACGGCGAATCCCCAC
This sequence comes from Amblyomma americanum, assembly GCF_052857255.1. Taxonomy (NCBI): domain Eukaryota; kingdom Metazoa; phylum Arthropoda; class Arachnida; order Ixodida; family Ixodidae; genus Amblyomma; species Amblyomma americanum. Next base: position 84,245,545 of record NC_135507.1, read on the forward strand.
ATCTCTCTCTTCTTAACACTTTCCTGGCCTTGAGAAAAGTTGCTTTTGGGTGGTATAGGAAATAATTTGTTTCTTTACGGAACGTGCTTCATACTCAAGTGAATAGTATCATTGTTGCGAGGAAGAAATTCTCTTTTCATTGGTATTAGTCTCAATGAACATATTTATTGGGAAAAAAATTACAGAAAAATTTGTAACGCTGGGCCAAAATATGCAAAAACATAACATTTCTTCTTACACACAAAATATCAAAAATTTAGAGATCTGTGCAATGTTTTGCAAAATTTCACCTTTCTATGTACAGAACTTATTGAGGCGCAAAAAAAAAACCGTTAGGTATGGTGTGTATCATGCCAATGGGCAAAACAGGCAAAACAACGGTCAAAACAACCTCTCCGTGTTCCAGTATGAGTGCAAGTGCTGGACTTACACGATACCCATGTATAATATTAGTCCGATGAACTTCTGCATTTCATCCGGAGTGACTTCTCTCCACGATCCGCCTGTCTCGCTGTATGTCGGTTTTTCAAAAATATGCATATCTCCCCGATTACTTCAGCAGTGGAGAAGAGCAGAAAGAAATCAACGGCTCTGGTGAACTGCCTCGCGGCACTCCGGAGCGCGATGCCGAGGTCGAGGCCTGGTTGTCTTACAGGGTAAACACGACACTCTGTGCGGCCGCTGGCAAATGGTTCTTCCCGAAAGACATTGGCGCCCTGCAGATAAGAGATCTGACCTTCAGCACACTGAGGATATCTACAGATCAGCGTGCGAGCGCAGTGAAACGATTCGGAGAAAGTGAAACTTACAGACGGATGCCTGTTGATGTTCCGGGCTGGATCGACACACTTTCGCATTCCGTGCTAAAATTCGACGAAGCGAAGTTGTCCTTCGAGTTGCTGTTGCTATCATTGGCCAATACATCGCTCACAGATGTATCTGGATTGATGGAAGCACGCCGTTTGCACGGAGCAGAAGCACGCGATGTCGATGCCAACACGGACACGAGAGAGGATCTCCCAACTTCGGAGCGTCGTTAAAAACCACCACATGGCAAAAACGCAAAACAATTAACCATAACTGAATAGTTATTTTGTTACTTAATGGAGGGCATTATCTGACCATGAACGCTTGGGAAGCGTGTAAATACGAATTGGCAACCATCGATAGCAGGCTGTCTGTGGGAATAGGCATGGGCAGGAAAATGTTAAGTGCGCTGGTCAGTCTGGAAAGCCAGCCGACATCCGTAGGCAAACATGCAATTGGCACTGCAAGGAGGAGTCCTTCTTGCCAGCCTCCGTTCCAGCCCTTCCACTAGCACGGTACGATAAAAAAAAAATGATATTGATGAACACAAAATAAAAACTATAATGAGAAGGGATAAGAAAACAGATGGTGAGATACTATATGCATGCCAGAAAGCAAATAATGAAGGATAATATTGTAACGGAAAACAGGGAGACAGGTCGCTAACCAGCAGAATACAGCAAGCAGCCAGCCAGCGCGAGACACTTCAACGTCTTCGAAGACACTTCAGCGCCACCTGAGAACACCAGGTGGCATTACTCCCCCTCCAAAAAAAAAGGAAAACAAAAGCGGGGTTGCAGTATGGGCAGTGGAAAGAGAAAAAAAAACAGCACAAGCACACAAAAATGTACAAGGGAGGTGGGCGAAGGTGTCCCACGGGAAAACTAGCAGAACACTGAGCGTACTATCCATTACCGCGTGAAGCAGGGTTTCATGCGGACAACGTGCACAACCTCAGAGCGGGGTGGACGACGCTGAGGCTGCACAGTCCCGTCAGGAAGAACTTCGTAGGTCACTTCGGTGACGCGGCGCAAAACTCGGTACGGTCCAAAGTAACGGCACATCAGTTTTTCAGACAAGCCTGGGCGGCGTACCGGGGTCCACACCCAAACTTGGTCTCCCGGATGGTATTCGACGTGCCGATGACGGAGGTTGTAGCGGCGTGCATCCGTGCCCTGCTGCCGCTGAATGTGAAGACGGGCAAGTTGACGTGCTTCCTCGGCGCGCTGAGCGAACTGCTCGGCGTCTGGCGTGAGTGGGTGGTCATCAGTGCTGCATGGAAGCATTGCATCCAGCATCGTCTGAACGTCACGTCCGTAGACCAGACGAAATGGTGTAAATCGGGTCGTCTCCTGGGTGGCCGTGTTGTAAGCGTATGTGACGTACGGGAGAATCTCGTCCCAGGTTTTGTGCTGCGAGTCTATGTACATTGCGATCATGTCGGCGATCGTTCTGTTGAGTTTCTCTGTGAGCCCGTTCGTCTGTGGGTGATAGGCAGTAGTTTTGCGATGGTTCGTGTGACTGAGCTCGAACACGTCGCGCATGAGCTGTGCCGTAAACGCCGTACCTCGATCAGTGATTACGTGGGACGGTGCGCCATGACGCAGCACGATTTGTTGCATAAAAAACTGGGCGATCTCAGATGACGTACCGCGCTGCACCGCTTTAGTTTCCGCATACCTTGTTAAATAGTCGGTCGCGACTATGATCCATTTATGACCGGCCGATGACACAGGGAATGGGCCCAGAAGATCGATGCCGACTTGATCAAAAGGCGTCCGAGGGGGTTCAATAGGTTGGAGCAAGCCCGCTGGCTTGAGAGGAGGCGCCTTACGACGTTGGCAATCGCGGCAGCCTCTGACGTTACGCTGGACGGCGTGAGAAAGTTTGGGCCAATAATACGCCTGGCGCACGCGGGCAAGTGTGCGGGCAAAGCCCAAGTGGCCGGAGGTCGGCTCATCGTGACAAGCAAGAAGGATATCGGCGCGGAGATCTGCCGGAACGACGAGGAGGTGCGCTCGGTCAACAGTGCTGGAGTTTTTCTTAAACAAAATGCCGTTCCGGAGACAGAAGGCCGGCAGGTTTCTAGAAAATTGTCGGGGTACGACAGAAGCTCGGCCCTCCAGATAATCAATGATAGGTCGCAGGTCTGGGTCAGCGCGCTGGCGGGTCATTATGTCTAAGGCGCTGACAACTCCAATAAAACCACTCTCGTCCTCTATGCTATCATCCGCTAACCCGACGGGCGCGCGAGAGAGTGCGTCAGCGTCTTCGTGCGTCTGGCCAGATTTGTGCACAATGGTGTAATCGAATTCTTGGAGGCGGAGGCTCCATCGGGCTAGGCGCCCCGATGGGTCGCGAAGATTTGCAAGCCAGCACAACGAATGGTGGTCGGTAACTACTTTGAACGGGCGGCCGTAGAGGTACGGACGAAATTTCATGGTTGCCCACATAACCGCAAGGCATTCTTTTTCTGTGGTCGAATAGTTTGTTTCAGCGCGAGAAAGCGTGCGGCTTGCATACGCGATGACCCTTTCCACGCCACCTTGGTGTTGGACGAGTACGGCGCCGAGGCCGACGTTGCTCGCGTCGGTGTGGACTTCGGTTTCAGCCTCTTCATCAAAGTGCGCAAGAACAGGGGATGTTAGCAGTCGTCTGCGCAGCTCGGCAAAAGCCTCCTGCTGCTCGGCAGCCCACACGAACTGTGTATCATTGCGCGTGAGGTGGTGCAGGGGTGCGGCAATCTTTGAAAAGTCGGCGATGAAGCGGCGGTAATATGCGCACAGACCCAAAAAACGTTGCACACTTTTCTTTGTTGCAGGAACAGGAAAGTTGGCGACGGCAGCAGTTTTCTCGGGGTCGGGCTTAACGCCATCGGCACTCACGAGGTGACCGAGAAACTTCAACTCTTTGTACCCAAAGTGGCACTTCTCGGGCTTTAGCGTTAAGTCGGCCGATCGGAGGGCATCTAATACTGTCCTCAGGCGTTCAAGGTGTTCGGCAAAGGTTTCGGAAAATACGACGACATCATCGAGATAAACCAAACAAGTTTGCCATTTTAGTCCAGCGAGAACGGTATCCATCATCCGCTGGAAAGTTGCCGGCGCTGAACATAGCCCAAAAGGTAGCACTTTAAATTCGTACAGTCCGTCGGGTGTCACGAACGCCGTTTTTTCGCGGTCCCGCTCGTCGACCTCTATCTGCCAGTACCCACTCTTTAAATCAATGGAGGAGAAGTACTGGGCGCGACGAAGTCTGTCGAGCGAGTCGTCGATACGAGGCAGCGGGTAGACGTCTTTTTTGGTGATGTTGTTCAGTTTCCGATAATCCACGCAGAAGCGGAGTGTCCCATCCTTTTTCTTCACCAGCACGACAGGTGAAGACCAGGGGCTGCTGGAAGGTTGAATGATTCCATCTGAAAGCATCTCCTTCACCTGCGTTTGGATCGCCTCACGCTCCTTCGGTGAGATACGGTACGGCTGCTGATGGATGGGGCGGGCATCGTCGGGCGTAATGATGCGGTGCTTGAGAAGAGCCGTTTGCCGGACTTTCGACGAAGAAGCGAAACAGGAGGAGTATTCAAGTAGGAGGGCACGTAGTTCTCGCTGTTGAGTCACCGAAAGGTCCGGGCTGATGTCAAGGGATGGGCGCACAGGTCTAACAGCTTCGAACGCGAAACATTCAGAAACCTCCGCTAAGGGGTCGGCGAATGCGATGGCAGTAGCACGAAAAAGGTGCCAGGGCTCGTTAGAGAAGTTAGTCACCAGGAGCTCAGAGCAGCCGTCGCGGAGATGGATGAGACCTCACGCTGAGCAGATGCCGTGGGTGAGCAAAAGGGACAGGTTGCCCTCTGCGACCGCTGTCCCTTCACGTAGTCCGTCGCAGTGAACACTCACAAAAACGCTGGCGCGTGGCGGAATCCAAACGCTCTCGGCGGATATTCTAAGGGCGGCGCGGCGTGGACAGTCCTCGGAGTAAACATCAGCTTTCTCGGTAGAAAATGTGACAGTGCGCTTTCGGAGGTCAATAATAGCTCCATACTCTCGGAGAAAATCAACGCCAAGGATACAGTCACGGGAGCAGTTCGGTAGAACTAGGCAGCTGACAACAAATGTGGAGCTGCGAATTTGGACTCTTGCTGTGCATAGGCCAAGCGGAGTTACGACATGTCCGCCAGCCGTGCGAATCTGCGTGCCGGACCATGGTGTCATTACTTTTTTAAGAAGCGCCACTAGCTTTCCGCTTAAAATCGAGAAATCAGCGCCAGTGTCCACCAAAGCACTAACCTTATAGCCATCGAGAAGCACGGGTATATCCAACGAGAATCGATCTCCGAGTTCAGGTACTGCAGTCGTTGCCTTTAAATCGCGGTCGGTCGCTGTTCGCGTTGTCGGGGGGTCTTGTTCGTATCGATTGCCAGCGGCCTCGCCCCCTGAGGTCGCTCTCTTTAGTTTTCCCGGCGGGGACTTGGCGACCGTCTCTGCGCCATCCAGGAGGAGCTTTGGGGCTGTGGCGAAGGTCGGCGTGGTGATGGAGACCGAGACTGCCGCTGGGGAATTGTCGCCATGCGCTGCTGGGCTACGTAGTCCTCGATCTCCCGGGGTCGTTGACCTCTTGGTGGACGGGGCATGTCGATAGGGAACCCCTGCAGCCCAAGCTGTCGATACGGGCACTGGCGATACAGATGACCGGGTTCCCCGCAGTGAAAGCAGAGACGCCGCCGATCCGGAGCACGCCACAGGTCCGTCTTCCGCTGGGGTGATCGTCGATTGTCGATGTAGTACGTGTCGGGGTGTGCGGAAAACAGCGAGCCTTGATTGGACGGAGGAAACTGCGCCGAAGAGGGCGCAGGACGTTGCAAGGCTTCAGCGTACGTTGGACGACGGCACTCCGTTGGTAAAGGCGGCGGGTCAACGGACGGGAACGAAGGTCTCAAGGCTTGAACCTCTTCGCGGACCAGGCTAGCGAGAGAGCCGGCCGTCGGCAGGGGAGCACCGAAAAGCGCCTGGAGCTCTTCACGCACAACGGAGCGGATCAGGTCGCGGAGAAGACCAGGGTTAGCCCCGAAGGCAGGAAGCGGCTCTGTAAGTGAAGCGGCGAGTACCGGCCGGTCGTAGGTGGTAGACCGCCGCAAGAGCATCTTCTCCATCGTGACCGCCTCCGAGAGAAACTCAGCAACAGTCCCAGGTGGACTGCGCACGAGGCCAGCGAAAAGTTGCTCTTTAACGCCGCGCATGAGATGGCGCACCTTTTTATCTTCGGGCATGGCCGGGTCAGCTCGCCGGAAGAGCCGAGTCATATCCTCCACGTACATGCTTACAGTCTCATTCGGCATCTGAATGCGAGACTGCAAAGCCCGTTCAGCCCGTTCTCGACGATCCGTGCTGGTGTAGGTCTCCAGCAGGCGTCGGCGGAACTCGTGCCATGATGTTAGGGCGTCTTCTCGGTTTTCGTACCAGGTACGTGCACCATCCTCGAGACTAAAGAAGACGTTTCGAAGTTTAGCGGCGTCGTCCCACTGGTTGAATGAGGCCACGCGTTCAAACTCGAGAAGCCAGTCCTCTACGTCTTCGAGCTGACTGCCGTGGAATGGTTTGGGCAGTCGCGGATTCTGCAAGGTGTAGTAGGCAGCAGCTGGCATGACAGGTCGATGGGTGGGTGCTCTGGCAGACTCCAAAAGCCCGTGTTCGGGAGGTAGGCCTTGATTTCTCCGGCTAGCACGGTGCACGGGGGTGTCCACTAGCGAAGGACTGGAGCCCAGGGTATCCGGAGGAGTATGAGACATATACAGGGATCTTTACCCAGCACCTCCACCAAAATATGTAACGGAAAACAGGGAGACAGGTCGCTAACCAGCAGAATACAGCAAGCAGCCAGCCAGCCAACGCGAGACACTTCAACGTCTTCGAAGACACTTCAGCGCCACCTGAGAACACCAGGTGGCAATATTCATCCTGGATTACTGAATGCTATGCAAATGATTATCCACTATATAAACGAAACAAAGAAAATATAGTACTGGAAATAACAAAAGAAAACTGTCATGGCACTAAAGAACGTCCATCAACTGCCCAGCATCAGCTGTGCTCACATCGGTTGCCTTTCTCACCACCAAGACCCGCTCCTCTGTGGCCACCAGTGCTCAAAATGCCGGGTCCACTTGCATCTGGCCGCACACCATCGCCGCCAGTTTTTCGTTGGACGTCGCTGGTGCCAGCTCGCAGGGCACTGCAGGGACGGTGGTGGTCTCCTTGGCCTTGGGATGCAGGCGCCCGGTGTAGTACGAGTTGTGTACGACGAGAGTACCGCACGCCTTGCAGGTGACAGCGTCCAAAGAAAGGGCTTGTGGGCGCCGCCCAGTTCCGTGTCCCGCTCGGCAATAGTATATTCTAACAGTTGCACTTTTGATGTGTGAGTTTTTCTGGGGCAGTCAGATTCAGAAGTTTATAAAGCTTTGCATGTCGGTGGCACTAAAGAACATTAGAAATTTGGGATCAGGTATTTATTGCATTCCATTTACTGGTGTGAGTGCAATGTTCTTCATGTATTTACTCCACCTCCCATAATTTACTGTTCTACTGTGTGGACTAGAACCACTGTTTCCCTTCTGTGTTGTTTAGTTGCATGCACATTATTTGCACACTTGCCACCTATGGGTTTTGTTTATTCTGTTATTTCAATAGGAAAGCCCAGTGGCAGTAAAAGAACATGTCTATACCGCACTGTACTTACGGCTGCACAAGTTGTATATCATGACGAAAAGTAGTGTCTTTAGCAGCAGAGTTTATCATGGAATGGTGATGATACACCCATCAATCAAAGCACCTGCCCACTTCGTAATATACCTATTCATTACACCGCACAAAGTACTGAGATGTGGCTTCAGCCTAGTGCTTGCAGCATATATGTGTATCTGTTTTATTCAGTGCTACCGGTGTGTCATGTTGTGCAAAATGGCATTGTAGGGTTCAGAAGGTTTACAACTTCGATCTTCTTCAGTTGCCTACACATTTCGTAATTTTGATAGCTTGTCATATAGCATGTGTATTTTATGAACAATATTGGCCACAAAATATGTTGTTTTATGTTGGGCAAAGGCTTGTTTAATGTTTGCAGGATAAAAGGACAGTGATAAGCATTCTTAACTTTATTTAAGTGAGTGCCGCATCATGATTGATGTGGACAAAGTAGGCGGTAGTAGTTAAAACAAGTTTTGGCTTAAGCATTTGACCGTGCTCCACTGTCAGTCGCAGTTGGCAAAACATCACTTATTTCAGAGGGGACAGATTATTTCATTCCTGATTTTTGTTTGGTGTGAAGTACGACTTCATGACATCAAGCATTCCTCTGAATTTTGTTCCTTTCCTTCTGCAGTTCCAAGATCTTCTTTCTCAGCTCGATATTTTCTCTGGCAGCCTTGGCTGCACGGTCATCTGCTTGATGCTGCATTGTCAGCAGCTCCTGCAAAAGCAAGCTCGCAGGTCTTTTTCGGCGTCTTGTAGTGCTGTCGCTGCTTTCTCTGGGCTGGGTACTGGCCATAGTGTCTTCAGCTGTATCTTGGTCAGCTTCAAGTGTAAAGGATGCGAGAACATCTTCAACTCCATCTTCAGGAACCTCTGGCACCTGCCAATACCAAGCAAAAGTTAGAAACTATAAATATGTACGCCACATAGCTGCAGGATATGAAACGAAGCTGCTAGGCAAGGCCCCAAATACAGATTTTTTGATATCTTATCAAGAAAGCTCAGGGAAATGAGCAGGATAAAAAAAGGTAGAAAAGACGACTTCCAACTCACAAGCCATTTTATCATGGGAAATGCAGTGTGGATTCTTCCTTTTGTCAAATATTTGACCTTATACTTGATTAGGCTGAATACCTATTAAGGAATACCTTAGAAGTATTATAATATGGTAGCCACATGTTTCGGAAAGTACAAATACTTGCACCCTATTCCTTTAACTGCAGCCAGCTGCTGCAAACAGCGGACACAAGGGGAGATTTAGGACTAACCGGGGTGCAGAAAGTGTTATGGAATGCATTTCTTGTACCGCAATTTGTTCGTCTTGGAGAGTATCAGTACAGTCTGACAGCAAAGATCTCTCACAGTGCACTGTGTTATTGTGTTATGTGTGATGACATGCAAACACAACCAAGTCATGTGCAACTTATTGGAAACACTTCACAGAGCTATGCGTCACCTCTTGTTCACCTTGTCGTTTCCCACAGGTTTTCTTTGCTTGTTGGCTCATGAACATGTTCAAATTCTTTTGTGTTCTCTTTTCACTGCCTGCTTTGGAGCAAAGTGCATATATATTCAGATGAGTTTATTCTGTTGTTTATAATAAAATAGAAAGTGAATGAGACATGTATTTTCAAAGTTTTAGTCACTTGGTTTGTGTTGTGTAGTGTTTTCGAACAGCATAGCTAATTGCTATAACACGTCATCTTGCAGAGACAAAAAAACCATTTCCTTCTTGCAGCGTTGCAAGTCATGATGGATTGCAATACCTGTGAAGAAAATGTACATGTTTGCAGGCACTCTAAGATTGAGTTTTTCTGAACCGGTGAAACTAGATTACCTCCATACTTTCTTGCACTGGGCAACTGACATTCACTGGCAGCACTCGAAGAAAAGAGTGAAGCAGCCAGCAAAATGGCCACTCAACGCCTTTCGATCCAGTGCTAGAACCAGAACTCCTCAACTTCCTGTAAGCAAAGGCAGTTTTATTCCATGAAACTTTGCATCAGAAAAATTTATAGGTGTTTATGTTTCTTTTAAAGATAAATAAACAAACAAGAAAGAACCGGCTGCCCATATGGAAGAAGTACACATTATGCCTGTCCTTGTATAGACTGAAAGGGTGCAGAATCAGAGGGCAATCATGCTGGTATCACATTTAGCAGATAAAGTAGTACACCTTAAGCATCAACCGTGCTAGTGCAGGCACCTGATTTCACGTTGAGGTTAGTGTGCTGTTGCTACGGTTAATTTTGGATGGAAAATATAAAGTGAATACCATTTCTGTACAGCCTCTGGGCATCTACTAATACTGCACGACCGCCGACAGGCTGCGAAAAAGGTTGCAAGCTCGAGGCAGGACCTTGTACTGTTGTGCGAACTCTCACCACCAACCCGTATTATCGTCATTATATGGCACGTGCAAACTACGTCGGCGACGTTCGCACTGCCAGGCGAATGCATGCGATGCTATGCGCTCCATAGAGCATCAAGAACGAAACAGACCTTCGTGCTGCGAGTGCACATCACTTTGGGCGATATACGAGTCAATTCAGGAGACGCTGCCGAAAAACACTGCACTTGATGCGGTTACTGTGAGTCGACATGCAAGTCGTCAGTTCAACCGAGCCGAGTTCAGGGCAATAACGATCCGCACACATCACAGGTCAGCCATAAAAATAGTAACGCATTCTATTTACAGCAAAGTAGTTGTCATGCTGGACGAAGCACCGTGCAGCACGGTGAATGTGCGTACTTGCAGCGCACCGGATACCAGCACTTAAAAATCACTAAATAGCTTTCAAACTACACGATTATATGAAATGGCTTTCGTACTTACTGGTTGTGCTTATTGAGGTTTTCCAGCTTCTGCCGGATTTGCTTCACTGAATACGGCCCTTTGCCTGCCGGCAGGCCTGCGTTCAGGGAGTCCGCCATGGCGCTGTACATTGCGCATATTTGACCGCAGAGCCGAGAGATTGTCCTCCCATATGCATATCAATGCTTCTGTTGTGACAACAGACCAGTTGACATGCTTCTGTTCACTTGATGTGGCAGCGGGCATCATGGGTTCAGCCGACATGGTGACAGCCATTTTGTCAGCCGCTTGACTGAGGTAGCAACCTAGTTACCGATAACCATGGTTAGTGGCATAACTGCAGTTAGGCTCTCCGTCTAACAGCGCACAACTCTGGTTAGTATTAACTGAGGCAAACTTAACTGCGGTTAAGTTGGTCGTATAACTAGGGTACTAGGAGAGTTTACCAGCACAATGCAGAAACTGTCTGATGTGAATTAAAAAAAATTTAAGCATTCTGTCAACATTGAGCCTAGAAATGCCAACGGATTATATACAGAAGTATTTCCATTTATACGGGTTTCGTATGTTATATTCTTGCCTAAAAAAAACAATGGTTAAAGATGCTTTTCAAGGTGACTGTTTTGTGAGCATAATTTTAAACTGACATTTAAAATTGGGCACACAGGATTTCTTGAAAATACCTGCTGCACTAGTGTGAAGGAAGAATTATGGGGCACAGATGCTAGATCTTGCATGCTATTCATTGTGCAAGAAAAAAAAAGGAAAGTTCTCGTGTGCCACTTAGCATGTACAGAGAAAACGAAATGCCTGCACCTGCCATTGAAAGCGCCGATACAACACTGCATTTTAGTGGACAAGCTGCATATGCCTCATATCACAAATTGGAATTTTTTTAGACAAAGCTTATTTCTGTGGCACCTGCTTTCATTAAGTCCTACTTAATGATTTGTGCAATAAAGAACAACGCAGTTTTCGGTCATCTGCTCTTTTGTCTTTGCCCTGCACTGCTACTTACAGTGGGATTGCGTTACGTGGGATTGCGGCGCGTTAGGGCTAGCGATGGCGTCTTTCGGGTGCCTCCAATTTCGCGTTGACGGCGGCTTGTACGATGGCCAAAACGTTCAAGTGTTTCTCCGATGTGCTCGAAAGATGTGCGTACCTCGAGGTGGTATTTTAGAAAAAGATTCCGAGCTGCGAAGACCGCGTTTTCGCACGTTACGCGCGATTGCGGCGCGGTAGGGCTTTCGGCGCCTTTTGGGTGCCTCCAATTTCGCGTTGATGGCAGGCTTGTACGATGGCCAAAACGATCCTCAAATGTTTCTCCGGTGTGCTCGAAAGATGTGCGTATCTCGAGGTGGTATTTTAGAAAAGATTCCGAGCTGCGAAGACCGCGTTTTCGCACGTTACGCGTTCGGGTCTCGGTGCGCCGGCTCCGGCGGTTCCCGCGCGCGGGAACACGTTTCCCGCCAATTTGCTACCGGGGGCGTGACCTCGATGGCGCCTTTCGGGTGCCTCCAATTTCGCGTTGATGGCGGCTTGTACCTTGGCCAAAACGGCCCTCAAATGTTTCCGATGTGCTCAAAATATGTGCGTACCTCGAGGTGGTATTTTAGAAAAGATTCCGAGCTGCGAAGACCGCGTTTTCGCACGTTACGCGTTCGGGTCTCGGTGCGCCGGCTTCGGCTCCGGCGGTTCCCGCGCGCGGCAACACGTTTCCCGCCAATTTGCTACCGGCGGCGTGACCTTATTTGGTCATGACTGCGTACCGGCGCACGTGTTGGCGGTGCACCGCGCTGTCCGGCACGCCGGCGGTCGGGGCCGCGTTGCGTAATAATGGCTGCTGCGGTGCGTAATAATGGCTGCCGCGGAGAAACGATACCGCAGTGAATGTGCAGTCTACTCGTAGTCGCTCCATTGAATAGCGACGGCGTTTGAATCGTAGTCGAAGAAGAAGCGAAAACGGGGCACGAAACGAGGCGTCCATTTTGTAGAGCCCTTGCGAAACTGATTCATCCTTGTGCGTGATTCATCGTAGTACGCCTTTTGCTGCTACTGTCGCCGCCGGTATGCATAGCAGCAGACGGTGTCTCCGGTTTGCAACATCCTCTTAGGCACCGTCGTGTTTCGAAAAGCGTCTCTGTAAAATCCTGGGGTTTTTTTGTTTGCGCGTTTGCGCTTTTTGTTGCTTTAGTAAGCCAGACGACACCGAATCCGTTTATGGGCGCCAAAACGGCGGGCTCGCTAACACCGACGCAAACGACTGGTTTCTAACGCCGCTGACACCTTGACCTTTAAGCTGGAGCTCGACCGGCGCAAACGCAGGTGTTACTCTTGCGCAAGCGGTCGCAGTAACGGCGCGGAAACTGCAGATACGATTCTCGAGCTTCCGATTCGAGCGGCGCAAACGCGGGTGCCGATTTTGTACTACTCTTACACGAGCACTCTGCTAGGCGCCAAAACGGCAGGTTCGATTCTCGACCTTTCGATTCGAGCGGCGCAAACGCGGGTGCCGATTTTGTACTGCTTTTAGCAGGCGCTCGACTAAGCGCCAAAACTGCAGGCTCGATTCTCGACCTTCCGATTCGAGCGGCGCAAACGCGGGTGCCGATTTTGTACTGCTCTTTCGCTAGCACTCGGCTGGCGCCAAAACTGCAGGCTCGATTCTCGAACTTCCGATTCGAGCGGCGCAAACGCAGGGTGCCGAATTTGTACTGCTCTTTCGCTAGCACTCGGCTGGCGCCAAAACTGCAGGCTCGATTCTCGAGTTCCCGACTCGAGCGGCGCAAACGCGGGTGCCGATATTGTACTGCTCTTTCGCAGGCGCTCGGCTAAGCGCCAAAACTGCAGGCTCGATTCTCGAGTTCCCGACTCGAGCGGCGCAAACGCAGGTGCCGATATTGTACTGCTCTTTTGCGAGCATTCGGCTAGGCGCCAAAACTGCAGGGCTCGATTCTCGAGTTCCCGACTCGAGCGGCGCAAACGCGGGTGCCGATATTGTACTGCTCTTTCACGGGCACTCGGTTAGGCGCCAAAACTGCAGGGCTCGATTCTCGAGTTCCTGACTCGAGCGGCGCAAACGCGGATGCCGATTTTGTACTGCTCTTTCACGGGCACTCGGTTAGGCGCCAAAACTGCAGGCTCGATTCTCGAGCTCCCGATTCGAGCGGCGCAAACGCGGGTACCGATATTGTACTGCTCTTTCGCAGGCGCTCGGCTAAGCGCCAAAACTGCAGGCTCGATTCTCGAGTTCCCGACTCGAGCGGCGCAAACGCGGGTGCCGATATTGTACTGCTCTTTTGCGAGCATTCGGCTAGGCGCCAAAACTGCAGGGCTCGATTCTCGAGTTCCCGACTCGAGCGGCGCAAACGCGGGTGCCGATATAGTCCCCGCAGCGACGCCGGATCGTGTTCACGATCGCGCGAGGACAGATGTAATCCGTGTACTTCTGGTCGTGTACTTCCACATTTCCGATGCCGTCAATGACGAGCGGGTTCTGAACGGCCTCTAGAGAGATGTAGTAGTCACTGCTGTACACTCTGCCAGACTTTGTGCGGTCTTCGAACAGTGCGTGCGCTGTCGCTGGTGGCGGGGTCTTGGCCATCTTATGCGGGGGACTGAGTTTCACGAACGATACGCACCGTCTTCCGGGCGTTCGCTGCTTTACACTGATCTGGGGCAGCACGACGAGTGGCGGGCGGTCGCTTAAAGAGCTGGAGCAAAACAAAATGTGCAAAGTATTGAACTCCATTTTGCAGCCAACGTTAGAGTCCGAAAACACCAGCTCCACCCTGTCAGTCTTCTCATCCATGAATGTGTGCAGAAACACGTTGTTGGCATACACGTTCTTGTACTTTCTGTTCACCTCCCCTTGCCCGGCGTGTAGCCGAAGCACAACGTGCAGTGCCCAGTAGAGTCGTTCTAGCAGCATGAGTGCACACTTGTCATCACCATTGCACCAAAAGACCAACACGCACGTGCGCTGCTTGCTGGGCACGGTAGCGTCCTTCAGCCGACCGCCGCCGTTGCTACAGCTCTCCTTCTGATCTTCCCTGCCCATCCTGTAGTCTTTCACTACCACCATGGGATCTTTCATCCTGCTCTCGAGTTGTGTCTGTTGATGAGCGTACATGGCACGAAAGCTCATGTAGTAAGCAATGATGGAGATCCAAAAGTGCGTCACGCCGTGCGTGATGGCGCGCCAGGAGTACAGGGGCAGCTCGGCGTCCAACATGGTGGTAAACATATCTGGGTTGATTTCCGTCACCGAGTCCAGTTCGCGCTGGTGTCGAAACAGGGCCTGGAACTGTTCGTACATCCAGGTTTCCGACTCGTCCGGCTGCTCATACACAACCGACTCGCTGCCTCCGACGGGCGACGGGAGTGTGTAAGCGTCCGAATTGCCGCCCAGCAGCATTGAGCCAAAGTTGGCAATATCCTGCAACTCCACTTGAGCATTGAGAATGCGGTTACACAAGTAAGAGATGTATGTATTCACACGCTTCAATAGCGGCGCGAATTGCTTGTTCACCGCCTCCCAATGCTTGCGACGGATGGTAGGATCAGCCATGTGTTGTTTAGACAGCAGAGTTTCCTTGCAAGCACCGTAGCTGTCTGCGCCATGCACTGCAATTGCGGCAAAGGTGCAGCCCACCTGCTTTGTCGTCATGTTTGCGATGATCTTCTCCATCGCTGTGGAGGGAGCAACCACTGCCGACTGCTGCTGATCACTCATCTCGCTCGCCCGCTCTATGCTGGCGTTTACAGACGGCGCCATCCAATCCCAAAACATGTGCATATAGCACCTGTTGTCTGCGGCAAACTCGCAGATCTTGCGGTAGAGCGCCTTGAAAGTGCTCACATAGCCGCCGTCGGGCAGCATCTGCAGCAACGGGTTCAGCCAATGTTCGTCGCTGGAGAACAGTCCATTGAACATGGCATGATCCGCAGCATAAGTGAACTCGAGCCTGCCATTGAGCTGATACACGTAGTGGACTTCGCCCAAGTTGGGGTTTGCGCAGTGGGCCATACGAGAGCGCTCTACTCGCCGACACGAGCCGCCCTTGCGTCCGACAGGCGTGAAGCACACCACGTTGCCGGAGTCTGGATCGAAACAGTGCGCGAGCACCGCCCGATCCAGAGTCACGTACGTGCCCAAGCAGCACGCCAATATCGGGCCACCGTTGGCATATCATTGGCGAAAATTGGCGCGAATATCGGCCCTTCGTTGGCATTTAGGCAAATCGCAACTCTTTCCAAGCATGGCCCAACATTCCCGCCAAGATTGGGCTGATGTTCAGCCAATCTGAATGCCAAGAATGGCCCAAACATCACTGCCAATATAGGGCCCAATATGGCCGAATAGTGGCTCCAATATGGCCTAATAGTGGCTCCAATATGGCCGAATAGTGGCTCCAATATGGCCGAATAGTGGCCCCAATAGGGCCGAATAGTGGCCTTTCGGATACCGGCATATCTTGGCTACCTCTAGGCATCTCCAGTATTTTCCGAGACCAGTGCAGAATTATCGCATGCATTTAGAGGTCCCGTCCGTGGTTTTCAATACCGTGCGACTTCTAGCTGTATATGCAATTGGTTCGAACTCCCATTAAAATTTCAAAACTGCATGCAGTATTTTCATTGCATATGTATTTTGATTTGCAAACAATATTTCATGCACATTTTTTACTTAATGTCCAGCAGCTACCAAATGAAACAAGCAAACAGGAATTTCAGAAAAATGTTTTTTTATTTCTCGTGCCCGTGGGGCAATGACCCATGTGGCAAGGGTGCTACGTGGGGTGGCTGGGCATGACGAGGAGGCTGTGGGGGGGCAGGGGAAGGGGCAGAGCTTGGGTGGAGGGTGGCTGGGCATGAGGAGGAGGCTGTGGGGGGGGCAGAGCTTGGGTGGACCCCTGAGGGGTACAGGATGGCCATGCCTGGAGGGGTTGCAGGGCAGGAGGCTGAGGGCGCGCCTGGGCAGGGTGCTGACCCAGCACAGGGGTTAACAGGTGGCGCTTGAGCGTGAGACTCAGGAGGCTCTAAAGCTTGGGCATAGCGCCTCTTTCGGCCGCCCCCTCGGTCGCACGCACCGGGCAGCCACCTGCCAATGAAACCCTGTGCTGCCAGGATGTCGACACCCTGCCTCTCGCAGATGGCATCTGTGCAAGGTGAGTGTGCATTAAGACCAAGAAATGCAACTTTTAAAACGATACACTTCCTGCAAGCATATGGAAATCCAAGTTCATGATTTGACACAGAAAAACCACATGTTACTGACATGCAAGGTATCCCAACAAACAACACAAGTACTGTACAGTAGTGAAATGCAAAAAAAATGAGCTATCATGAAGACACTGCAGTCAACGTCAAAGCGGCCATTGCAGGGAAGTTCATGACAACGGATTACAATATGACAAATGGAAATGATTGGTTTGATTGAGGGCATCTGCTGCTTCTTTATGGAGTTTTATGACTAAGACCCCCAAACTAATCACATAAACACAGCAACAGAATATTCATCAGCTGTTATAAAAAATTACAGTAAGATACAGCAAGAAAATAGCTTGGAAAAACTTGTACATGTTTAAAAGCAGGAATCTCAATATTTCTAAATTAAAAGCTACAGCAATTCAAAATCAGGTATACCTGTTGCCACCCTGCACAGCTTTGTGCCAACGAATGGCCGTTTTCCTTTCCTCCCCCGCAGGCTGAATAGTCTCTGCACAGCCTCCCCCATCACAGCACCCATGACATTCGCCGCCACCTCCTTTAAATTGTTTCCGCCTAGGCGGAGAAGCTGCTTCTTCTGAAAGGAAAAATTTGCAGTTGCCCAACGGTTATTTCACATGAAAAATCACATTCTATAACCACTTAACTTGTAGAACGCAATAGCAAAGACAACGGTGTGACTTCGAAAGTAATCGTAGTATACCTGCTACAACACAGCAGCAATTATAGTGGTTTTTTTACACCTCATGTGAAACACTTCTTACATTTTGACCACCGTAACAGCATCAAGAAGTTCAATATTAAATTGTTTAGCACTCGTAAGGGAATACTCCACGGTGATTCATGTCTTATGCATCACTACAGGGAAAATATGCAACTAAAATTAGCATCTATGGTTCTTGAAACTGTCCTGGTTGGAGTGGAGTACTGCACTTCAATTAATGAAAGGCATAAAAAGCAATAGCCAGGCAAAAGGCTGATCAAAGCTGTCTCCTTAATTGGAAAACAACGAATAATGTAAAAAATTAGCTCCGAAACAGCACTCCCAGTCAATCGTCTCAAACCAATAATTAAAATAATTTGTGTGCCACCTTAACTCAGCCAAACTTTGTGAACAAAATACATACCAAAAAATAGACTTAACATTACACTACACTAGCTTCATGAGGCTCAATACTTTTATGGAATGTGCCACAAATAGTATATTAGAGCATAACATAGTCCTGTGATTAAATAAATCAAGACAGCCTTAAAATATCTCTTGAAAGCATTGTTAGCAGCACAGATACAGTACTCTGTAATTCAAACTTCAAGGTAACCAGGGGTGGAAGCAGGCTCCAACTTTTTGGAGCAGGCATGGGAGCAGCAAAAGTCTTATTTTGGAGCAGCTTTGGAGCAGCAAAAGTCCCATTTTGGAGCAAGTTTGGAGCAATTTTTAGGCTATTTTGGAGCACTTTGGAGCAGAATGGCGACATTTAAATGCGACTGAGAGCAATTTTGTTTGCAACTGGACCAAAAATTGCATAAATATTGATCACGGATCCCACAGGCCAGAATTCATGAAAAGGACTGCAATTATTCTAGATATTTGCTACAGTTCATGAAAAAAAAAGACATGTGGCAGCTACAACAAACAGTAGCAGCAGTACATTAGATGTTATTAATTTCAGTTCAGAAAAAGAGAAAACAACAACATAATGGCGACAGTTTTATTTGTGTCAACAAACCCAGAGCACTTCAGTGCAAAACCACCCCATATATGACAATGACAATAATTAGCTGTGACAATTAAGGTTAACTATTTCAGACTAGTTTACTACTGAATGTATAAGAGAAAGCAAGTAAAAATTGCATCAAAGGTGGTAACTGGCTTGCAGCAAATATAATGACTAGAAGCAAAGTGGACTAGAACTAGCTACTGCCATATAAAATGCAAAGACCTTGCCGATTAGCATTAGAAACATGAAAAGAGCTCTGTAATCGGTTTGCACAAAAACATCACATAACGAAGATTCAGTTGGCCTTCATAGACTGGAGAAGCAAAGTGGACTAGAACTAGCTACTGCCATATAAAAGGCAAAGACCTTGCCAATTAACATTAGGAACCGTAACAGAGATTTTCGTCTGAATCATCAGAGTTGCACCCTCATATATCCAAGCAGGTAAACCTTGCCTTAGTACCCCATCAGTATCAGTGAAGAACTTGCTCATGTGGCCAAGAATGTGCTATATGTCAATGACAGCATATAATTACTAATCAAAATGTTAATTACTCTTGTTAATTCTCGCCCTGTTTCCTTCGCACCTTTTCCATCAGCTGAAATTGTGCTATATACCCCGATACAGCTGTGCTGTCCGTGTTAATTTCTTTCCTTTGTACCATCTTGTGTGCTTTGTTGCAGAGGTCATGAACCCTATAGTTGATGCTTTTAAACGAATATGCCATGTGAACTACAAGCACTGAACTAGTAGGAAGCTAATGACAACAGGCCTGACCTACCACTAGCTGCCGTGAAAGCGGCAATGGGGATTAATTGCATAGTGCCTGCAGTCAGCTTATAGCCAAGGATCTTGATAAGGAGCACACGACTGTGCTTGGGAGCTTAGAAAGTGCATTAAATAGGGTCTATTTTGAAGAAAAGTTCAATCCGATTTTAGAAGGAACAGAAACAATGCATTCATTTCGAATGTAGAAGAAGCAAAAACAATTAAGGCACTTATTTCGAATCAAAAAGAAACAAATGTTAATTCTGTACGGGAGTTTGGATTTTTCACTGTAATACAGGAATTAGACTTAGTATAAAGTAATCTATGCAACTGTCATGTTCGGTATAAGTGGGCGCGACTGTTTCCGGAATTTTCAGTTGTAATAAAACAGACTATTAACAATGTCATAGTAACCCTACTATGTGCGGACTTTTCAAAATTCATTCATTCCCACTATATTAGCTGAAAACTTATACAAGAACAGCATGATTATGGCTTAGGCATGGCAAGAATCTACTTCTGGAGCTCAGATTTTTCAATAAATATCTCAACTATATACATTAAGCACCCAACAGACTACTGTAATAAAACATTGAATGAAAAATTAAATTACCAGGGCAGCTGCTACTCTGTCATCTCTGACAGCAGCTTCTGCCGCCTCAAAATCTTCAATACTGAAGGCTGGCAGCTGAGGGCACAGTGGCGGGAGGGAGCTCACGGGAGGAGACGGCGACCGTGTCCTCGGCTCTTGCCGAGCTTGCTCCAGCCGGCTCAGCCTCTGCAGGATTTCCCGCTGCTGCTGCCGTATTTCTAGCAGCAGCCGCAGCACCTTGAGCATTGTCGCTGAAACGAGCAAGGTTTCCAGTGAGGGCAGGCTTTCACAGCAGATGTATATATTTACACCTCAAGGACGCAATATGAGCAACATACTGCATTTACACGCTTGCAAGTCGACCTATTGTTTTCAAATTTGAAAATCCGAAATGCGGGTGTTGGCTTGCAATCGAAAATCAGAGCATGGCACCATAAATAAAGGGGAGACAAACTAGTATCAGGGATGATGCGGTAAATGAAATTTTATGTTTGCTCCACAGCTCTGCCCAGAATTTTCTGCATGGTTCTTGAGAAGGATTTTTCGTTTTCCTTTCTACTTTTAGCTGTATGCTCAGCACTCTTGGGAGTGTTGATAGTTGATGAAAGGGGCACTGTTCCAATTGCAGTGGAACTGCCACTCAGAACAGCAACACTTGCAGGGAGTGCCGGTACCTGATGAAAACCTAAAAACAGCGCCATATAGACAGACTAGAAGATGGGCGAGCGCTGTTTTTGGTTCTTCACTGATGCACCAGCTCACTCTGTTGTTGGTTCTTCTGCAGCTGACAAAAGAGCTGATGCCACGCACACAGTTTCTCTGTGGCTGTTTGATGCATGTAATGTCTCCTGGCTACATATTTTACCAGTTTGTAATGTGGTGCTTCATCAATTGTGCTCAGGGCCAAGTAATGGCGCGTTCACACTTGGACATTCGGCAGAGAGAACGAGCGGAATCCGCTGCCGCGGCAGAGATTGCGCCGAAATACCAAGCGGTAAGCCTGATCGGTCCAGGACCGAATTCTGCCACCGGAAAAAAATCCGCCGAATCCAGTCAGCCAATAGGAAGGAGAGTACGAAGTTCGGCAACAAACATGGCGACGCCCTTCGGTGCGGGACGCCTCGTTTGGGACTGAATTCGTCGCTGTTACTGCCTGTTTGAGCGCGTTCAACGCCCATAAAAGCGCCAGCACTCTTTCGCTTTGTCTCATCTCACCCATAAAAAAAGTGTGAGTGATAAATGTGTTCTTT
The DNA here is from genome assembly GCF_052857255.1 of Amblyomma americanum. Lineage (NCBI taxonomy): Eukaryota > Metazoa > Arthropoda > Arachnida > Ixodida > Ixodidae > Amblyomma > Amblyomma americanum. The sequence goes on from NC_135507.1 coordinate 84,266,470, forward strand.
TTTTATTTTAGGTGACGATCCTTTCCTTTTTTAAAAAAGGCTTGAGAGTAACCACCAGATGGCGCCACTAGGCTAATCTTATGTATTTAAAAGCGACAATGCTAGAAATGGCGTAACGTCTGGCAAAATAGCTGCATTTAGCGTAAGTAAGCGTGCATACAGTTATCGTACGTAGACAGCATGGATTAACCTCTTGCCATATCTGTGTACGCCTTGAGCAGACGACACACAGACGATGAGCGCAGACGAGGTCGTTGGGAAGTGTGAACGATGCAGCTTTTTCGGTGGCAGAGGATTTCGCTTGCTCTCTCCGCCGAGTGTCCAAGAGTGAATGCCCCATAAGCATTCGGTGCTTCTTCACGAATATGTTCAAGATGGCTGTCATCCTTCACAGAACAACTGCGCACCTGGCCGCAAGTTTGACATATCAGGACGGGTAATGCAAATGTGGTGGATGCCTCGAGGGAACATATTTGTGGCTGTTCTACACGATGTCATGGTGAGGTTGTTTGTGAAGTGCGAGATTCTGCAGGATGATGAACTGCTGTGGAAGATTTCACTGGACGTCAGAACAATTAACACCCTGTGGGACTGCAGCATCGATGATGGTAATGTAAACCAACACTGGGCGTCAACATGCTCTGCATTAAGCTACTAAATTGCCATTGATTCCACCACAAGGCACAGCTAAACACAAAGGTATTTGTTCTGTACAACTGCTCTATCCCTTGCAGATCTATATATCACAAATGCACCATGCACTGACAATGCCTTATATAAAAATAGCTGCTCTGAATACTGTTCCTTCTATGTACCACCAGTTTTCTATTCAGCTTGGTTGCCATTTTGATTGCCGTCACATCATGGCAAGGATGGAAACAGCCATAAGTGTATTCTTCCATTGTGACAACAGCTGCCAGTGGTAGTGAGAAAGCACAGCAGGCTGGGCACATAAAAAATATATGCACAAAAACTAGAGAAACTGTATAGAGTACAGTGACCACTTTGCAGTCCTGAGCCACAATCTGTAATGTTTGTTTTATTTCTATTGGTCCGTCCTTAAAAGGTTGTGGCTTTCTAGTGACATAGGCCAAGGGAAACAACAATAACAGAACCAAAACCACAATCCAGAACCAAAAAAAGAAATTAAAGGAAACAAACTGCTACTCGCCGGGAAAACACACTGCAACTAGTTAGTAGGAATGAGATAGAGCTGTGGAAGTGTCAAGTAGCAAATTTTATCACCGCTTAGGTTCAGTACTTCTATTAAGAATTACTTGCAGCAGGCATATTTATACAAACAGTGGTCATTTTCAAAACACACGTTTTGAAATATCCACCAACTAGGTCTCCTTTAAGGCAAAACAGAACTTCTACCAAGGCCTGTTTAGGCTCATACTTCAAAAAAAATAGATTCTCATCCTATCCTCTCACTGCATTCTCGTCTTTTCAGGCTCTTCATATACAAGTAAAGAAAGCGAAAAGCCTTACGATCGCTAGTCGCTTCCTCCACATCCTCAAGGTCACCTGCAGTGGAGGCCGAACTAGCCGGGCAGCCCGCAGTGCAATTTGCACCAGCTGGTGTGGCCGCCTCCATTGAGTGGCTGCTAAGCAGGGCTGAAGTTGGACACGAACATGAAGCATTAGTGTTGATGCAGGAAGAACGGAAAAATTACTCAGTATAACACAGGTAATGCTACACAGATAATGCCAAAATGCTACATCAGCACTTCTGCTGAAAGGATACATATATATACACCGTAACTGCCTCGTACAGAATTAGCATTAAGCATTTATGAGCTCCCATTCATTAAGACCATGCTTGTTCAGGGTGTCATCTCATTCTACCAGATTTAGTAATTTAAACTGCTCCTTTATTCTGGCGGACCCTCAAAAACACAAAAAGCCTTAACGAAGCTGTATGCTGCCCCAGCTGGTATCGTGCTGCAAATTTGAAAGCACAAGAACAACTTGAATGAGAGAACCGCAGAGTTGAGTTGTCTGCTACAGGTGGGATTAGCCTTGCTTATTCTGCTGGCAATTGATCCTCCGTAGCGTCACTTATGTTAACAACGACCTATAACCTGTCGGATCTTCCCCACTATGCACACAGTCACTTATAATAGTACATATTCCACTCCCGCAGTCACCATCCATGTACGCACTCACTCACAGTATAAAATAGTCCACTCCAGAAGGCACCATCTACACACACATTCAATCACTAGATTATAGTCCGGAACCGGACTATGGTCTACTATAGTCGTAGAACTACTATAGTAGAACCGGAGAGGACAAGCGCTACTCATAGCAGTTTATTCAGACATTTCTGATAGCAGCCCACCAGCGCAGCTGTAGCGAGCATCGACTTGCATAAGGTAATCGCCAAATGCAGAACAAGAAAATTATCAACTCACCAGCATACAATCAAAGGATGGTGCCACGTGTGTAGAACGTATGATGACACCAAAACACGTACTATATAGTTACCATATTTTACTTGCACGTGGACAATTTCTGAAGCACGGTCACAGACCTTTCGCTCACGCACTTATCACCCAAAAGAGATGCTTCCAGTACCTCCTTCTCAAGTTCATTTTTTTGCCTCGTCCCACGATTACAATCCTGTGCAGTTCAGGAAAGCATTCAAGACAGTTACCACAATGAAGTTTTGATCCACTGTCTGTTCCAAAAGAGTATTCTGGAAAACTTCATTTTTGTTTTTACTTTGGCCCTTGGATTTCCTTTAAAATGTCCTTGCAGTCGACACAACACAGCTGTAAGTTAAGCCCAAAGAAATAAAAGTACCCAAGGAGTCCTTGCTTCTGTGAGACTGCTGCGAACGGGTGATGCACCAATCCGCCTGCTCTGCCGGAAGCACACACTTCACTTCTTTCCTTGTGGTGCGTCGGTGATCACGGCATGCGCCTTTCTCTAAGGCTTCACCTCCTCTCTGTGCTCAGTTCGAAAAAAAGTAATGCTAGAAGTGCCTTTCGGTCGGTTGTGTGGAAGCTTGCTGCTCTGTTATCGGGGGAGTAATACGTAGTCATACGCGCAGTGATGTTCAGAAACGCGTCCAAACCAAACACTTGCAACAATGCATGACAGCAACGCAAAGATAACAGAAAAAATTGTATATATATGGTTTTGCAGGACTGCAAAACTGGGGAGTGGGGCAGACATGGGACCTTTGAGAAAAGGGAACCGTGATTACTGATGCATCACAAGTAAAGAAGCGAAATATGCACTTTCACCCAAAGAGCCTGAATGATAACAAATGTAGGAGTAGCGATTATACTGCCATTTTTTCATGCCTCACGTGACCTGTAACCACATGTTGACGTCGCGGTCATTGTTTAGCTGCTCAAACTGAAGCCAAAACAGCACAAGAAAATGGATTGTAAATTATATAGCAGCCAGAGGAAAATACCACACGGTAATCCATGTGTAACAATGCCTTACACAATATTTTAAAGATGAAAACACTACCCAAAAGGAAGGTATCTATATTCTTAATACACCGGCCAGTTTTACTGATGCACACTTTGCCATAGTTGAGTGGTGTCCTATAGGCTACACCAGCGCAGCAAGAACGTACATGTTTTGGTGCTTCTTCTGGCAGCTAGTATGCTAATATGTCTTTTCCTCTATAAGTCTTCATAACTGTAACAGCTTACGTGGCACAGAAAACACCAGCCGTATGCCATACTGAGAAGCAAGTATCCTCAGCTTATGAGACTGTGCAGTTAGGGCATAACCTCATACTTTTCGAGATCAAAATATATGAGGTTCCAAGAACAAATGGTATTAGGTTACGCCCTACAGCACAAAGCTTTCATAGCCCGAAGAAAATTGCCTCTAAGTATGGCATACAGCTGGGATTTTTGTACGCCATGTAAGCTGTCGCAGCTATGCAAGACTTGTAGAGGAAAGGCCGGATCGCCATACTGACTGCCGGAAGAAGCACCAAAACGTGCATGTTCCTTGCTGCACTGGTGTCATCTATCGAATACCACACAGGTGTGGCAGTGTACATCAGCCAAATTGGCTGGTGTATTAACGACCGCCTCAGAGAGCGCCCACGCCCTTTGGAACAGGCGGTGGATTGAATCTGCCACTTCATTGTGGGGAATGCCACGGATGCTTCCCTGAAGTGCACAGGACTGCAGTCGTGGGATATGGCAAAAAAACAAACTGAAAGGGAGATACCGAAATTGTCTCTTAGTCATGACTTACGAGGCTTAATGTCCCAAACCACCTTAGCTGGAGCAACTCAGTAGAGAGCTCCGATAGTTTCAGCCACCTGGTGTTCTTTAACGTGCACAGACATTGCACAGTACACGGGCGAGCATCTAGCATTCCACCTCCACTGAAGTGAGACCACTGCAGTCGGGATTGAGCCGGCACCTTTCGCGTCAGCAGCCAAGCACCTTAACCACAAAGCCATTGCGGCAATTTGTGTGTCGAGTGTATGAGCGAAAGGCTCTGTGACCATGCTTCAAAAAGAGCTGCTGTTCATGGGCAAGTCGCATATGGTTACTATAGTACATGCTTTGGTGTCAGCAAGCATTGTACACACGTAGCACCATCCTTTGATTACATTCTGATGAATTACAATTTTAAAATTCTCTCCTGCCTTTGGCAGTTACATTGTGTAAGTCAATGCTGACTATGACTTCACAGGTGGGCTGTTAATGAAAAATGTTTCTTATAAACCCAGTTGTGAGCAGCGTTTGTCCCATCCAGTCCTCTTGTCCCTGTCTTCTGTGCACTTTTAAATTTTCAGTACAAAAACTATATTCTACCTTCCATCCTTTGCTTGAAAACAATGAATTGCTAAACTTCATGACTCAATTTTTACAGTACCTCACTACAATTGCTCTTCTCGGCAAACCTATCGTTGCAATGTTTTTTTAGGTGCCTTTTAAAATTGCCAGTCTCGCCAATGTAGACACTGTCACATTCGGAACACGGGACGCCGTAAACAACGCCCGGGCACATTTTTCTCAGAAAGAACGTCTGACATCAATCAGCGCATGCTTCAGTCTTCTGAGGGTACAGCGCATGCCTACACAGGTGTGACTGGTGATTTTAAAGGCACCAAAAAGAACATTGTAACAACGATAAAAACCAAGAAGTGATCTCTAAAGCTACCACCTAACACTGTATCAACTGGCAATGACATCGTCTAAGGATAGGGCACACGTGTTGACAACTGAAAGAATCTGTTCCGTTGCCTTCACCTCAAATTGTTCTTCAGCCCTTGAAAATAACTTCTCCCTCTTGAAAGGTTTTCAAGGACTCGCATGGACTCTGTGGTAAAGGGGTTTTTGCTATGCAGGAAAGCAGACTTAATTCAGTTTTGCAACAGGGTCTTAATTGAGCTCAAATTCATGAGTCACCCATATGCATTTTTTGCGATCAATAAAAAGCAGGCACGGCTAGAGGGTGGGTGTCCCCCCTTTCTCCTATGTGATATTACCATAAATTCACTAAGCCATAACTGAAACAATGTAAATCTAAAGACTAAACACAGATAAAGGCTTACAGGGTGGTGATATCAGCCGGGGTGGCGATGGCAGCTGGGGTGGTGGCGACGGGAGCCGGGGTGGTGGCGATGGCAGCCGGACGTCAGGCCCATCCAGACCTTCATTGCCTAAAACAGAAAAATGCGTGCATATTTTGAATATGCATTAATTTTACTAATGTTTAAAAATTTAGGATTTTCCACTTACCAGAAATTGCAGAGCTTTCCACTGCAGAGCTCATCTCATATTTCTTAGCCTTTTTCTCTGCATTCTTGTATGATCCTGCAAAAGGTTAGAGATCAAACACCCAACTCAAGTGCAGTCCACACTAAAATTGCTGCTTCACATGAAAATAAGGCAAACATTTAATGCAACAATTCCTGGATATTACTTTTAATGCAATAATTCCTGGCTATTGCAAACACAAACACTTTACAGTAGGCATCTTGAAGCAGCCTGTGGGCTATGAAAGGAAATGTAGGGAAGGGATGTAGATTATCATGTGACCTTGGTGGCCAAGCACACAGCCTCTGTGGTAGCATCAGTGGCCTTTGCTGCATATGTGGTTTATTTCCTGCTAGGCTGGAAGGTGGTAAACGATAATGCAACTATATTGAATTATGAAACCAGCCAGGCACCAAAATTCTAGAATACAGACCTTATAAGTTTTTCCTGTGATTAGCTTCTAGCTTGCGCTGAAAGAACTTTTAACAACGGACTACTTTGTCGTGGAGGCATTCTGTGCAGTGGCCCTGACTGTGGGCAGTTTCACTGCGGTACCGTCGATGCCAAGAGGCACTGCTTATACAGGGTGGCTAGTTTTTCTAGCACAATAGCCCCACCATCCTTCAACAAATCTGTAGTTACCGCGTCCTACGCAGCTGCTTTCCCCTTTTTCATAGCTTCTAAAGCTTTCTTAACCTCGGTCTTCGTTACTGGCAGAACGTTTGATTGCTCTTCTCTACTGCCAATCTCATTGTCCTCACTACTCTGAATAATGTATAGGTCAGTATAGAACTGCTCTGCTACTTTGACAAACTTGTCCATATTAGTAATGACATTGCCCCCTTAATTGTCCCTAAGCGCCTATATATCTGATCTTTGCCTATGCCTAATCTTCTTGTCACTGCTTCCAGGCTGCCACAGTTCTTTAAGAATGCTCGATTTTCTCCATATTATACTTCCTTATGTCGTATACTTTACGCCTGTTGATCAGCTTTGATAGCTCTGCCAGTTCTATCTTGTCTGTTGGGTTGGAGGCTTTCACACTTTCTCATGTCTTAATCAAATCTTTCATCTGCTTGGATAGTTTACTGGTAAAGAACTTCTTCCCTGCACTCCTCCCCCTGAACTACTTCTTCACTGCACTCGGTAATATCTCTGAAATTTTATTGTTCACTGCGTCTACACTGAGGTTGTCTTCCTCGGTTAAAGCTGAATATGTGTTCTGTAGCGAAATCCTGAATTATTCTACCTCCCCTCTTACCGCTAATTTGTTGATGGACTTCTTTACTAGTCTTTTCCGTTCCCTCTTCAAGTCCAGACTAATTTGAGACCTTACCAATCTGTGGTCACTGCATCACACCTTTCTGATTACTTCCACATGCTGCACAATGCCAGGGTTAGAACACAGTTTGAAGTCAATTTTATTTTTAGTCTCCTCGTTAGGGCTTTTCGATGTCCACTTTCGGCTCTTCCGTTTTCTGAAGAAAGTATTCATGATTCTCAAGTTATTGCGTTCAGCGAACTCAATACCTACCTTCTGCTATTCCTAGTGCCAATGCCATATTCATCTACTGCCTGGTCTCCAGCCTGCTTTTTGCCAACATTGGCACTGAAGCCTCCCATTAGTACAGAATACTGCATTTTTACTTTCCCCATTGCCAATTCTACATTTCACAGAAGCTTTCCACTGCCTGGTCATTATGACTACATGCAGGCGATTAGGCCTGTGGGAAGACAGCTAGCCGTTCTCATGTGGGCTCTGCAAGAAACAGGCAAGCGTTGGCAAGGCTGACATATTCAGTTGATCTACTTAAATTAGGGCATGAGGCAGGCACTTGTGTGTGTTGAAAGCTCCCGCAACGCACACTGGTGACACACTAAGCTATATGTGTATAAAAGACAATCTGTGTTAATTTTTTGTAAGGCTTTTAATGACTGATCACCAACCACGTGCAGTAATTTTGGTTTCAAAGCTGCCCCTGTCTTGTGCGCCCAATGCTTTTGCTTACTTAAAACTAACAGGTACATGCGCATGCATCGACTGACACCACAGCTTGTTGGTGCGCACTTTCAAATGATGCGGTAGGCATCAGTGTATACGCAGATCACTGCGTATTATTCGCCTAAAACCGCTAAATAATTTATACAGTTGACTCCCGATATTTTTAAGCCGCTTAATTGGAATTTCCAGTTAATTAGAAGTGAAGCATATTTTGGTCCCGTCAGTTTAGCATATAACCCTACAGAAGAAATCACTCGATAATTGAACATTATTATATAGACTGGGTTCCTGATAACTGCACTGTCATGGTGCAGCAAATGTTGCAATGCAGAGAGACATCCTCCTGTATGATTTCTCTGTGCTGCTTGCTGGCAGCAGAAAAATTTCATAATGATATCAGCAGCTCTTCTATCTCATTACTTTCAAGCAATTCGTGGAACAGCGTTACAAATATATATTGTCACAGCAAAAGTGATGCAAGAAAGTACCAGTGGAGCCTTCAAGTGACAAAGCAAACCACCCGATTCTGTACACCTATCTTTCTTCGACTAGTTCACAGTGCCACTGCAATGTGGAGTCAAATTTCATGCACATTAGCAAAACATTGTAGTAGATAAGCTTGTTAACATGAAATCCATTTGCAACAAAGGTCGATGACTGCCATAAAAATGGAACGGCTAAAACAGACATTTTGGGGTTTCCTTCGTTACAGCAAGGTTCAACTGAATATTTTTAAACATCAGCAATTATTCGCCAATTATAAGGCTCTGATTTCCAAATTCAAGAGTGCACACTGCCGCTCTTGAAGGCCTTCGAAATCACCACCAAGTTTCGTGCTGCTTCACTGTCTCAATACATTATACATGGCCCGCATGTCGCATTCAGTGCCCATCGGTTGCCAGGCGGCCATGCTGTGCTGAACCACTGCCAGACTGCCTCTAGCTTACTGCTGCCTCTGTTTGCTCACACACAGTTGATTCCCGTCCATCCGCAGCTTCACTATGGTTTTGTGCATTATCCTCAGTGGCTCCAATCATAGCGACAGGTACAGGCACAAGAAGAAGCAGACTAACATGAACTTAGCACAAGAACTCCAAGATCCCAGAGCACAAAGAGCTGCAGGTTGTGGCTGGCTCGGACTAAGCAAGACAATTTGGACCCCAAGAGTCTCAATTTACAAGAGTACAGAGTGCACTTTGTGACAGATAAGAGGTTTGGGTCGTGAACTTAATGTCTGCAAAGCTATGGTGAGCAAGGACTACACCCTGAAGAAGTGAATGTTTTTGTTTCGAGTGAGGCCATCTGACTTGTTTGACAACCCAAACACAGACTGGGCCCTGCGTCACTGCATATACCTTGGCTACAGCACTAGGCAAAGTGGTTCATCACCACGGCCACAGCCAGCAACAACGGCAGAAAGGACAGCATGCTGAGGCCGAGCTTTAGGTATCGTAGACTCGTTGCAGACAGGATCCTCGACCAGCAGCTCGTGAAATATTTTTGTACCTCCAATGATTTGAGGTTTCCATTCTTTCTAATGTCACAAAGCTGGAAGAGTAAACTAGATAGTTCACGATCCCTGTGGGTCACTTCAGACCACATCATCATCTATCATTGCATCGTAACCCGGCCACACTATGTATGCATGCATATTGTCGCACATTTCCACCTTTTTTGTGCAGCGCACATGCACCGATCCAGCAAGTTCAAAGTAATAGCCTGCATTGAATAGCCAATTCCCCTGTGGAGGCAGCATCACGCCTGAAAGGATAAGGAACTAATCCAAAGCATCTAAGGAGCAGTCAGGCCACGCAAGGCGGACGGTCTGGGATCGAGTGGTTTGGCGGCATGGCCGCCAGCGCTTGATAGGAGCAGAAGTCACGTCACGAGCAAGCCAATATATTGACTCAATTGCTGCTGCAGCTAACTGTGCAGCAACTAGTGTTCATCTCCTGAGTCGTAGACAATTGGTTTGAAAGTCATTGAAATGCTTATGTGATAGAGATGTCTTTTCAATCACGAGCGATAAACTTGGACAAGAACAAAGCACAGTCAGTCCTAAATGTTTTCAAACCTGTAGAGTCCAGTGACCTGGAAAACTGGATATCACCATAAAACAAGGCATTGCAGTGTTTGAGATCACATGCGAATTTGGACTGGCAATCGCTTTTGATGCAGATGAAGCAATGACATCAGCTCACAAATGCATGTGTGCATCATTCATTAGCCTCAGAGTTTTGAAAAGATTAGTCACTTGACAGGCTAGCAAAAGGCGCCCGTGTGCTGTGAAGTGTTGGCGCACGTTAAAGCCGGTTAAAAACTCCGGGACCCTCCAATACAGCGCCCGTCACAGCCCATGCGTCGCTTCGGGATGCTAGACACCACAATTCACAATTGCACACATAGCGTTATCCCGGCAATAAAACCACTTACTGCATGTTGTGACGACAGCGACTGGGCAGCGGAACCACTCGCACCCTGGGGCGGATGGGTCCGCCTCCTCTCGAGCGAGGCGGATTACCTCCGCGGCTCGCCTTTTCGGCCAGTGGCAATGCTGCCAATCGTGGGAGAGCCACCCGACAGGGACGACAGCCAAGCTGCCGTCCTCCATCGGGATCTTCACGACCGCAAACGGTTTTGGTGGCATGCTGCAAGGAGTAAAGCGATGCAAACAAAGATTAGTGCGTAAACTGATTTTTCACAAGCTCGCTCGCCCTATTCTCATGTTCCTCTCGCACGAAGGTCTCGCGACACATCTCAGAAGCAATACAACGCAGCGTTAAGAAAATAAGTGCGTGAAAAAGGCATACAATTGAAGGTGCACATGTCGTCGGTCCGAACCCATGTGGCAAGCTAGCCTCCCACATGACTATAAAATAGTACAATTACAGAACAGGGCAAGAAATGACGCCTCTCCCCTTATTGCTACTCATGACAGTAGGCTCATGAGGAAACAAAAGAAGCTACTAACAAAAAAGCGTAAATACTTACGCAAGTGGCGGGCTTGAAGATCACGGGAAAACACGATGTATACGCAGCGACGACCGAACAAAGAAAGAGATGGCATCCGTCGGAGCGGTCGGACGGGCAGCAAGGGTTGCCAGATAGCTCCAAGCACAGGTAGCCAAGCTGGCCTCCGTAGTAGCCCAAATAAAGCCAAAGAACTTTGTTTTTGCATGGAAAACTCCTTAGCCATATTAAACTATTTTTCGCAAGTATATCTACATAATACTATTAGAAGTAGCGCAAGGCTTGCCTGCAAGCGAATTCATGATTAAGCAAATGTGGTGTTTATCATAAACGTCGTGTTTTATTTTTTTCTCAAAGCATAGCAGTATCGGGAAAATAACAACACGCAAAAAACATCGCACAGTAAACTCACTCAGTAATGATATGCATTCAGCAATGCAGTGTAGGTACAGCTCACGACATTTTCACTAAACACAATAAAATAAATACACTACAATAAATTCCAAGACAAACTCTAGTACAGAGGTTGCGGCTAGACAAGATATAGCACAATAGACGGAAGTAGTCTAGAGAGGGATCTCAGGCATCGTGACCTGGTTCGAAGGGGAAAAGTTTGGCCCATACATGGTCAGTGACCTTCAAATTCATCAGTATCATGCCTGACCATGGAGACGAACTTTCGTCGAGCCCTAGCATATATGTGTTCCCATTGATGTCTGAGCTGGCATTATCTTTGTTGTCCCTACAGTCATCAAACGCAGCCACCGAACAAATGTTCAGCCAGGTCTCGTTCACTATAAAACCTACCTGCGAAATAGAATGTAGATCTATAACTAGACTTTGCAAGCGCTCCTCCATGTACGTGAAGTTTGGTATGGCCGGGAATGGAGGCTGCTAGGATTTTAAACCGGCCAAGAATTTTTGTCCCGTCTCAGCCCTAAGACTTAGCTGAGCATTTGTTTGACGGCTGCGTTTGATGACGGCAGTGACAACAAAGAGAGTGCCAGCTCAGACATCAATGGGAAAGTCCGTCTGGAGGCATGATATACTGATGAATTTGAAAGTCACTGACCATGTCCAGGTTACGATAGACGTTTCTGAACCCATACGTACGGCTCATCACCTCGACATGCGCGGTCATGTGACCTTCAACTTCATCAGCGGGACCGTCTATCGGCTTTCCAACATTTTTTGCATTTATCACGCAGAACCGGGTATTGTCTGACAGATCGTCAACTTTCGTTTGAGCATGCGATTGTCAGATTCGATTGCATAAATTGACTTTGTTGCTACGAAATCACCGAATGGACAATAGACAAAACCGACGGAGTTCGGGTCGGCGCCGGTCACTCAGAAGCTTTAGGTTCGCAGTAATGCCTCTTCAGCTCACATTTAATGCAGGAAAAAAAAAAGAAGAAACGCTGCGGCACCTATCCAGCAGGAAACGTTTGTCAGAAATGCTGATCAGGGGAAGATATTTAGGGGCTGTCTAGAAAAAACCCTACCGCATGCCCTGAAATGTAACATATGTGCTGCTCCCATTTGGTGTTGTCGTTCTGCGTAGCTGCACGCAACTCAGCGTTTTCGCAAAAGAATTGGCGTAGTTACCGTACGGTAGAGCTAAAGCTCGCCGGACAGGGGCCGGGGTCTTCCACCGAAGCCCTTGTTCATTCGCTCAAATTAATTTCACCGATTACAAATCCAACAAAAGGCAAATTTTGATCATCGGTGTATATTTCCATATGTATTCTTTCTGCGTAGCTGCGTTCTCTACTTTTCAATGCACCGATTAAAGCGGCCTTCCAGTATAGCCAATTTATTCACAATTAATCGCAAGGCAGGTGCTATGCTGAGCCAACTTGACGCACACAAGCCGTTAGGTGTATGCGGGAAGATAAGATGTCTAGCACGGCCGCCATCACCTCGGACTAGATTACGAATAATCAGCGGCGTCACATGAGGCCGGCGTACGTTTCTCCGTACTCATGCTGCCGTTTTGGAGTACCTGTGCTTCATTTGAAAGCCTGACGTAAAGGATTCTAGTACATTATATGAAAAGCAGTCAATGTGGGGGTAGCCCACGCACTTTAGAACCACGCTAGAACCACGCATTTTGTGCCTTGAGTTTTGTGTAAAGGCTGTTGGGCTGATGCCCCGTCTGTCCCGAGGCCCACACAATATTTCACGACAAGTTTTCTACCAGCTATCAGCGCTTAAATAGAGAAAATAGCCTCGATCTGCATCGATCACTGGCACAAAGCCGAGAAAGGCTGTAAACAAATCACAAAAAAATATAAATTACAGACAGTGACTACATTTGCTCCGACAACTACAGTAGAGTGTAGCTCTCACTGGAGTGGATGGATGAGCGAGTCAAGGAGGCTATATGACCTGAACAGTTATTAGCGAGTGGTTGTAAATATAGAGGTGCGGCACGACCGTATTTTAGACGCATTCTACTAAGACGTGCCGCTGCGGCCACTTATTTTCTCCGTGAATTGAAAATAAAAACAACTCAACTATTTTTTTTATTTACTAAAGATAGTGACCTAATATAATACCGAATAATTCGCAACCGGAGGTCTTTTTTATGCACAGTGTTAACGCCTTTTTGTGATGTTTGTGCTTTTGTGCGCTGCGAGTATCTTCATTGTTAGGCCTCTTTTCGTTTTTAACTGTAGCTCTGAGCGGTTAGGTTTGTTGATTGTTCGTCACTCTGATCTTTAGCGCTCCATCATGAGCATGGAGACGGAGGTCATGAGCAAGTGGCGGAGGTACCGTATCATCGAAAAAGAGTACAGGGAACTTTTGGAAGAGCTCGGTATCCGACGGCCACCGTCTACGAATCTGAAATCCTCCGGAAGCAAGAGAACGGGCGGCGAAGCGGCCTTGGACGTCGTCAGCGCCCCTCCACTCCCGCTACCGTCCGGAGCAGAAAGAATTCAGAAAGAATTAGTGTTTCTGTCAGCGTTTCACTAGGTTGTTTTTGTTTGGTTTTGCGCAGGTTAGTTGTGTCATACCTGCTCGGTTTCCTTCCCTTTGCCGTACCGATTGTTTTCGTCATGGTTGCCACTGAACTGTTTTCTCATGCTTCATCTTCATTTTAAGATTGCTTGCCAGATTACACGCACGACATCCATATAAGCTCTGCTGTTTTTTCAATAAATGTTCAGTTGTCAAATGTCATGACTGCTGATTTTTCCTTAAACTTCAGACCTACTGTATCCCTCTACCACAAATGTCCATCAACCTCTGCAAAAATCTTTGTTGTCAGCAATAAGTACTATATCATCCGAGTACATCAGTTGTGGTAATGACTGTTCAAATTCATTCTCCTTGCTTGAAAAAAGAAAGGTTAACGTCAAGTCCCCTCCTCTCTAGTTTGGTCTCAATCCTTATGGGTGCATCATAAACAACAAAGGTGACAGACGACATTCTTGCCTGTGCCCCCATCTCTTTACGCTCAGAGACATTTTCTTCCATTTTATATGCACTTTGTTCCGTTTATAGATACGTTTCAAAAGATAGTTACTGCATTTTTCACATCTAATGTGCCAAGTATGTCCTAAAAATCCTCTTGAATAATGGGTTCGTAAGCTCCCTTGATACACAAAAATGCTAGCCATAGGGGCCTGTGTTCCTTTTCAGTGATCTTGAGGCACTGCGTCAATAGATTTTGCCTTCTAATCTTTGTTTTCAGAACCCATTTTATGGCTCCCCTAGCATGCCCTCGTTCTCCACCCAAGCCTGCAGTCTGTCCTTTACAACCTGCATGGCCACCCTGTAAACCGCTGACTTCAGTGTTATGAGATGGTAGTTGCGTGTGAGCTTTGCCCCGCTTTCCCTTATATATCATGCCCATCCCACTTAGTCTACATCCATCAGGACCTTTTCCATCAATTATCATTTCGCTCACTACCTCTCAATGCTTGCTTAGATTTTGGGCCGAATTGCTTTATAAACAATTTGAATACTATCCGGTCTTGTTGACGTGCTACTGGAAACCTTGGTGGGCCCAGGGCCTAGTGGGCCTAAGGTGCACTTAGCAGTGTTGTTCGTGTGAACAAAAACAAGCCTATGACCTAAATAAATAAGATCATAAACAAAGCATAGAGCGTAGAAAACACGCACAGTCATCTCTGACACACCGGGCGCACTAAGGAATTTGCCAAGCAGCGGGTTTGATCTCGCTGCAATTAGGGCACGCACGCAACAGCACACATTTGTATCGTACCAGAATTATTCTTATCTGCATCAAAAACCACCGCAACAGATCCAGAACGTGACAGGACACACGAGAAGAACGCGCGTGTTCATCTTGGTAACCAATTCCGCGTTTTGTACCCTCACTATGCTTTCTTCACAAACCACTGGTCACAGCTCGTGTCACACCGCGGGTTGACAAATGTAATAAACACACGACACCATGCATCAGAAAAATGTAGCGATGACAAGCGCTCACCTCTGCTGCAGCCTCCGGCTCCTTTGTTGCCACGGCAGCCTTTGCAAGGTTCGCCCTTTTCTTTTCCATGCTTCGTTCGGAGCCTGCGCCGTTTTAACAGCATAAAGCACATACAGCCAGTTATATTGTGCCTTGACGACTCCCGGGACCACGCTCCGCACTCACCGAAATCTAGGAGCTCCGTTTCTGCAGGCGCTTCGCCGTCTTTCCAGCGAACCGAGACCACCTGGCCCCGCACTTTCTTTATCGTATTTTCTTCGGTGAGAAGGCGCACGCTCAGCTCGGCGTCCACGAGGGCGCGCACGCTGTAAACGTCCCACGCGCGCTCCGTAATCCATCTTACTAACACGTGTGTCATTCTGCTACTTTTTTTTTAGTGCAACTGACGGGCTGCTGCCAACGAGAAGAATAAGCAAAATGGCGTGCGTGGAGGAAGAAAAGGCTATACTGGTAGCGAAGGCTCCATAGACGCCCATTGGTCCAAAAAATGGCGGCTCATGGGCACTCCAGCGCCCTCTGGATTTTGGGGGGCAAACTACGCAAACGTGACGTAGAATGACGTCACGCATACATATGCTTTTGGCGCGAATTATAAAGCGGTCTTTCTGTAGAAACCGCGTTTTCGAGCCCGTATCTCTCGAAGGTTGCTGCCTTTCAGCGCGCCCCAACCTTTGCCAGTCAAATGTGCAATTGAAATGTGCTCGAGTTCCTGCTAGTTATGGCCTTGTTAATGTGCAATTGGGAACGCAATGAAAGTGACTGGTAAAGGAGGGGCAGCATAGAAAGGCAGCAACACTTCCAGACACTGGCGAAGCATGCATGATTCGTAGTGCAAATACTGGTGCTAGTACTTTTGAGAGCTTTTGAGTACAGCAAGGTATGATGCACAAAACACTGGCTCAAGTGCACAGTTCGCAATAGAGTGTACGGCAAGTATGGTTTTCATAGTTTCATATTCATTGTTTATTGCAGCAACCAAACAAATACAGTCACAAAGCACACCCTTGGCACACAAACAAAAAATACATGTCACAGGCAGCACAAGTAGTATTGTTTAAGTTGGCTAATCATCTCAATAGTCACAGTGCAGATAGGAAAAAGCCCTGAAGTGCCACGAACGTTGTCAGGAAATTGAAAAGTATAGAAAACAATGCTACGACAGCTTCAATTGAAGCAAACATAACATGACATAAGTAGGCGCATCAACACAGAGCATAGAGCACACTGGGATTATTCTTCACATTTAATTTCTTCAGCTGAAAGAATATAGCAGGTGCGTTTACATCTGCAAGGCAATGTTAAAGCCAGCTTTAGCACTCTCAAACGTGCTCAACGTAGGAGCAAATACCATACATTGAGCCGGCGTACCATCTCCAGAGTACTTCTAGTCGTTAGCCGGATAAATTTGAAGTAATTTTACGTCAACAAAAGTACACATGAAGTACAGCGTACAGTGAAGTGCAAGGACATTCACGGGGCAGTAAAGCATGTAATCAGTGTACTGTACGCTACAATATAGCCAGATAAAAGTCCAGCGCTGTTCTGTTCGTTGCGCTGACAAAGATCCTACTAAAAACTCTGAGATGCAACTAGCCTGCTAAAAGGTGGCCTGGTAGCCAGTGGTGCCGAGTGGTAGTTATGATGACAATGGTTGATTTCATTATACCTGCCAGCACGGAACTGCAGGGGGGGCGAGCAGGTGGAAAAATTAATCCCAGCGCCACGGAAACTAGGTTAATCCATTGCCTAGAAAGTCTCCTTTCAGAGGCATTCGCTTTATCGGTATGGCGTTTTATCTGACAATATTGCACAAGTACATAGGTGACACTTGAACAGGCTGTACATGGCATAAAAGTACCCTAAAAGAGCGACATAGTGGAATGAACGATGAAAGATGCTACATTGTTAAACCCGCCTTGCCATTGCCCCTGTGAGCAACCACGTCACATCCTAGCAAATCAAAATACACAAGTAAAAAATAAAAGAATAAAACCAGGCTGTGAACCAGAAAAAAACCCTTTGCAACCGTTAAACCAGACTAACCTGATTTGTTGCAAAGGCTGCATAATAGCCTGCAACTTCACAAAATATTCAGCCAACAGCTCGGGAATTGCATCCTTTTCATTTGCTTAGCCTCAGTGCTTGCTTCGTGGCTTTCCGTTTAGTAGTTTGACTGTGCAGTTCAAGATTTTTTCTGCGTGCAAGCCAATGCAGCCTCACCCTGACGAACAGGGCAAACAAACCATCATAAACGTCATCACCACACACAGTCAGCGATTTTTCTACCTTGGCATGAAGCAACATGCACAGATCATGCCCTACTTGTTCTTTTCCCACAATATTGGCACTAGATGCGACAAAAACCTGCTCGCAAGTATTGATGAAAGCTACAAACGAGGGTGTAGGAACTGACAGGCTCCCAAAGTCACCTTCTCCAGGATTTTTGACACTTAAGTACAAGAGAACTTGGCTCTGATTGGCAAAGGCGGCATTTTCTAGCCTCACCTCGCACGTATGTGGCCCTGTAACACACCTGTTATCATTCATAAACTTGTAGGCAAGCCAGCCAGCAAAAATGACAATGTTGTTCTCTAGTATTGGAGACTGATAATCATATGGCAAAACTTCTACTGCAACTGGCAAAGATGTGGCAGCTGTACAGAGAGAAGGAGCAGACTTAGATAAACAAATTGGGAGAGTGGCTAGAAGGCTAGACATGTCTTCAGCACAGTTGCTGCTTTCAGACAGTTTGAAAAGGTTGTTAACTAAAAGATGCCTAAATGCTGCTTGAAACTGCCGGCAAGACGAGTTGCTGTTTGATCCAGATTTCAACCTAACAATAGAAAAGGTGTTTTCAAGTGCATCCTGGTTCAGGTGCCTGGTAAGGAGGTATGTCAAACCATAGCGAGAGGCCAGGTGGTTCCATAACAGCAGCACAGCCCTCATAGTTTGGCAGAAGCCACGGATGCAAAGAGGCTGCCGCGCACAGCCTAGAACTTCGATGTTTTCGAAAACTGCAATACACTCTTCCAAAAACTCATGCACAGATCCTGCACAAATTGCAGATGCATACGGAGACTTTCCCCGCTTCTGTGAAGTATTTAGACTGTCAAAGAGTCTATCAATCCTCTCAACAAATCTGGCTGTGTGGATAGCCTCTGATGGCAACTGTTGGAATGTTACCAATGAGCACAATGCAGCAGCGCAATGATTGCTGAATACCTGTGCTGCGAGTTTCACAGACATCTTCGAAGCAAAAGTTAAATTAAAGTGCCGGGCACTCAACTTTGGGATGGACCGAATTTGCATTTCTCGATCCTTCTCATAAGCCTGTCGTATGTACGAGCTTTTAATTGTGTCACTGCCTACCCTGAAGTCATACTTGAAGAGCATATTGCGCAAGCACTTGAGCAAATGCGGTGGATCAAAAATAAAGAAAAGCGGTTCACCATTCACACTTAAGTACGGCTTTTCAGAGGTCACAAGTTTCGAAAACAGAGAAACATTTTGGTTCCCCTGATCAAAAACCACAGCCACAGGCTGCAATCCAGCTCCAACCAACATTTTGTGGCATTTGAAGAGGAGGTCATAGAGAACAGTTGCAGGCGCTGCCTTATCTGCAAAGAAGTAGCCAAGAGGCTGCTTCCACGGCGTACATATTCCTTTGGCCATGAACACAAGCGCCTTGTTTGCAAGATTTGGACCTTGTGCTGCACTGTACTCTTCAAGCCTTCAAATCTGTCCGACACTGGATTGTACGACAGCTCCTTTCAAACATGCATTTCATCAAAAATTATGGTGCAAGCCCTGTCTTGCCGTGGAAAAGACGCTGCCCGTTTCTTGATCAAATCAAAAACTTCAGGATAAAATCCAACCCTCAATGGTACGCGTGCAAGCCACAGCTGCAGTGACCTAACAGATGGAAGTTTCAGGAGTTTCCTGCAATATCTGTAACCTTTTGGGCTGTGGAAGTATAAACCTAAAGCAAAGGTTTTGTTTTGGCTGCACCATCGACGGCCAAACCTGCTAACATTGTGCATCTTTAACTGAGCTTCAACAAAAGCAGCAACAGCTGGTGTTAAAGGCTCACGCAGATTATCTACCAATTCGGCAGTGGTCTTCATGCGACGGCGCTGAAGCAGCAGTCCTTGCAGCCTCTTGTTGCGGTTACGCAGCTGCCTGAGCTTGGCTCGAAGTTTCTGCAGTGGCCGCCTTTCATTGATGGGGCTGGTGAAAGATCCTGCAACGTACAGAGTCGACGGAAGAGCAATAAGTTGCTACGTCGGGTTTAGTCATAGCTGCATGTAGTCCTGTAGCACCAAAAAGTGCGCAATATTGCGAAAGCGTTGTAAAATTGCTAACCTTCATAAGAAAGAGGCGAACTGCTGAACGGAGCTCCTGGTGACAGATCAGTACTCGCTGACATTGTTGCGGCCACCCCTGCCGTGCCAGGTTCCAGAGATGAAGCGCTTGCTTCAGTGCTTGGTCCTGCATATGTGTGGTCAGCTGCGCCCACAGAATATAGTGACAGCACAGTTCTGACAGGGAAGCCAGCAACCCAACAATGCACAAATAATAACTAAGCACCACAGGCGGAATTAACACTTACACTGAACCATTATGAAGCCAATGGCGTGGGAACAATCTTGGTTCAGCGTAGAACCAGTAGGGCTGGCACCATCTGCATCTGCACAGCGCACAGACAAGGAATTGTAGCATATTTCTGAGCCATACCTCCTCAGGCTGTTCGAGCAGATACGAAATAACAATCACCTTCTTGGAAGAGTAGCAGCGACTGGGACGACCGACTCTGGACGTACCCCTTGGAAACAGGTTCACCGGAGACAGCAGCTATCATAGGAAGCAGTCCAATGAGCTTTCAGTCGTCACCATTTTCAAAAGATTTATGTCAGTTATGCATACAACCCTGCTCACCTGGTTCTCCAGCCCGGCGCACTGATGCCGAAGTTTCGCTCAGAGATTGTGAACAGTTCATGTCGCTGCTGCATTCGCTTGAGGTGTCTGAAATGCCAACATTATTGCGGAGAGAAAAGAGAATTCAGTACCTTTATAGTAAATAATTTCCAAAGAACTATAGCTTCCACAGCATGCGGTTCACATTGTCATCACTCTAGAAAGAAAAATGCTTATCCAATGAAATAAAATTCTGTTTACCACCCTTAATCGTTAGGCACATTAGTTTGATGTCATCAGCAGCTGTGGAGTACCAGTAAATCATTTGCAATTTTCATATGCTATGTTTTACCATCATCATCATCATCATTTTGAAGAGTGCGAAATTTGCCTGTCACACAAACAACGATAGCTCGCAAATCAAGTAATGTGCCCCATATTGTTTACAGATTTATGCAGGTCAGCCTATGGCCTACGCAATGAGATGCAACAAGATGAATTCTTAAGCAATTATCGCAAAAAATAAAAACCTGTACAAACATTGCTTTCGCTACCATGAATATTGAGGAAAAAGGCAACAACACAAACAATTATTAGTGCATTTCTATAATCGTTCAGTGCATGCTTTGATACATAACACATGAGCACACAATATCTCGAGAAGCTTTTCACCAAGCGTACCTTGCCCAAGTCGGCATAAGATTGCATCCTGATAAGACTGAAGATGAAAAAAGAAGCTCTGCATACAAGAAAGCAAAGTTCTGGAGTACTAAAATTCATCAAACATTTAGGAAGGCTCACCCTTTTTTCCCCCTCACTTCTTTTGAGCTATCAAAGGAAGGACGAGAATGCCCTCTGGACACGACAGGGACCGTTCATGAGACAAGGTTTCACGGTGAATATGAAAGATTCAACTCCCACTTGCTGCAAAACATGTAGAGTCGCCTGGTTTCCGTTGCTGAAGTGGCTAGCGGCATCAAACAGCCTGAACCAAAAGACTGACAGACTCACGTTAAGATCCTTTGGAGCCCTTTGCCATACCAGACTATCGAATATCCCACTTCCATTATCCTTTTTTTTACCGGAAATATCAGGCAAGAGTATTCACACCGTCAGTGTACTTTTTCCGCACCCGTGCCTAGAAATTCGCTTGAGCACCCTTCGCCTACTAAGCTTGTGCCATTAGCTTACCACAAGTACAAACCTAATTCTATGCTATGTTGGACATTTGTCACGAACCTCACATACAGTGTACAGTGCATACAAGAGACGTAAAACGAATATTATATATATATATATATTGTAAGCACTGTGAGTGACCTTCATCTTCATCTCAGCGTAATCATCATCGGTCATCGGGTCGTGCGAAGAAGACGAAGTGTTGCTAAGCTGTGACTAGTCGGTAGCTGCTGCTTCGGCCTACCTGAAGTAAAAAGGTGAATTTGCTGGTGCGTTCTTCTGCCTCACAAGTGGTGGAGGTGACTCCTGATCCCAGCGTCCTCAACGCGGCACCCCCTGGAGCTCCGTTCCGGTCGTGTTCTTGGCGGCACATCAACCGCCATGGCGCAGTCACATCCCCCTGCTCTCACCGTTCCGGCGCCTGTAGCTACCGATGGGCATCCCACGGCTGCCCATGCCACCTCTGCACCACTGACGTCCCAAGGTGCACTTGCTCAGCACCATTTGACCCACCCAACTTGGTCAGTTACCTCACGTCAGCGCGACCCTCCGGTTTTCGCCGGTCTCCGCGGTGACGACGTCGAAGACTGGCTACAGCAGTACGATCGGGTGAGCGCTTTTAACGGTTGGGACGCTTCTATGAAGCTACTCAACGTCTCATTCTACCTGAGTGACGTGGCTAAGACGTGGTTCCTCAACCATGAGGACGCCATTCCTGACTGGCCTCAATTCACGACACAGATCCGCCAGATATTTGGAACTGTTGGTTCTGGTCCGACCTCTTTTCAAAAGAAGCTAGAGACCCGTGTGCAGCTTCCAGGAGAGACATACACATCATACATTGAGGACGTACTCGCCCTTTGCCGGCGAGTTAACAATGGCATGGTCGAGGCTGAACGTGTCGGACATATTTTAAAAGGAATTGGCTCTTTTGCCTACGCAGCTCTAGCTGCCCAAAATCCCGTCACGGTGGCAGACATTCGTGCCACTTGCCAGCGACTTGACTATCTACAGTCGCGCCGCCTCAACAACACCTGGGATCCGAGCCAAATTCCCGAAACTGATCTGCGCACCATCATACGATCTATAATACGGGAAGAGCTCCACAATGATATTTCGTCGGTTCCTGCCTTCTCACGCCCACCTGCTCAATCTACTGGGTTGCGTGGCATTATCAAGGAGGAGCTTACTTCACTCAATCGTCCCATGGCTACAGAACCACCAGCCCCTCCCTACGTTCCGACGTATGCTGAAGTCACTGCGGCTCCTCCTCCTTGTCCTCCTGTCCATCACGCGCCCGTCCCACCCAGCCTCGCCGCCCTGTCCCCGCGACCACCGGTGTATGGTAATTGGCGGCCTCTCCCACCTCGTCCAGTATGTTTCTACTGCGGAATCCGCGGCCATGTAACACGCGTTTGTCGCCGACGACTGCGAGATGAGCGTGCGAGCTATGGGTACGTTCGACGTGACGACGCCTACCAGCTTCCTCCTCGCCAGTACTACACCGATAATGACCTCCGTCCCTCTTCCTCCCCGTCGACTTCTCCTGACCGGTCTAGGACAGCACGGCCATCGCGTCGTCGCTCCCCGTCACCCTTTCGCCGGACTTCGTCGCCCCTTCGCCCTCCATCTTCAGCTTCTGCCCGCCAAACGGAAAACTAACCTGTGCAGTTTCCGGAGGTAAAACTGCACCGCCTGTCGTCGCTCCAATTCCTCCTCTGCTCCCATCAAACATGTTGACTGTATTCCTTGAGGGACATGAACTGGAAGCTTTAATTGATACCGGCGCCGCTATTTCTATTATGAAACTTGACTTGTGTTTAAAACTGCGAAAAGTGCGCACACCTTATACCGGTCCTCCTTTACGTGCTGCAAATGGACAGAATATTAACCCTTGTGGAGCGTGTACAGCCCGAGTCACCATTGATGGCATCTTGCACTTCATTGAGTTTGCTGTCCTATCCTCCTGTGTCCATCAACTCATCTTCGGCTGGGATTTCCTCCAAAACGCCTCAGCAGTCATTACGTGTTCCCCTCCCACTATTGAAGTCACTGAATGCAACATTCTTGCCGATAGAGAACCACTTTCTTCCCGTGTAGTTATGCTTGCCGATCACGTCCTCTATCCGGGCAACGAAGATATTCTATCTGTGACTTCTGACGCCGTCACCGATGGCGACGTCCTGATTACACCCAGCCCTCGTCTCCTGTCAAGAGGTATTATCATCATCGTGTCCCTTCTTCGCTTCTCCAGCGGTTCTTCTCTTCTCGCCGCATTCAACACCACATCAGAGCCCATTCTTCTGCGACGCGACTCTACTGTTGCATCAATTGCTTCCGCCCAGCCTGTCACACTTCTTCCCATTTCCACCTCCGATCGCTCTGATTCATCCCCTGCCTCGCTCAGTGCAGCACTTCGCCACACGATCAGCACCGACCTGACAACAGACCAGACAGACGCATTGCTCGCTGTATTGAACAAGCACGCAGACTCGTTCGACGTCAATTCCGGCACACTGGGTCAAACCGCTGCAGCAACGCATCGCATACTCACCGACGGATCAAGCATAGTTAGACGCCGGCCTTATCGTGTTTCTCCAACCGAGCGCAAAGTTATTCAGGAAAATGTTGCTGACATGCTTGCACGCAACATCATACGCCCATCGTCTAGTTCCTGGTCATCGCCTGTTGTGCTAGTGCAAAAAAAAAGACGGTTCGGTTCGTTTTTGTGTAGATTACCGTGCTCTAAACAGAATAACTCGTAAGGATGTGTATCCCCTCCCTCGAATTGACGACGCCCTCGATTGTTTGCAAGGTGCCCAATTTTTCTCCAGCCTTGACTTAAGATCAGGCTACTGGCAGATCCCCATGAATGAAGATGATAAGGAGAAGACCGCCTTTGCAACACCGGACGGTTTATACGAATTCAATGTAATGCCTTTTGGACTCTGCAACGCTCCTGCTACATTCGAGCGTATGATTGACACAGTTCTCCGCGGCCTCAAATGGAAAACATGTCTCTGTTACTTAGATGACATCGTCATTTTTTCTTCGTCATTTCCTGATCACCTTACTCGTCTCGATGAAGTTTTGACAGCACTTTCCAGCGCTGGCCTACAGCTAAACACGAAGAAATGCCGTTTTGCATCAAAATCCATTAAAGTTCTTGGCCATCTCGTAAGCAGCGAAGGAATTAAGCCTGACCCTGAAAAAATCGCTGCTGCGCTGCACTTTCCCCGTCCAACTCGGGTCAAAGATCTCCGCAGTTTCCTCGGCTTGGCATCATACTTCCGCAGATTCATCCGCAATTTCGCCTCTATTGCCTCACCTTTACATGCGCTTCTTCACAACGACACGCCTTTCATCTGGTCTCCTGCTTGCGAAGAAGCATTTGAAACTCTGAAGCGTGCTCTGACTTCGGGTCCCGTCCTCTGCCATTTTGATGATAAAGCACCGACAATTTTGCACACCGACGCCAGTAGCCATGGCATTGGCGCTGTCCTTCTGCAACGCCAAAACACCTCTACAGAAAATGTTGTTGCCTATGCGAGCCGAACTCTGACTTCTGCGGAACAAAACTACACTATTACCGAACAAGAATGTCTCGCCGTCGTCTGGGCTGTTCAGAAGTTTCGTCCTTACCTGTACGGCCGTCACTTCACAGTCGTCACTGACCACCACGCCCTATGCTGGTTATCCACTTTGAAAAATCTGTCCGGTCGTCTCGGGCGGTGGATCCTCCGCCTTCAAGAGTACGACTTTACTGTCACTTACAAATCGGGCAAGAAGCACAAGGACGCCGACGCTCTCTCTCGTTGCCCTATTGCTTTGCCGTCGCAACCCATGTCCTCGCATTCCTCTCCTGTCCCAACGGAGTCAAGCCATTTAAACCCTACAGTTATGCAGTCTTTGAGCGCCGCCTCTATTGCTCCCATGCCAGATATACACTGCAATCTTGCTCACCACCAGAGTGCTGACCCTTACTGTCAAAAGCTGATTGATAGTCTCAGCGGTGTTCTTAGACCTCCAAATGCCCGTCTCCGTCGTCGGCTCAAAAATTTCAAGTTACAGGATGGCACATTATTTTGGCACAACTACAGCCCACTGGGCCACACATGGGTTCCCGTAATTCCTTCTTCCCTGCGTCCTCAAGTTCTACAAGCCTTCCACGACGACCCCACCGCAGGTCACCTTGGGTACCACAAAACCTATGACCGCATCAAACGTCGTTTCTTCTGGCCTGGCCTTTCAACCTCAGTATTAAAATACGTAGCGTCTTGCATCCCTTGTCAACGACGCAAGCGGTCTACGTCGCCTCCTGCCGGTCTCTTGCAACCTCTCCCATGTCCTTCCACACCTTTCGAAGTCGTCGGAATCGACTTGTATGGACCCCTGCCCTTGACTCCAGCTGGCAACCGCTGGGTCGTTACTGCCGTTGACCACCTCACCCGATACGCTGAAACCGCAGCACTTCCTTCCGGCTCCGCTTCCGAAATCGCCAACTTCTTCCTCCACACCATACTTCTTCGCCACGGCGCCCCTCGCCTCCTCCTTAGCGATCGTGGCAAGTCGTTCCTCTCCACCGTCCTCGCCGCAGTGCTTCATGCTTCAGGCACGGTGCATAAAACTACATCTCCTTACCACCCTCAGACCAATGGCCTCACAGAACGCTTTCATCGCACCCTTTCTGATATGCTATCCACCTACATTCACCCTCAGCACAACAACTGGGACTCTTTACTCCCCTTTGTAACCTTCGCCTACAACACTGCCGTTCAACGAACCACCACCTACTCTCCGTTTTTTCTTGTTTATGCCCGCCATCCTACCTTCTCCCTCGAAGCATCTTTCTTCACAGCTTCTACTCCTTCTGCCGCGCCTTCCCACGAACAGTTCGTGTCTCGTATCGCCCACTGCCGTGATCGTGCCCGCCTTCAAACTGAAGCCACTCAAGCTTCCAGGAAAAGCACGTATGATGCGACTCATCGCTCAGTGTCTTTCCGCCCTGGAGACGAAGTGCTACTCTGGACACCTACTCGCATCCCCGGCCTATGTGAAAAGTTTCTGAGCCGTTTTATTGGCCCGTACACGGTTCTGGAACAAACTTCCCCTGTAAACTATCTCATCACACCTGCATCGCCTGTTCGCGATCGTCGGTGTCGCGGCACCGAGATTGTGCACGTGTCGCGCTTGAAACCCTTTAACCGCCGACCTTAAGATTTAATTTGCGACCAGGATGGTCGCTTTCGTTCGGGAGGGGGAATGTTGTAAGCACTGTGAGTGACCTTCATCTTCATCTCAGCGTAATCATCATCGGTCATCGGGTCGTGCGAAGAAGACGAAGTGTTGCTAAGCTGTGACTAGTCGGTAGCTGCTGCTTCGGCCTACCTGAAGTAAAAAGGTGAATTTGCTGGTGCGTTCTTCTGCCTCACAATATATATATATATACACGATATGTATATAATCATATGTGCTCACGTGAAAGCGATACTTCCATTTTCGTTTTCGCTTAGCAGGGTGCAGGTAAAAATGTACTGTAATTTTTAAAGCCACAACACAGATACATAATTCGTTTTGCAAAAG
This sequence comes from Amblyomma americanum, assembly GCF_052857255.1. Lineage (NCBI taxonomy): Eukaryota > Metazoa > Arthropoda > Arachnida > Ixodida > Ixodidae > Amblyomma > Amblyomma americanum. The sequence continues at coordinate 84,293,333 of NC_135507.1, forward strand.
ACGCTAGACTGTTTACGGTTACGACAAACATTTTTTCACAAAACCTGACATTTCAAGGGCGGCGAATGCCTTAAAAGTTTGATAACAAAAATTACCGGCAATGCTTGCTCGAGTAGGCAAAGCATCGTGTGGCAGCCTTCCTGACGTCAGATACACAGATGGTTCGAAGTGCCTCGAGCAAATCCTGAGTTCTCGTAGCTGCGACGGCGCCTTCTTCTCCAGGCTGACGTTGCGGCAGAACTGCACCCACGCTCGGCACCTGGACGTGATGCAACATGCACGTTAGATACAACTGCGCCAAAAGGAATACGCATACTCGAAACGCCAATGCGTCATTATTCCTGTCACTGCTAACTGCAGTAAATTATACTTGCATTACATCTGAACTATGCTCGCGCCAAGCTCTCTGCGCCCCAGAGTGCGGTAACGCTCATCCTCATGCCACGCGGCTAGCTGCTTTTCTAAGCTCAACGAGTGACGAGAGTGAAGTGCGTTTAAAATTACCCTGACAGTCATGTATATGTAGGACAGCAATACCAAGGCAGGCAATAACTCCTGCTGAGCGAATCCAGTTAAAGCCTCCTCAAAGCCGCGCACATACACGAGGCTGAGTTTCGATACTCCCAGCTGCGAGGGGATCCTCAAATTGGCTTCATGGTTTTGCAAAACTAAACAATGTCGTACTCGGAGCTGTCAGGTAGCAAACTTTGTTCTAAATGGGCCTCCCGGTCAGTAGCGTGCACGTGGTTGCTCCTGAGAGCCCGGTGTGAAGTTCACGTTGGTGATAGTCAGCTGCATGAAACTCACTATAAATTAGAAAAATGTGGGCCTCTTTCGCACACCTCAGCACTGAAAGTGTGTGCCCTGCAGTGTAGTACATAAATATCCCCGAAAACATTAACCCGTACTTGGGTTATAGCTATGAAACACGAGCGAACAGCCCGGCGAAACCATATCGAAGCTATCGTGCATACCTAGAGACGACGACACTGTCAAGAGCTCACCTGTGAAAGTCCAGCGGGAATCGGTGTAGCTTGACACCAGTGGTACTATCCACGCTGTTGCAGTGTACCACGGAGCATCGTTTCTTCACATGCCGCAAGCTCATCTTGAAATGAAGCGCTAAGCGCTTCAAAAGAAGAGCGCGAAGCGTGCAAAGACGGAAAAAGACTGCGCACTGGCCGCACGCCGAAGGAAACGACAAAACCGAGAAAACTGCCGCAGCGGTGCAGCGGGGTGCAAATCTTACCGAACTGTGACAAAGAAGCGACGTGCAAGGACGACGAAAACTTCGCAAAAGGAGCATTTTGAGACCGGCGAGCTAAATTTATACGCTTTACCAGGCGCGCCATCGCAGACAGCTGGCGATAAGAAATCGCTTCGTAAGCTCCCGCCACTGTGGCCGGGTTAGCCGGGTATCGAAACAAGGCCTGCAAAGACGCGCTGTAATGCACCGCACACTCATGAATAGGGGGCAGGTCAAGAGTGTTGCAAAAATACAAAATTTGCCAGGTTTTAATAAAATGACTTACCTCTTTCATAAAACAAGGTGCTAATATATTTTTACTTTTCTATTGGCAGATTACATTCCAATTTTGTAGTTTTATCATTTATTTATATGAGTGTTTTGCCCCCCCATCCTCTGGTTGTGCTGCAGTCGCGCTAAACCACTTTTCGGCCCAGCCTTCGCCACCGAAAATGCACGCAGGAGAAGTCACGTGACCGCGGGTGTTGTGGGACACCTTTCGGTCACAAATATAACAACGCCTTGTCAAAGGAGTAGACACACCTAACTTTTGGGTGCTTGTTTTTTTTTTTGTAATAACGCGTAAGGCATTAATATACATAAATTACCACCTGGCATTCTCCTACAATCACTAAATAATTTATCGCAGTTGTTTCACGCGCTGTTTCGGTTTCGGTTTCAACAGCAAAATGAGGACTGTGATGTCAACGTGTGTTTACAGGTCACGTGAAACATGAAAAAACTGCATTATAATGGCTGCTTCCACATTCGTTTTCATTCCAGCTCTTGAGGAAGGCTGGCTTCAGCACTGCAGTGAATTATAACGATGAAGCAGCGATTATATGGATGTTTTTCATGCCTCACGTGACACAAAGTACTCTTTGACGTTACAACAATCGTCCGGCTGTTAAAACCGACACCGAAACAACATGGCAGAAAAAATTCGGTTATAAATTATTAAGCGGTCGTAGGGGAATATCATATGGTGATTAATGCGTAGTAGTGTCTTCCGCATCATTGTAGAGAAGAAAAAAATGCCAGCAGAAATAGGCGTCTATACTGCTTTACAAACTTTTGTTTAAAGAAATTTTTGATGACTAAATATATTTACATTAGCTCTTTAGCTATAAATATTTTGCGCACAAGGAAAAAATAATCCTCAACACAAAGTTCCCACCTTGGCACGGCTGTACCACATCATGGAGAAAGTATCCTCCATGCAAAACACTCTAATGTCTTCGGGGGAATGTCGTCCGCATATATGGACATGCACACATGGTGTCGGCCGCCCGCGGGGAGGCAGGCCGGCACCACCGACATGGCCACATTTAAAAGAAAAGGCGACAAAACAGAGCCCTGCGGCACGCCCTGTTCCACCGGACGAGGCTCGGAGAGCTTGCCCCCTACTCGTACGCGCATGGTGCGCCCGGTCAGGAAACCGCGAACATATTGCAACAGGCGCCCGCTCACGCCTGCCCCCTCCAGTATCGCGAGAATTGGTGCACGGAGGACGTTGTCAAAGGCGCTGGAGACGTCCAGTAGCAGCAGCAGCGCTACGTGCCGCGCCGCTCTAGCGTGCTCCAGCGCCGTGACAACATCCGAAATCGAATCGGCCGTGCACCGCATCGCGCGAAAACCAGTCTGCCGCTCGTCAAACAAATCAGCCTCCGCGACTCGCTCGTTCAAACGCTGCAACGCCATGTGCTCCATGAGCTTACCCGCTGCCGATGTTAGTGCCACTGGTCGGTATCCGCTCAGCTCCGTCGGTGGGCGACCGGGCTTCAGGACAGGGCTGACGACCGCAGTGCGCCACTCCTCTGGTAGTTCCCCGCGTTCCCACACCAGGTTGACCTGCTGCAGGAGGACCTGTCGTTGTTCCGCATCCAGGTTCCGAAGCATCTGGTAGGTCACCCCGTCCGGTCCGGGCGCCGGTCGGCGGCGGCAGCGCTGCAGCGCGTTATTCAGTTCCGCCGCGGTGAAAGGCGCGTCACAGGGACCTTCCGGGGTTGATGGGGGTGGGCGTGGCACCGCTTCTGGGGCTCTCCGATGCAACCATGCTGGCTGCGCCCGCGGGGCTTTGCGGCGCGAACCGATCGGCAAACCGCTCAGCGAGTTCTTCAAAGCTGAGCCCGCTCGCTATTGCCAGGGCAGCGAGCGGCTGAGGGTTTGCCTGCGGTTCGGAGATGCGCCGCAGGGTGTCGAAAAGCCTCCGCGAGCTAGCGTCCTGCTCCATCCTGTTGCAGAGTGAAGCCCACTGCTGCCGGTATAGTTTGTTGGAGTGGCGGCGCGCCTTCGCGTCCAGGCGGTTGTAGACAGTCCAATCGGCGGCCCTGTCGCGCCCTGCGCTCTGCCTGGTCTCTCTGAGCGCGCAGCTCCAGCAGGCGGTTGTCTGGTGCGGGCTGGCCTGCCCGCACTTCTGCTGTTCTGGTGGCTGCGAGGGCGCTCCGGACCAAGCTGGTGAAGAAGGGCGCGCCTGAGGCAGCCGCCTCGTCTACAGCCTGCCTGAACGCGCTCCAGTTGACAATGGAGTAGGTTCGTTTGGCGCGCGCCTCCACTGCAGTGGGCTCAATCAGGATGGAGTAGTGGTCTGAGCCCCAGAGAGATGGTGATCGGTGCCATGTCGCCTCGATGCCTCTGGATGCGAATGCAACGTCGATGCAGGAGCCGGGTGTTCCGCGTCGTCGAAAGGTGGGCTCGCCGGTGTTCAGGGCGGTGAGTCCCAGCTGCGTGGCTGCGTCGTGCAGGTCGTCTCCTCGCGCTGTGTGACGCGCACTGCCCCACGCACTGTGGTGCGCATTAAAGTCGCCACAGATGATTTGGCGCGGGGCACAACACGACGACACTGCACGAAACAACAGCGCGTTCCACGCGACAGCTGGGCGCACATAAACACATGCCACCGACGTGTCAACACCACCGACGCGCACTGTCGCCACCACACACTCCTGTGCATCGGATGTCGCCGCCGCCGAACCGACAAGAGTATGTTGCACGTCCCGCCGCACATACAACGCGCACCGCGATTTCCCAGGCGGATGGGAGCGATCGCCGCATGGCACTGCTGCACAGGTCAGCTCCTCACATGATGTTGGTGAGTGGTAGCCGACATATCCAGGTAGTCGCCCTTGGGGGTCCCCGTCGTGGACGCGCACATACGTCTCCTGCAGCGCGATAACTTCCGGCGAGCTCTCCGCTATCCGCACGCGGAGCTCGGAATACCGCGCCGCAAGAGACCGCACGTTCCACTGGAGAATGGTGGGGATCCGTGGGGGGGCCCGGCGACTAGCCATGGTTGTCGGCATCCAGTGGAGGAGAGCCTGCAGCTTCTAAGCAGGCCCGGCGACCCTCTGAGCCCTCCGGAAGCAGGGAGCTGAGAGCCCGCAAGGCCAGCCTAAGCTGGCTGATCTCGCGGTCCCGTGCGTCCGGAGGCTGGCCTGGGGCTTTGGCAGCGGGTGCGCGTTTTGGTGCCTGGCGGGACGCGCGCGGGCCCGGTTTCTGCCGGTCCCGCTGTGGAGGCTGCTGGCTGCGATTGCTCCGTCCGCCCTTCACCACCTGCGTATAGGAGAGAGCAGCAGGCGATGTAGTAGGTCGCTGCGGGGGACCCTGGGTCGCCGTTTCCGCCGCCACCACGCCCCGGACCGCGCGTCGAGACAGTGGCACCTGCGATGTGGCAAGCAGGGTGGCCACATGCCTCTCGCGCTGCCAATGATGGCACACGGGGTCCGAGGCCGCGTGTGGCCCGCCGCAGTTGATGCAGCGCGGCTTGCGGCTCGAGCAGGCGCCCTGGTCGTGGGGGCCCCCGCAGCGGATGCAGCGGACTGGAGCTCGGCAGGCCCCGGTGATGTGGCCAAGACCGCCGCACTTCCCGCACTGCAGCGGTCGTGGCCTGCAGGGCCTCACAGCCAGGCGCCTCCTGTGGATGGAGATATGGGCTGGTGGTGTCGGCGCCGCGAACCGGACCGTGAGCGTCGAGTCCGTGAGCGACGCCGACACGATCGGCACAGCCGACTCGGTCGCGGCGAGCAGCTGCTCCACTGTCCGGCGCCCGTCCACCCCGAAATCGAGGCCGGAACAGTGGTTGCGCGGGGCGGGCTCCCTCGCGCTTACTGCCACGCCACGTATGACGCTCATGGCGAGCAGCTCGCGCAGGGCAGCATCGCTCCCCACGTCCGCAGCCACAACGCCGCGCCGAGTGTTGACCCGGACCGCCAGGACACCAGGCCGCGATCCCAGCTCCTCCGCCAGTTCCCAGCCTTGGTCCCTCGTGAAGGTGGTACCCCGCTGGGCTGGGCGGAAGAGCACGGTCCCCTGGATGTCTTCCGGGACTCGAACCGCGGCTGCCGCCCCGGCTAGGGCAGCACTGCGCCTCCGCTGGGCCTTGGTAGTCTGCAGCCTCCAAGGCACGAGGTCGCAGGCTGCCTCCGGGTCACAGCCGTCCCCGCGCGCTGGATGCTGCGCGCTCTGAGGCGCCGTGTTGACAAACAAGGGCTTCTCCGCTCGTCGCGGCGCGCACCGGCCGGCTGCTTCCGTGTCAGCGGGGCTGACGACAGCAGCCTCCCCCTCTCTGCCGCTCGACGGTCTCCCCTCCGTCTGCCGCGGTGAGGGAGAGGGGGATCCGCCAGGCACCTCCTCGCCGCCTCCCGGCGGCTGCTCCTCGAAATGTCCGAGAGAGGGGGCGGCCTCCGCGTCGCTGGGCGCTCCCTCGCTGGATGGTGGTGGTAGTGGTTTATTTAAAATAACATAAAAGGAAGGTAAAAGATTTTTGCTAGCCCCGGCATCTGCCATCACGTGCGGCGGCACCTGAGCTGGGGCAGCGGAAAGAAAGGATCGCAGGCAGGTGGGAGAAATGAAATAAAAGAGGTGAGGGGACAGAAGAAAGACATGGGGGGAGGTAAATAGTACACTACATAAAATAGATATACACTGCATAAAAACATTAAAAGTGAACACTATAAATGCAAAATAAATATACTATATACATTATTTACACCCTCGCTGGGAAGGGAAGGCCGGAATGCGGAAGAAGCCCCCTCTGCTCCGCCGGTGATTGACAGGCCGCTGCTGCCGTGGTATGCGGCTGGCCTGTCCATCGCCACGTGGTCCTCAGCGCCCTGCTCGCTGGCCCCGCAGAGCTCTCTGCCCGGCCTGGCCCTGCGTCCCTCTGTGGTCCCAGCAGCAGGAGGGGATGGCGAGCGAGGACGCTTGCGGACCGTGGTTTCATCCATGGGCTCTCCAGGTCCGCTGTCGTGGCCGCGGTCCCACTCGCCGTCGCCAGGTCTCCAAGGGTGGCAGGGGGGCCCGTCGGTGCGACCACGTGCTCCGACGTGGCAGAAGGCTCAGCAGGCAGGCCACGCGGCAGCGGCAGCTCGCCAGGTCCTCGGGGTTGATGGGGCACGCCGTACGTGGCCGTAGGTCCCGGGGCGATGCCAGCATTCTTCAGGAGGCCGTTCGCGCGCTCCAGCTCGACCAGCAACGTGGTGAGGCTGGTGCGGCTGCAGCCGTGTACATCGACGCTGTGCGAGCGCGGCATTCGTATCAACGCGCTCGCCGCAGGCCTGTCGAGCACAGGAAGGGGGGGCGAATCCATTATGGAGCCCCTCTGAAAGAAGATAACGAGAGAGGCGAGGGCGGCTGGTCTCTGAAACGCTATTTATTCTCCTGCGACCTACACAGGAGCTAGTAGCAGTCTTTGCCGCCGCGAAGGCGATCGCAAGAAATGCTGCGACGAGGACGACGCTACAACGCCCATGGCGACTCGCCATCGTTGGAGGCCCAAGATACGCCTCCATCGCAAGGCATCGATGCCCGGACGAGCGAGGTGTGCGCAGGTGTGTACGATTCCTTTGCTGCTGCTTCAGGGGTTACGGAGCAGCAGTTGGAAGTATCCCCCCACAATACTGTCATCCCGTGTACGTACGATTCCTTTGCAGTTGTTCCAACGGCTGCGGCCTGGCAAGAGCACAACGAAAGCGCCAACACGGACGCTGGTTGGTCGCGTCTGAGCGATACTACTTGGAGTAGCACGCCGCAACGTCTGGACCTCTTTGGTCCTCCTCCGGCATCGCCGCAGACGCCGGTCGAAGACAACGACCAAACGGCGGCCAACATTGACTCTTTAAAAAGAATATTACTCGAGTTTCTTGAATCCCAACACAAATAGACCGAGTCAGCAGATGCACAGAGTGCAAACTCTGCACCGGCGCAAGTTGCACTTCACCCTCTCGTCGGTGGCGCACATTGGGAAGACGAGGAAACCGAGGACGATCCTTACACCTTCGTTTCCACGTGGCCGAGATTGGCGTCGCCCAGTGAGCATTTTCCAATCGGCCATGATGGAAGACGAGAACTCGTCCAACGTGCACGTTAGGTGTCCCAACCGTGTGCGCTCCAGGGACGGAAGAAGAAAGCAGCGAAAGCGGTATTACGCGTTCCGCAAGAGGCGCAAAGAAGCCATGAGACGCTGCTGGCCGAGTGCGCGTTAGTACGCTTCTCGTCTCCCGTTTTCCAACGAGGCGCTGGTCCGCCGGGCCGCCAGCGTGGCGCTCGGCAACCGGCGGCTGTGGGACCTGGAAATGACGACCGCGTCGCCCGAGGAGACTCGCGGCGACTCGGTCCAGCTGCTTCGGCTGCAACGGTCCACCCGACTGTGGGTGCTCGCGTTCGGCGCCGCGTCTCCCGCGGGCAAGAACCTGCGCAACGTTCTGGTGGTTGCGCGGGCGCAGTGCGAGAGCGACAACCGCGACTTTAGGCGACAGGTGCAAGTGGCCCTGCAAGAACGCGCGGCGGCCATAGCCGACCACGGCCTCGTGCCCCTCGAGTCGTGGCGCTGGAGGAGGCCCAAGAGGCGCAGGAGAAAGAACAAGAAGAGAAAGGCCGCCGTCGTCGTTGCCGGCGCCGCCGGTGTGCCGCTCAGACAGAGACAGCAACTGAACTCGACGAAGGGGGGCATCGCCGAAGAAGAAGAGGACGAGGGCTGCATGGCCAAGGAAGAACAAGACGAATACGATCGGAGTTCGCAGACGGAGGTGTTTACACTGAGTGCCAAAACGCTGTGCCGGCGCTACGTGTCGTACGCAAAGTACTTGTCGTCCGAGTGGAACCGCATGGGACGGCAGCGGCCGACCAAGCAGCACGGCGGCTCGTGACCCCGCCGGGCCCACCAGTGTCTGCCGCATCGGCGGCGGCCGCGCTAAAATACTCTTTTCTAGCAAACCGAGTAGTGTTGTAGAGAGATTACCGTGACTACGAGTACGGCACGCGGGGGTACGGGGAGTCGGGCCACCCGGACCGAAAACGTGCGGCACCTTTTTACGGCGACAGGGTCTCGGGATTACCGTACCCCCGTGTGCCGTAGTCGTGATTACGAGTACGGCACGCGGGGGTACGGTGATTACGAACCTCCGGACCGATAACGTGCGCCACCTCGTTGCGGCGACGGGGTCTCGAGGTTACCTACCCCCCGTGTGCCGTAGTCGTGACTACGCGTACGGGAAGTCGGCCTCTCCGAACCGAAAACGTGCGGCACCTTTTTACGGCGACAGGGTCTCGGGATTACCGTACCCCCGTGTGCCGTAGTCGTGACTACGAGTACGGCACATTGGGGTACGGTGATTCCGATCCTCAGGACCGAAAACGTGCGGCACCTTGATGCGCCGACAGGGTCTCGGGATTACCGTACCCCCGGGTGCCGTAGTCGTGACTACGAGTACGGCACACAGGGGTACGAGGAGTCGGGCTCTCCGGACCGAAAACGTGCGGCACCTTGTTGCGGCGACCGGGTCTTGAGATTACCGTACCCCCCGTGTGCCGTAGTCGTGACTACGAGTACGGCACACGGGGGTACGGGGGAGTCGGGCTCTCCGGACCGAAAACGTGCGGCACCTTGTTGCGGCGACAGGGTCTCGGGATTTCTGTACCCCCCGTGTGCCGTAGTCGTGAAACTAGAGTCGGGGCGATGACGTCATCACGCAGAGAGTGCAACACGTTTTGCAAAAATTGAAAACGGGAGGTGTGCGAGATTTGGTGCCAAGGTTTGGGGTCCGGACCCGGTCGATCTCGCTATCCGTGATTGCGCAACACCCCCCCCCCCCCCCTTCTCATTTACATTTTACGAGTACGGCACTTTGGGGTACGGTGATTCCGAACCTCCGGACCAAGAACGTGCGGCACCGCGTTGCGGCGACAGGGTCTCGAGATTACCGTACCCCCGTGTGCCGTAGTCGTGACTACGAGTACGGCACATTGGGGTACGGTGATTCCGAACCTCCGGACCGAAAACGTGCGACACCTTGTAGCGGCGACGGGTTCTCGGAATTACCGTACCCCCCGTGTGCCGTAGTCGTGACTATGAGTACGGCACACGGGGTACGGGGAGTCGGGCTCTCCGGACCGAAAACGTGCGGCACCTTGTTGCGGCGACAGGGTCTCAAGATTACCGTACCCCCCGTGTGCCGTACTCGTGAAACTAGAGTCGGGGCGATGACGTCATCACGCAGAGAGTGCAACACTTTTTGCAAAAATTGAAAACGGGAGGTGTGCGAGATCGGGTGCCAAGGTTTGGGGTCCGGACCCGGTCGATCTCGCTATCCTTGATTGCGCAACACCCCCCCCCTTCTCATTTACATTTTACGAGTACGGCACTTTGGGGTACGGTGATTCCGAACCTCCGGACCGAAAACGTGCGGCACCAGGTTGCGGCGACGGGTTCTCGGAATTACCGTACCCCCGTGTGCCGTAGTCCTGACTACGAGTACGGCACATTGGGGTACAGTGATTCCGAACCTCCGGACCGAGAACGTGCGGCACCTTGTTGCGGCGACAGGGTCTCGGTATTACCGTACCCCTCGTGTTTTGTAGTCGTGACTACGAGTACGGCACATTGGGGTACGGTGATTCCGAACCTCCGGACCGAAAACGTGCGGCACCGTTTTACGGCGACGGGTTCTCGGAATCACCGTACCCCCAGTTTGCCGTAGTGGTGTTTGCTATGCTTGTTTGTGTAGGCTCCGAGACGGCGACCATGCGCAAGCAAGTAATGCGTGACGGTGCTTATCGGTACGCGCCGTCGACGCTTACAGGCGGCGACGATGCGCAAGCAAGTAACGTGTGACGGTGCTTATCGTTACGCAATGCGCCGTGCTGGATTCCGCGACACGTGCCGCCGAGTAATGGGAAACGCTTACGGGGTACTATGCTTATCGCCAGAATTTCGTAATGCGCCGCGCTGGGCATTTCTTTCGTTCTGCGACACGCGCCCGTTGAGTAATGCGAGAAATGCTTAATAACGCGGCGGCAGGCGTCTCTTGCAGACCAGCGTCGAAGCGTTGTCGTGCTGGACACTTGCTGCGACACAAGCTTGAAGCGCGTGCGCAGGCGTGCACATCACGCCCGAACCGATGGAATCTCCTCCAACAAAGATACGCCGCCTCTCGCGAAAGGGCTCGCCACCGGCCAACGTCCTGCTTGATTTTGCGGATCGCGATCGAGGAACCAAAGTGTGCGCAGATGCTTCGACGGATGCGGCTACCGTTCTACGTGCAGACCACCGCGTGTCCCCGGCGTGCCAAGACTCCTCAACGTGCGCGGTAGCCGAACCTGCAGACCGCCGCGTGTCCCAGGCGTGCCAAGCCTCCTCGACGTGCGCGGTAGCCGAACCTGCAGACCGCCGCGTGTCCCTGGCATGCCAAGCCTCCTCGACGTGCGCGGTAGCCGAAATTGTGGACCGCCGCGTGTCCCAGGTGTGTCAAGACTCTTCGACGTGCGCGACAACTGAACCTGCAGACCGCCGCGTGTCCCAGGCGTGCCAAGACTCATTGACGTGCGCGACAACCGAACCTGCAGACCGCGCGTGCCAAGACTCGTCGACGTGCTCGACAACCGAAATTGCGGACCACCGCGTGTCCCCGGCGTGCCAAGACTCATCGACGTGCGCGACAACCGAACCTGCAGACCGCGCGTGCCAAGACTCGTCGACGTGCTCGACAACCGAAATTGCGGACCACTGCGTGTCCCCGGCGTGCCAAGACTCATCGACGTGCGCGACAACCGAACCTGCAGACCGCGCGTGCCAAGACTCGTCGACGTGCTCGACAACCGAAATTGCGGACCACCGCGTGTCCCTGGCGTGCCAAGACTCATCGACGTGCGCGACAACCGAACCTGCAGACCGCGCGTGCCAAGACTCGTCGACGTGCTCGACAACCGAAATTGCGGACCACTGTGTGTCCCCGGCGTGCCAAGACTCATCGACGTGCGCGACAACCGAACCTGCAGACCGCGCGTGCCAAGACTCGTCGACGTGCTCGACAACCGAAATTGCGGACCACTGCGTGTCCCCGGCGTGCCAAGACTCATCGACGTGCGCGACAACCGAACCTGCAGACCGCGCGTGCCAAGACTCGTCGACGTGCTCGACAACCGAAATTGCGGACCACCGCGTGTCCCCGGCGTGCCAAGACTCATCGACGTGCGCGACAACCAAACTTGCAGACCGCCGCGTGTCCCCGGCGTGCCAAGATTCATCTACGAGTGCGGTAGCCAACCTTGCAGACCGCCGCGTGTCCCAGGCGTGCCAAGATTCTCCGACGGATGCAGCGCCCGTCCTACTCGAAGGTGCGAACCGGACGCCACGTGCGGCGACCGAGGCGCACCGAGACTTGTCTGCGGACCCTCGTGTTCCCGACGTCGACTTTGGAGAACGCCGGTCGGTCGAGGTGTCTCGAGACCAGGTGACGAACGAATTGCTCTCTGTGGCTCTGGGCCGGCCCTCGATTCCCCCGGTCGCGTTCCCGCTAGACTTTGTGGACCAGACACTGCACGACCAGGCGTCGTTTCCGCCCTGCACGGGAAGCCGCGACACGTGCTGGATTCGCACGCCCGCGGGGTTTCGGCGATTCACCACCGTCGAAGAAGAGACGCTCAAGTACGTGTGCGCGGTGGAAACGCCCGACTGCGTGTCGTTCGAGCAGTACACTCCGAAATTGCCCACGCCGCGCCAGAGCCACTGCCTCGACGACCCGGATCTGGCTCCGGTCGGATTCGTCAACGTGTGCCTACAGTTTGTCCTGCAAGAGCACTTGCAATCGCCCAAGACCAACTGGTGAGGGCGAGCGCGACGCGTCGCTGTGCAGGGCGGTGTACTTCAACACCCCCTGGACAGGTTTTCAGGCCTGCGCGTCACGTGATATGACGTCGGCGACGTCACGGCGCGAAGGCCAGCCGGTTTGGCTGGTATTCATTCGCGCGCGTTGCGAACGCATGAGCACGAAAAGGGAAGCATCCGCATATACGGACGTGTGTTTTACGTATAAAAATAGGAATTTTAGAGATGTAAACGAACGCAGCTCATGACGCGCCGGCTGAACATCCGTTTGGTGTTCATTTATTGTGCTGATGACCCACGAAGAAACAGGTTGTTCTCCCAGACAAACTTTTGGTAAGGAGCTAGAGTACACATTTTGTACGGTTTCAGATTCCAGTGAGCCATACATCCTTAAATGACAGACAGAAATCAAACAGAAGTATCCTTGTTTATTTTGAGCATCACTCACGCGTGAACCAAAAATGATCGGCGAACTTGTTTAGATGCTAACGTTATTGCAAAGTGTACATGAGGAAAAACACTCAAAATATATGGGGGGCGAAGGACAAGCGTACATGACTTCTGCAAGCAGTGAATCAAAAACATAGCCAAATAAATATAACATGTATTTACATATATCACTCGGCGCACAAGTACACAAAGCGTAAGACAGGCAAAGCTTACTTTTCAACAAAAATGCTCGCCTTCCTTTTTTTCAACTTATCCTCTCGTACGACACGGTCAAGATCGTTTTTCTGCTTACACAGATTATTGAGCAAAATATTTGTGGCACAGTTAGTCACTAACGCCCCCAGCAAATCGGATGTGTGACCTTTTTCGCAAGTAGACACCTCTTCAAAGCTTGGGAGTGATTTCATTGTCAGGTACCTTACAAGCTTTTTTTGATTTCCGACTTGTAGAAAGTGTGCGTAGGTGCTTTCTGCTACAAGCTTCCTGACAACGGCTTCTGCGTGCATCACCACGGTGACCACAAATGCTGATGGGAATTTCAGGCCACCGCGATCAAGCTGGGCTATTAATGAATGGGCATCATCATCTGGCGCACTTTCAACCCTACCAACAACCAGGCTGTCTCGACAGCTGTCGCATTTTACGACTTTTAATGCAGCATGAGCACAATAGCCGCCAACATAAGCAATGACAGGCATACGCGACTTCAGAGCATCAAGGTCAGCGTCAGTAACTGTTATGTGGAAACTGTTTACGGTACTCATTACGGGAAGAGAGTTCTGGAGGCGGATCCTTCCTTCAGTTTCGTACAGCTGACGAACAGAAATGTGATACTGTCCCCCTGCCATCTGCCTGTACTGCCCAAAGCGGCTTTCTAAAGAGTCGGTCTGAACTTTTCCAAGAAGTACGTACTCGTGGCCAAGGTCACTAATGCAATACTTCGAAAACTCCATTAGAGAATACGATGAAAGCCTTAAAGCGCTCAACGTTTCCTTTGTCAGCACGCCTGTGTCGTGACGGTAAAATTCCCAGGCATCAAGCCATGTGATGAAGGAAGACAAGAAGGCTATCTTTGGATCATCTTCAGTAGATGAAATGGGCTCCTCGAACACATTGCGATGGTGGAATCCCTTTTTTGGAGATTGATGATCTTGATGAAGTTCGACGTCGCTTCCGCATGGTAGAGAGAAGTGTCTGAGTTCTTGGCTTTGAGGGCTTCCGCTACATGTGGATTAAATACTTGAAGTGCGAGTTTTACGTTCTGCCTTTCTAAATTGCTGGGGTTCAGTGCCTTTGATGTTAGACCATAACCTGACTTTAAAAGTTCTGAAGCTTCCTGCTTGTGCAGCTCGCGCAAGTCTTTGAACGAAGCTGTTTTAATGCTCTCGGGATGGACACTGTTGTCCGAGAGGTCGAAGTGAGGGTAGAAAAAGCATGTGCCAAAATTTTTTGATTTAGCCAGTTGTTACGAATGCATTTCAGGAGGTGGACAGAATCTACCACATAAAAAAGTGGTCGCGAACAATCTGCTGGATTCTGATAAACAATGCGAAGTTTACGTGGTGTTGAGAACATCATCATCGCCTTCCTGTTGAGAGAGTTGTTGTCGCAGACGACGGCAGCTACTCTGTACCCAATTTTTTCTAAGCCCAAAATGACTGTTTTCAGAACAGCATAAAGCTGATCACCATTTATCGTCTTAACAGGCAGAATGTGTGCCACTTCTTTAAAGGAACTTAGCTGGCTTTGAATCATGAACACATGCGCCGACGTCGCTGCTTCACTGGAATTGGCAGCGGCGCCGCATATGTTGCCACCTTTGTAGTCTAAGCAAGCTTTTATATATATTTCATCCAGCATCAGAATAACTGTGTGCTCATGAGGCTGTAGATTCTTGAACCTTTGTGCAACATATTGCAAGAAATTATTGTTTGAGCACTCATTCTCTGGCGACAATCGGAAAGATGAACACACAAAATACATGCAAGAACCATAGTCTGTGAACTGTACTGGATGCGCTCTTTTCCAACAAGTAGCAACTGCTCCCGCATAAACTTCACGGTCTCTTTTTGCTCTCATCCAGAGACGTCTCAAGCTTGTCGATGAGAGCAGTTATTGTGTTCAGAAAGTGAGAACAGGTTTGGTGCTCATCACCTAACGAGCCAAGACGTTCTAATAAATCCATCAAGTCGCTCACATCGCGAACAGAGTCAGGCACAACACCTTCTGCTACCCTCTTGATTTGAACGCCATAATGGCATGCACTGAGTTGCAGATTGCCGAAAACTGTCACTGACGCTTTCAGCCATGGTGTTCCTTCATCGACAATCTGCAGAAACATTGTGCACTCGGTCTGATGAATGACTGTCCACATTTTGGGTACTTGTGCAGTTTCGAGCCGCACTCGCATCTCTTCAAGCGTTGAGAAGAGACGTTGTTGACGCTGTTCCTCATATGACGCAACAGACTCTTCGAGAGCCCGAGCTAGTTCTGAAGCTTCCTGTCGGCTTCTTTTCACGTCAGGCGCCTCTCTTGTGCTGTGACCTGCCTTTGATAGGTATGACGGACATTCAGGGAACAAATTCGGCACAGATCCGAGGCGTAAACGAGGCACTGGCAAGTCCACCTCAAGCACTCTCCCTGTCCTCGGATCGGTGTACGTTGTTTTTCGCTCGAAGCACGAAGGATCGAAATGATCGGCGCACACCTGCGCAAACACGGAGTACACATTCAGTCTCACAAACATTACCACTACCGGTTATCCTGCCACATCGTTGCATCAGCAATTAACGCTTTCAATAAAGCAGGATTAACGCAGATGAAGTGGCACTAGAAAAGCTACAGAGATGCAAGAATGAGCTCACCTTGGTGTACGAAGTCGGCACAAAATCCTTCCGAGGAATGGCACGTGTCCATTTTCTTATGGTGTTCTCGTCTTTTGGAAACGAAAACACCTGCACCTTTTTTCCCTTCAGGTAATTGCCAGAACAACCCGGCACGCAACACTTATTGGGCATCGCACCTTCAACCTCCTATAACACGCATAGGAAGTCAGCAAGGCACGGCCGTCAAGGCGAGGTCGAGGGTCACTCTGGCCACTGTAGCCGCTTCCGTGACGGCTCAATTTTAACCACATTCCTGACGGGAAGAAGGGAGGCCGGGAACGTCGGCCGGCGGGCCGTGACGTCAGAATTTTGGGCGCAGGCCTGAAAACCTGTCCAGGGGGTGTTGTGTACTTGCTCGCGCGTCACCCTGACTGCGTGGCTCATTGCTGCGTGTGGTGTCATCCGCTGTCGAGCCTGCATCAATCCGACGACTCTGCGGCGGCGGACGCGGCGGCGGCGGCAGCAGCGCACGCGCTTCTTCGCGCGCTGTTTACTTGTGGCGCTTCCGACATGGGAACGGTGTCTCTCAGTCTGCACCTGCGGGTCGTCCCGGCAGTGCCGCAAATTTACGACGACGTTTCGCGAATTCCCCTGGCCCGCCACGCGCAGATTTCCTTGTACAAGCCAACCGGCGAGGCGGCGGCGGCCACCGAGAACGAACCCTCGCAAGAGGCGCTGATCGTTGCCCTGCGCCGCTTCGTGTCGACCGTGAAGGGAATCGTGATGCTCTGCTGCGGCCCCGGGGTGAACTGGACGGACGCGCTGCGAGAGTGGACCCTGCAGGCAGCCTCGGTTACGATCCGATCCAACTGCGCCGAACCGTGCTCGCTGGACCAACTGCTCCTGTCGCTGCCGCCGCTGCTCCGCCTGCGCAGGCTGTCGGTAAAGCGGTCCAAGAGCCAGCCGTTCTTGCTGCACGCGTTGAACAGCTACCGCCTGCCACCGATCGGCCTGCAGAAGACGCGACTGGCTCATTCTAGCCTACCGTTTGCGCGACCCCGCGAGCTGTGCGCGCCGCGACGCGAGCTGCGGGAGCTGCGCGAGCTGTGCGTGTGGACCGACCGAGCGAGCCTGATCGAGCTGGCGTCGCTGTTGTCGGTGCGACTGTGCTGGCCAAATATGTGGTCCCGGGGTCCGGCCCGTTCGACAGATTGGACGTGCAAGACGTGCTGAACGTGGCGCACCAGCTGGCCGACTGCCGCCCTAGCCTTCGCGAGGTGAGGTGCAGCCGACAGGTGTGGTCCTCTTCGTGGATAGCGCCGGTTCTGGAGGGCGACGATTACGAGGAGCCGTACGAACACGACGCCCCGCAAAGCTGGACGCGCTGGAGGATTCGAGACGTCGAGCAACGGGAGCGACGCGGGCGAGGCGAGGATCGAGACCTCGAGCACCAATTTGAGCAGTACGAGCGAGAGGAGCGCGAGCGACGCGGAGAAGACGTCGCGATCCTTACAAAAATTTGTATCGTGTTGCTTTAGAATTTCTTTCTAGTTTTCTCAATAGAATCTATTGTGTTGCTTTTAACTTTGTATGTAGTATGTTAAAAGAGTTCCAATAACTAATTGGCCACCGCATTCTTATAGGATCACAAAGAAGTACTGGTATAGAAATACTGTATTAATGAGTGTCTTTTGTAACTCTCTAAGGAGATTCAATAGAAACTCTTTCAGCTTTTGTCGATAGAGCCTATAGTGGATTTACTGAACCTCTATAACTATTATGTAACGAGTTTCGATAACTAATTGGCCACCGCATCCGTATAAAAATGCAATGAGGCTTTGCTATATAAATAATTTAATGAGTGTCTTCTGCAACTCTCTAAGGAGATCCAATCGAAGCTCTTTTAGCTTTCCTCAATAGAGCCTATAGTGGCTTTACTGAACCTCTGTAAGTATTACCTAACGAGTTCCAATAACTAATTGTTCACCGCATTGTTATAGGAACACGAAAAGGTAGTGCTATTGAAACACTTCATTGATCGTCTTTTGCAAATCTTTTGAGAGATTCAAAAGAACCTCCTTTATCTTTCCTTGATAGAGCCTATAGTGGATTTACTCAACCTCTAACTATTATGTAACGAGTTTCAATGACTAACTGGCCACCGCATTCCTATAGGAAGCCTAGGAGGTATTGCTCTTTTGGATTTCCTGAGTAGAGCTTACAGTGTAGTTATTGAAGCTCTATAAGTATTACCAAACGAGTTTCAATACATTCTTTACGAACATGAAGAGGTAGGTAGAAATACTTGTAGACTGAAGCCACGGGGACTTGAAAAAGTGAGTGAATGTGATATGTGCTGCAAAACATGCAATCATACAAGAAGGTCCTTCATGCATTGTTTATTACCTAGTCTCATTTAATCTCCCGAGAGAGCAGGGAGGACAAGCTGCTCTTCAGGCGGATAGAGTCGGCCTTGAACTCCCGAATAGTGAAGCCTGCACAAAGAAGCACGCAAGCAGATGAATAATTTGACACAAATCTCGCACACTCGACACTTCATGCACATGTTATTAACTAATTTTAACACAGTGAGCTTAAACTTAGCCACTTTCGTCGAACGGAACTTAAGTTTTCAATGAAGCTTCAACCCACATTATTCACATCTACCATATAATTCTCTGCGGCAAGAATAGAGTCCGTTGTTGACTTTTCTTAAGCTAATCCCAAACTGGAATAACACGCATAAAAAAAATTGGAGGGGATACTTGAGCTCTGCCTTAAGGGTATGATGCGATCGCAATGGGGAATGCCCATATATGTGAAATTGGGCATTCTCGACTATGCATTCATAGATCCTTGGGAGTCCTCATACCACTCCTGGCGCAATGGTGCAGCGGTTAGGTCATGCGCCACTGCCCTGCCATGGCAGATGCTGTCACTGGTGTGGTTGCTCTTCCTGAGCAACCTCTCCTGACCAATCATTAATTTTATTTCCACCTGTGATAGAGGTCTGTTTGCTCACAATATAGTGAACAGGTTGTGATGATTTCACAAGGTCACAAGATTCTGGGTGGCTTCTCTGGCTGCGAGGCTTCAAACGGTGTCCAATGCCAACACAGGGCAATTTTTTCCGACACGGAGGGAACTCCCGCATTAAAATTTGGATGCAACTGACTCCTTTTACACACTGCATTGTGGGTCATGGGTGGACACGTCCTGTATGCAAGCTATGTGGCCATGAATACTCAATCATGTGATGACGCTTTGGCATAGATGTGGTTTTTCAAAGAGCAAGCAAAATGCATGCACGCCAGGTTGCTAGTGTCATCTGTTGGCGGCTAAAAGAAGCTGGCCTCGCAGGTAGCCCAAGAATGGCAGCCTCCCGGTGGGACATGATGCATAGGAATAATAATCAGTTTCATGCATCAGGTGCAACACTGTGAAAGGTTCGTGAAAGGCAGTCTGCACAAAAAAAAAAATATAGGAAGGTGTGTTACTCCACGCTTGTTCCGACAACGTATTGTCGGCAATAAGTGAGCATTTAACCAAGCTCATGACAAATGTATCATGCAATAAGCCTGCAGGAAAAGCATTTATCATTTTTTGCTCAAACAAGAGCGCTAGATTGAACAGCATTGCACCTGATGTATGAAACTGTGCAGTCGTGCTCCAATAATATGACCCCCATTAATATAGACTACTCTAATTACTGATAGTTTTTCAGCAGACAAAATTTCTGCAGTGCATTTATGCCTCGTCAGTATGGAAGCTCACTGCCTGGACAATAAACAAGGTGGAAATGTATAGAGGCCATTGGAGCCCATGTGTTTTTGCAGCATTTATATGCATAGCAATGAGAAGAAAACCTTGACTACCCCAGCTAGATCTTTCCTTTCCCATATTTTCAGAGCAGGGGCCAGCAACAGCCAGCGGAAAAGTGGCAATACCTTATGATGTCCTTTTTTTTCTGTCTTCGTGCTTTACAGTGCTAAGAGGCCCCATCCCAATTATAAATAGCACAAAAAATGAAAACACAAGAAGTCAGATGTTACCTTGCCCTCCTACAGTACTTTTCATCCCAAACATTTACCAAGTGTCCCAAGTGGCCAAGCTACACATGCCCACCTAAAAAAATGTTTGTTGACAGAAGCATATGAAGCAACAAAAATACACAAAACACATACAAACATGCATAGAAATACATACAACAGTTTATCATGGTTAAAGAGAGAATGATGAAAACGTGGGGAGAAGGCAAGCTCCCCACAAGCCATTTCATTTGTACCAGCAAAATTTACTATAGTCGGATACAGCTTAAGTCTGCAGTGAAGCTCCGCCCACATTTAGGACCGGTGCACAGAATCCCTCCATGACAAAAACGTAGCCCCTTGTTAAAACTTCTTTTGTCACCTAAACAAGAACCTAATCACAAGAAAAAAGCTACAGGCTCTAAAATTTTCATACCTGGCATGTTTCATAAAGTCAAACATTAAAAATGATTTCGTTTACTTTTGTGACTGCCTAGCAGAGTTATACAGTATGCCGCAGACCGTGTCCCAGTGTTAACAACTGCTGTTTTTTAAAGTTGTATCCTACTATAGAAGAGATATGAAGGCAGCCAAAATTGTGCAAAATTAGATGTTTTAAGGTACATGTGCAGTTAAAATGTAATGCATAGGCAGCACACAGACATGACATTTAAGGAGACCAACAACTCATGTACCCAGCTTTTTTCAATGCAGTGGAAAGCACTACATTTGAAGAGCCTAACCAGCACTGCACATGTCGATCAGTTGTTTTTTGAAATTGCAGGGGGAAGGGCTGCATATAGAAGCAGAGTAAATACTAGTGTTCCGGCTAAACGTAATGAAGTTTTTTAAAAGCACATCAGTGTCCTAGGCAAGTGGAACAAACTCAACGCTGATGGGTGTTAAGGCACTGTTCATGGCACTTGGTTTCAGTTGCCTGGGACAATCAGTGTTGTTTAATAGATTGACTGGAACAGCAACTTCCACAGCCCTAGTCCCTATGCGTCACGGCCAGTCTTGTATACACTACAGAATAAAAGTAACCAGTTACAATTGAAATGCAACTTATTTCATTGGTCTATTACAGCCCCAGAGGCAAATGATTTCTACTCCATTATTTGCGTTCCAACTTTTATTGTAATAATGCAAGATACTCAGACTAAAATGAACTCGTGCAGCTTGCATGATATGCTGTCGTGCAGTGTCAACTTTCACGAGTTTTTTGAAGCTATTGTAGTAATATATGAAACTCTGGAAGTAGTACTGGTTTCAACAGAATCCTTCCTTTATGCACTGTTGCGAGCTATATATCTCTGCCTTCTTGCTCTGTGTAGTTGCCGCCAAGCTCGGTGTAGTCAAAGTAAAATTTCAGTGCCATCCAACAGGACCAGGGATCCCTACAGAGCAGTCAAGTGATAGTTTCCAGGACAGGCACCACTGGAGGCAACCATGCCTCTCTCGTGGCCCAGGCAGAATTGCGCGCAATGCTGCTCCGCAGCCAGTTCGTTGTTGCTGTCATGAAGGAAACATCTCCGGCTAGCGCCAGCGTTTGCCACGAAGTTCAAGTTGTCCGAGCTATACCACCAGTTAATTGTTTTTGGAAAAAGTAACCGATTACCAAGAATAGATTACCCAGAACTTGCCATTTAGAAAAAGTAATGAATTACAAACTTAAAAAGAATACCCAATTTATTACAATTAATTACTAGTTTACACTTAGTCACACCCATTTCATTCCTAGTGTATTTTAGTGCTTATACGCTGTAAGACAACCTGATACTTCTGTCAATTCTGTTGCGCTGATCAACAGTTTCTCTTCTTTGAAGTCTATTCCATATCCATAATGCAGCTGGACTTAGGGAAGTACGCTCCTTCGTATGTTATTTAGTGCACTAGCACTAGAGCCCCACTTGGCAATTTGGCCGTTGTCTGTTTGTCCAGTGTCAACATGGGAGGTGTCAGTTCAATTAAAGATTGGTCGCAACAAGTTGCTCGGGAAGCGCAACCTGTGTCTCAACCCCCACCGGTTGTAGCACCTGCTATCGCAGTGCAGTGGTGCATCACTTAACTGCTGGACCACTGTGCCAAGAGTGGTATGAAGACTCCAAACAGTCTATGAATGAAAAGTAGAGAACAACCAATTCCGTATATTTGGACATTCCCCTTTAACGCTATCACGTCATACCCCTAAGCTTGAGTCTCATTTCATCGATCTTTGCCTGAAGCCTGCTTGACCATGAGAGCCGAACCTTGAGGAGAAACAAAAATAAATACCGAAGTGGTAGTGCACCTAATTTGCATTTTGCCTAGCTATGCTATATCGTCTCCTTGTACAAAAACAAAAAGAAAACAGACTGTGCAAAACTCCCCATAGGCCGCTGTCAAATTTTCTTGCATATGGCATGACCTGCAAGTCAGCCACTGGTGAAGCCATCATCTGTGAGCTGCCAAGAGATGGCAATAGCTAATTGGCACGCATTGTTTTGATGGGCACACTTAAAAATAAGAGCTCTGGCACTGATTCATTGCATGTCTCAGTTTTGAAAGCTGCATAAGATGAATACACAATGTGATTAATTGACTACCCACAACGCAGTGAATGCGATAAAAACTCTCTGGGCATCTGGAATACAGCAAACCCTTCAATTTCCAGTAGTTAAAAAGAGAGCTAAGGTAAACTGATACACAAGCACACTCAAGCTCAGCAATGTGCAGTAAAATGCATGTTGCTGACTTCACATACGTGCACAGAAGTAGAGGCTATGAAAGAAAAGCAGTTCTAATAAATGTTCAAGTGGTGAATCCGGATGGTAGGAAAAAAAGTGACGTACCGATGATGGCGTTCACTCTTACAGGGTCCAAGGCCTCCCTCAAGGATGCGTCAGGGTGGGAATTCGACTTCCGCCCAAATAACGACTTTCCTCTCAACTCATGAGCTGTAAACAGCTGCCGCATCAGCCCCCTTGCAAATTTCGCAGGGGCTCCTGGGCAGCTGCTGCGCAGCTTTTCAAGGGCTGCCTCTTCTATCAGAACACCGCCCCCAATGTCGATCTGGAAATGAAAAAGCCTGTGAATTGTCTTAAATAATAAGTTGGCTAACCAATTTCTGATAGGCTGCTAGTAAAGCTGTACCAGCTTTTAGAATTTCGAAAACACGATTGTCCTGGCACTGTGGGTAACAAAATTTGGCTGCATCGTGCAAAAACATGCTTTCGGAAGCATGCAGGCAAAACAACCCCTCCAGTGCATGCAACTAGCTGAAAAAGCCAAATTTCGTCCAGCCACAGCACCCAGGGTAATAGTGTTTTCATAATTCTAAAAACTGATATGGCTATTACTAATGACCAGCTAGAGATTGACTACCCACAACGCAGTGAATGCGATAAAAACTCTCTGGGCATCTGGAATACAGCAAACCCTTCAATTTCCAGTAGTTAAAAAGAGAGCTAAGGTAAACTGATACACAAGCACACTCAAGCTCAGCAATGTGCAGTAAAATGCATGTTGCTGACTTCACATACGTGCACAGAAGTAGAGGCTATGAAAGAAAAGCAGTTCTAATAAATGTTCAAGTGGTGAATCCGGATGGTAGGAAAAAAAGTGACGTACCGATGATGGCGTTCACTCTTACAGGGTCCAAGGCCTCCCTCAAGGATGCGTCAGGGTGGGAATTCGACTTTTGCCCAAATAACGACTTTCCTCTCAACTCATGAGCTGTAAACAGCTGCCGCATCAGCCCCCTTGCAAATTTCGCAGGGGCTCCTGGGCAGCTGCTGCGCAGCTTTTCAAGGGCTGCCTCTTCTATCAGAACACCGCCCCTAATGTCGATCTGGAAATGAAAAAGCCTGTGAATTGTCTTAAATAATAAGTTGGCTAACCAATTTCTGATAGGCTGCTAGTAAAGCTGTACCAGCTTTTAGAATTTCGAAAACACGATTGTCCTGGCACTGTGGGTAACAAAATTTGGCTGCATCGTGCAAAAACATGCTTTCGGAAGCATGCAGGCAAAACAACCCCTCCAGTGCATGCAACTAGCTGAAAAAGCCAAATTTCGTCCAGCCACAGCACCCAGGGTAATAGTGTTTTCATAATTCTAAAAACTGATATGGCTATTACTAATGACCAGCTAGAGAACTAGCTTACTACTTAAGAAGATTCACCGGTTTTATGGTGTCCGCCCACACTGGTATACCGCAAAAACCGAATTTTTACCCCAAAAAGACTGAAAATTTTTGGGTGTTCATTGAACCACCCCATATATAAGAAGTGAAACATGAAAATATTAAAAATAGAATCAATAAGTGATAAAAAGCAGGCGGAAAGTATTCATGTAACATTGTGGGTGCCATTATGTACAGCACATAGGTTCAGTGCTGCAGGCTGCAGGTGGCAATACGACAGTCGGGAATAAAATTAAGTAGCAGTCACGTACCATAGTCGAAAAGAAAGAAATACATTTCAAAACCCATAAGGGTTTCTTGTTCATAATGATCAGGACAAGAATGGTGGAGAACACATAACTGAAGAATGTGAAACTTATGGCATAGATGTTTGGAATGGGGCCGGCATTCTTGTTGCTTGCGTCGTCTGGATGAATAGGGATTCAAGCAGAAGGCACATCGTCAGACTCCTTTCTCTGGATAAGATACAGGCATTGCCCCAATCAATCTGGTGGCCAGTGCCATGTGCGTGGCGCGCCAATGCATTTGTGGCATGCCTGTCATTTGTCCCATCACTTTGATGCTCCTTTATGAGTCTTGAGAACTTTCCTCTCTCACTGCTGTAAGCATGATTACAGTTCAGGCATGGTATCTTGTAGATAACTCCTGGAAACTTCATCTGTAGTCGGTCTTGGTCAGTTCATTTGTTGATTCTGCAGCTTACTGACAGGGATGCAGGCCATGCACACAGCAGTGGCCGTCAGACTGCGCGGGGCAATTCTTCTACCTCATATAGAAAAAGGAACCTGGGGATGTGCCTTCTGATGAAATCGCTATTCATTTAGAAGGTGCAACCGACTTCAAACAAGAACGCCGGCCCCATGAAAACCATTTATGCCCCATGTTTACATCACATTCATCGGTTATAAATTTGCCACTGCTCTTGTCCTGCTCACTGTGCACAAGAAAGCCACACTGGTTTCGCGATGTTTTTCCTCCTTTTCGACTATAGTCAGCGACTCCTACTTCATTTCATTGCATCGCCATGCCTAACCAGATGGATTTCAGTGTAACGCTTGACTACACAGTTAGGCATGCCATGCTGCCTCTGCCCATGCTTTATGTAAACCAAAATGGCGGCCACTAGGACATCAGTAAATACTCCCTATTCCTCTCATCCCCCCTCATCTCCCTTACAAGACTGCAGCTTTCCTAGTCAATCATTAAGATGGATGCTTGGGCGAGTTGGTAAGTCATTTTAAACAAAACAGCGCGTAGTTTGACAGGGACACGAAGGGAGACACGACACAGATGAGCGCTGACTTTTAACTGACATTTATTGCTTGGAACGGGGCATATACACAGTTCCAACCAAAAAGAAGAAAACAATACAACCATTCATAGATTCAGTCATTCATACATGCGGCACTGAACACAGGAGATAACTAGGATAATTATTTCCGCCTGCTAAAAATTCCAGTTCTTTGGAACAAGTCGATAAGGAGGGGCTGCTGACGCAGGCGTCTTTTGACCAGGCAATGTGCGCTCCTTGAATTATTTCACGTGTTAGTTGGTTACTATGCTAGCTTAAAACTTGTGTGCGAGTGAAGTCAGGGGTGCATGTTTTGCTGTCACAGTCTCTACAGTGGATGCCGAGATGCTCTTTTACAGTATTATGCACATTGTTATTGTGCTCCTTCAAGCGTTCATTGAGGCATCTCCCCGTCTGACCCACATAAAGCTTGCCACATGACAAGGGAATGGCATAAACTACACCTTCTTCGCAGCATATGAATTGATTTTCATGCTTGATGTCGCACTCTCTGGGAATGAAATCAGTGTTAACCATTTTGCACATCTTCCCAAGCTTATCCGGAGCCGAAAAAAATGACTTTTACAAGTACTCTATTTGCTATCTTTTTTAGTCTGTGGGAGAAATGATGAATGCAAGGCACAACAGTGGTTTTTTTTCTTTTTCCTTCCGCGTCATAGAATCTGCCTGCTCTCTTTTTCTGTCTTTGCCCAAATTACTCAGAATAGATTGACACTGACACTAGTGTCACGTGACTAACACATGAAATAATTTAAGCAGCGCACATCACCTGGTCAAAAGACGCCTGCGTCAGCAGCCCCTCCTTATTGATTTGTTCCAAAGAACTTGCATTTTTAGCGGGGGGGGGGGGGGGGGGTATGATGATCCTAGTTATTTCCTGTTTTCAGAGCGGCTTGTATGAATGGTTGTTTTGTTTTCTTCTTTTTGGTTGGAACTGTATATATGCCCCGTTCCAAGCAATAAACGTCAGTTAAAAGTCAGCACTCATCTGTGTCGTGTTCCTGTCAAACTACGCGCTGTTCTGTTTAAAAAAAATTCCTAGTCAATATGACTCCTATGGCCCGAGCTCAAACAGATCACCATGTCAGCTAGAAGGTGATCACGCGTGCTTTCAGTTGTTACACAGTTGGCGCATACAGTAGAACCTCTAACTTTCAGCAGACTGCGCGAAACCGTCCTATAATTGAAAATCTCACACAAGTGATGCATTTGCACATAAATGAGCCCCCTAGTTTGGCTTTTAGAAATAAATGTTCTTTTATGCGCATTATAAAAGCGCTCATTTTTTTCTGCAAGAATTACTTCGAGACGGCGCGCAGCTAGGCTTTTCAGCGTCGAAGTGGCGGCTTTAGACGAGGCATGCGAATGCTCCTGCCCCTGCGCGTTAAGTAGACATCACAATCGCGTCGAAAACTGATGATTGGATAGCGGACCTAAATTATCTGCTCTGACCCTTTGAAGACTGTTTGTGACGTGCAGTACGGCTTTCTGTTCAGACTTCTGTTCAGCCTTCCCTAGAACGGCGGTCACTTTGCGGCAATGCATGTGCAAATTAGCAACACACAGCAGAACTGCACAGTGGCTTTCCTTGAATGGTAAGCACTGTTCATTACATCTTTTTGATTACACAGCCAAGATCTCCAATATGCATGGCATTGTTACCAAAGAACTAAGAATATCTGACACCTAGCAGTTCATTATAAGAAATTATGCATAGCACTTGCAACTTCTGTAACAGACTAGTGCAACTGCATGGCATGCTGCTAACATAGACTGCTGTTGAAAGCAACATTTAGCTTTAGTTTAATTTCTATGCATTATTTCGCAATAAGATTTCGCAAACACACAAAATCTGAACGGCTGGGGAGAACTGCCTGCATTAAAAAAGACTGGTAGGACATCAAAATTACTTGAAATAAGAATTAAGGCAGAATCGCACGTGAAAAGCAATGAGATTTCTATGGACCATAATACAACTTCTATGGACCATAATACAATCAAACTTCATTACATGAACAGATAAAAGTTGTTAAATAGTTCAATGCCAATTAGGCTGGCTTCTTAACAAAGCATTGCCAGCGTGGGGTGGTGGCAGGTGAAACACCAGTTAGGGCGGCATCCCCGAATAACAGCAGTGTCGGGTGAAAATTGGGATGACAGAATAAAAGCTGTCGCAGTGTTCGCCACTTCCATGACAGTTGACATGAAGATGAGATGGCTACTGGAAGGCTACAAACGGCCATGCCGCTAGTTGTGGGACACTACTGATGGGTTCGAGAGCCGCAAAAGGGTGCTGACCTCCAGGCTACCAACCGTTGCAGTCGCTAAGCTTCCGTGGTACTATTAAAAAGTGCAAGACAAAGCGTGAACTGTGTCGCTTGCCGCACTGGCACCCCCAGTCACTCATTTAGTAAGGCAAAGTCTGCCACCAGTCATCGAAGCGGGCATAGCTAGGTGCTTAACAGTTCGATACATAAGTTAATATGGCAAACTGGATTCAATATATGAAGCAAGAATTGCCTGTGCTTGTTCAAAATATCTAGGAATAGTTCAATATAGCCAACAATACGTAATATCTGTGTTAGTTATATTGAACTTTGACTGCAGTGGTTTGAATGACGCTTTCAAACTACACTTAGTGCATGTAGCCTACAGCCACCAGTGCAAGGTGGCTCTCTCCTGGAACACATACCCACTAGCTTCGCTGCCAAAGGTTGCATTAATGTACATTGCAAGTCATTTTAATATGAGGCAAATCTGTTCTTGGGAAATTGGTTACAAGATTAGCCTATTCATGATAAGGGGCCATCAGCTTCAGAGCACCTTCCACAGTGGCACTGATGTGAAGCATGCAAGGCATGCCAGGAAAAGAGACCTCAAGCGAGCGGCATGCTAGCAGACCACCACTGCCTGATGCACCGATAGCAAGCATGTTGCTGCAGGAGACACTTCCGCCAGCATGGGTGCAAATTACCCTGGCCTTCGCGTCAGATGTAAACATTATGTTCACATTTTATCTTTCGCAAGGCCAACACATATCACAGAAGACAAGTTCAAAAGCACAAAGATATTGCTGCATGGTGGCAAAGACTCCACCTAATAGCATTTCTAGGTGAAGCCTAAATGAAATCATCCAATGAATCATGCCGCACGAGGAAAACCATACACAAGTGGAAAGCAATAGCTCTTTCCAGAGTTTTTTTTAAATTATTGGCTGTTAAGTTCAGGAAAGCAGCCCTTACACAAGTGTGCATGTTAAAACCCTGTTCCCATCCAGAAGATGTCAAAACTTGTAAGGGAAAGGCCTTACCTGGGGGCACGGCCGCACTGCACTGATGGCATCAATGCTCTTCATGTCATCAAGCATTTTTTTGAGCTTTTTCAGAACCTTTTGCGACTCTGAAAGAGCAGTTTACCAAATTATCAAAAAACTGTAGTGACAGCATAACACTACATTCTGCCAGCTGTTTTATACAGTATAACAATTTTGTTTGCCTACTATGGTGCCCTACTACAAAACGACATGAATCAGCTACATGGTTATAATTTTTGAGAGTGTGCCTGCTAAAAGAGCAGATTTGTAACTCTCTAATACTAGCAGCTGTACATTAGACAGTTACATGCAAGTTAACAGTAGGAAAGCAGCCATTTCACAGCATACAAAACTAGGAATAAGCTTCAACAAACCAGCACACCAAGAAAAGCAGATGACGCTTCAAAAGTAGGTATATTGGAGATAAGCTATCAAGCCCATTATACAACCAGGTCAAACTCAAGCTACACTCATAAAGGTTATAACAGCCCTTAACAGCACCGTTATGATCTGACATACCATGGGCAGCCTCCAGATCTTCGTTTCGCCTTTTTACGACATCCAACTCTCTGCGCATGTTCTCACATTGAGAACAAAACTGCAAATGAAAAAAAATTGGACGACACTTAGGTTCCACCTTAAGGGTATGGCACGATAGCATTAACGGCTGCCTCCAATGGCCTAAGGTCCTATCTGCAGGCACTGACACTTTTGGACATGGCACAAAAGGCCTCCCTTCAACCAAGTTGAACAAACATGCCTCAGTGGCCTAAGGGTAAAGTGTCCGACTCTGGATACAAGGGTCTGTTTCCCGTCACCTTAATTTTATGTTGAGTGCAATTAATGACTCATATGTGTCATAATGGCACTTAAGTCATGTTGCGACCTTATATTCACAATTTATGCAATGTTTTCATCTCTTAAAATCTGCCACTCCACATGACACCACAACTACCTTTTCAAGCAATCCGCATTTTCTCGGATGCCGCCGGGTTCCTTGCTGCATGAGAGCCTTAACGCTGACACGTTAATGTGTAATCAAGAAAGCAAGCAGTGCACCTGTAGCTACACATGCGTGACAGGCAAGACAGATTCCTGTATCTTTTATATCTTTTGCATTTTCTTTCGCTCGATTTCCAGAGGCTATTATAAACTTTATCATTCATCATTTATTCACCCTTAAAGTCCTTCAGGTTGGGGCTTTAGATAAGGGCGAGGGAGATCTAAAATATTACAATAAAGATATCAAAAAAGTAATGGTGGGCTGGTGTCCTTATTGGCAAATGGAGGCTGTTAGCTTAGGCAATTGGCTTTTTGTAATTTATTGTTGTGGACACCACATGTATTGCACTGTGCGCAAAATGGCATCTTGCAAGATATATTAATGAGGCAATTAAATCACACATAGTCGGTACTATGTAGATGTGAAAAAAATTCAAACGGCACTTAAGGCTGCTAATGTGCAGCAGTGGAAAATGAAACGCACTGAAAAATGAAACGAAGATGCGCCTCTGAACGCAAATTCGCAAACGCTGAATCTACAGAGGTCTGAGTGAAACATACCGGCACTCAATTCGAATACCTGTTGCGAGCTGGCCTCCAACTTAACAAAAACACATGTTATCGGTGGTATGCACTGGCGTGCAGCCGTGCAGGTATAACATCGGCAGAAAGATGAGGTGTACTGCCTGTCATGCCGGCAATGATATGAAGAGAACACACCGAATATCACGACAATGCCATGCATCCTGCCAGGGTGCCTCAGTGGTTAAGGCGCTCAGATGCCAAGCCTGAGGACCTGGGTTCATGGAAACTGATTGAAGAGCACAAACATGACGCAAGAGAACAACATAGACACAAGCGCTGACTAGGAACCAAATGATTTACTGCGGGAGGGAAGGCTGCAATATAAGCAAGCTAAACAAAAAGCATCAAATATCAAACGCAATAAATCATTTGGTTGCCAGTCAGTGCTTGTGTATGTGTTTATCTCTTATGCCCTGCCTGTTAGCACTGTTCAGCCGATTACCATCAACATGCAACAACCAGCCCGATTAAGCCTTCTCTTGAACCCGGGTTCAATCCTATCCACAGAGGCTGCATTTCGATGGAGGTGAAACACAAGGCGCCCGCGTACTGAGCGATATCACTGCACGTTAAAGAACCCCATTAAGTCAAACTTAAGCCGGAGCTCTCCACTACGGCGTTCCTCAATGCCCATGTCCCTCTGGAATGATTGAAACTCCATATACCATATCAACCATTCATACCACGACCGTCCCATGCACTGCCTGCAAATGTGCACGCATGGGCACTTCTCAATGAAATCACGTGCGCATTCGGTATGCATCGCGTGCACAGTCCAGATAAAACAGCACTGAATATTTCAACGCAAGTACCACTTTTTACGTCCTTCGCAAAACAGCGCCATAAAAACAATGCGGCGCGACTAAGTGCTTTCTCAACGCTCTACTCGATACGATGACAGCCATCGGCACAATTCCTAAATGCTGGGCAGTGCACCATGCCACTAACCTCTTCATTAGGTCTCATTCACACTTGCGAGTCGCAGAGGTCGCGCGACCAGCAGTCGCCTGCGACTACAGCGCAGTTCAACAACACCGGTGTTCACACTTGAAAAGCGACTACTTGAGTCGCCTTCCCGTTCCGTTCTCGTTCCAAACGAGAACCATCGGGAATGACGTCGTTCGCGCTCTTTCTCTGTCTTCTGCTTGTTGGCGCCAGACCCTCGATCGCTCGTGCTTGTCTGTTGTGCTGTTCCTGTGCTTTTATAATATGTATTGCGATGACATGAGCGAAGAGGAAGACGTCGTCGCCGTTCTGATGTGCTGTGCGGCCACGCGAGCTCTTGCAGCGTGCGCGCGTACTGCACAGAAAAAGCGGCAACGGCGTCGCTGGTGGGTCCGGCCCTGTCTCCGATCGCGGGAAGTGGCCGGACACGCAAGCCACCTGCTACCGCAGCTGCGGGCGCACGATGAGGAGTACTACAGAGAGTAAGTTTTCATTTCTCTCTTCGTGGCACAAGGCAGAACTTTGCAACCTTTTTTTTCTTCAATCCTTCTTTTTTCTCCTTTGCACTTTGCAGCTTTCTCCGGATGCCGCCTCGGACATTCGACACACTCCTGGATCTGGTGCGAAGTTCTATAACTGTGCAGGACACCGATTCCGGTGGCTGACCGTTTGGCCATGACAATCAGGTAACTCGCGTTGCTAGAAAAATGGTAAACTCTATTTGCATGTACTGCATGTATACAGTATTTTAGTTCTGACCATGTCATAACAGAATGCTTGCTGAATTGATCTGTTTCATGAGCTCATGCTGCATAGTAGTGAGCATTGTTTTCATTATAAATAATCAAGGATGAATAGTTCATCTGTGGTGTGTAAATCAATTTCATAGTTAAGCGAATATCTATGCTGTTCAACCTTTTTATGTCATTGCTTCGGCAGGTTCCTGGCCACGGGTCAAACCCTAAGGGAGCTATCCTTTAACTTCTTAGTAGGAAGGTCTACTGCATGCTCCCTTGTGGCAACGGTCTGCCAGGCACTGTGGGTTGTGCTGAAGCCACTCTATCTGAGGCATCCACAGGCAGCAGATGAGTGGATAAAGGTAAGCTTCGTTATCATAATTATGCTATTGCTGCTGTGCTCTGCAGGCACAGGAACAATGAGTAAGTGACCAATGCAATTCAGTTTGATATATGGATGTATAGCCGTTAAAATTTATTCTGCAGGTTGCGGCAGACTTTGAGGAGAGGTGGCAGATGCCACACTGTGTTGGTGCTATCGACGGAAAGCACGTCCTTATAGAATGCCCAGCAAATTCTGGAAGCGCCAATCACAATTATAAAGGCTCATTCAGCAAGTCACTGCTTGCTGTCTGTGATGCGCATTACAGGTAAGGCCCTCTATTATACAACAATCTTGGCACGTTCAATTCATCTTAGACACATACAGAGCAAAAAGGCGAGATGAAGAAGGAACAGACACACAAGCACCAACTACCAAATGATTGTGTTTAATGCGTGAGCGTATAAATACACAGACCGACAGATGCACGGAAATTGGGAGGAAGCGGAAGCAGCAGTGCCAGCAGCAAAAACACTAGGCTCATCATCATGAATTAAGAAATGCCGACTCGTGGCGAGACAATCATATTGAAAGTTCAGTTCAGCGACACCTTCTTAATAACACCCACCACAGGCTTGCATGATTGCTGACTATCAGACAGCGGTGAACAAAACACATGATCAATCTCGATGCTATGCATAGGGCACCATTTCGTTTAAGCACTTTGGGTTTCAATCCATGCATAAAATTATTGAGCACTACACATTCTCAGCAACTGCATCATGGTGTGACCTTTAAAACATAACTTACAGGTCCAATCCAAAACAGCAGTTGTCAGAAACACACATATTCATTGCTAGTCTATATATCTGCACTGAATTTCAAACTATTTTTCATGCAGGTTCTTCTACATTGAAATGGGGCATTTTGGCAGTGACTGTGATGGGGGAATTTTCGCCTCCTCAACGCTTCAGAAAAAGATCGCTGGAGGCGAGTGGGGCTTTCCCACTGCAAGGCCTGTAGGCAGCGAGGGGCCACTGCCATACTTCTTCGTCGGGGACGAGGCCTTCCCACTGAAAGAATATATGATGAGGCCTTATCCAAGACGAGGTAGAGGTCTACATATGAGGTTTCACTTCACTTAAGACAAAAAGAGCTAAATCACTGGCATGATCAAGCAGTGAAGTGTGCATCTGTC
This sequence comes from Amblyomma americanum, assembly GCF_052857255.1. Lineage (NCBI taxonomy): Eukaryota > Metazoa > Arthropoda > Arachnida > Ixodida > Ixodidae > Amblyomma > Amblyomma americanum. The sequence goes on from NC_135507.1 coordinate 84,326,578, forward strand.
ATAATCCAAATTCTCCATATTTTTTGCTCTCCAAATGTTGCATGCCTGATTTCATCAATGTTTGTCATATGTTACCATTTCAAGAAGGCTGTAAAGTAGGCCAGTTTAAAGCATGCTGACAGTTTTGTGTTGGATGTCACGAATTCATCAGCTCAGGCTTTGCAATATCACCTTTCCATCTAACTAGCAGGTTTGTGGTTCATTTCTGTAAACCAGTGACTGCGCTGTTAACAAGAACACCAAAATCACATTCCAAAAATGCGGCTCCAGGTGTGCCATAGCAGGGGTACCGGAAAATAACAAAACATGTGCAGTGTAACTTTTCTATAAACAGTAGCACGAACCTCAGTATTCTTCACACTTGAAACTTTTCAGCTTCACTGAAGGCCTCAAGGTCATGCTTTCCGTGCAACAAAGTAGACCGTTTGGTCTTGCAGTGCAGTGCTTATGACCTAGAAGTGTATGAAAATGTTCTCTGTACTTTATCTCTCCTGTTCTTGTCTTCAGCCCTGCATGAAGCTGCGCTGCAGGAAAAATATGAGCGCCGAATTTTCAACTATCGGCTTAGCCGGGCACGACGCATTATAGAGAATGCGTTTGGCATCCTGGCGCAGAGGTGGAGGATTCTGCGGCGACCCTTTAAGGTGAAAGTTATTAACATCAATAGATATGTTGGTGCGTGCATAGTGCTGCACAACTGTCTACTTAAAGAGTCCGCAGAATCCTCTTCAATGTACTGCCCGCCAGGCTCTGCCGACACTGAAGACTGGGCGGGGCGCCTCTCTCCTGGAAGCTGGAGGGACGATGACTCCAGCTTGGCCTTCAAGGCACAAAAGCTGACAGGCTGCAACGCAACACGGTACGAGGTTTGTTATACTATAGCGAGTTGTACCGAGCCTTGCACTATACGCGTTATACGCATCACCAAAACAGGAGCACACTTCTCAGTGTGCTACTGTAGGCGTCTGGCATTGGCGATCATACTTGTTCAACTTACTAAACCTCATGTAATTTGTTTCGATTTATTATATGCAGAAAATCTGAGAGGAAAAAAAATAGCCCAGCAAACTAGAGGGTTCTATAGAACCCACTTTTAGAAACCCAAGTTTAATGGTACACATCAGACGCTCGCAATATTTTGGCACTGTGTGACATGCAGCACTGGACTTGGTTTATGGAGATTATGAAATATAACTTCAGTGAAATTTCTTCCTAGCCATGCCAAGCAAGTGCGTGACAAGCTGACGCACCACTTCGTCACGGCTGGTGCAGTGCCATGGCAGCATGCAATGGTCACTGGTGATCACAACTGAAGGTGGGTTGAATAATGGTGACTTTTATTTTATACAATGAATACTTGCAAGACGATCTTTTGCTTAATAAAAAAATATGTACTGTCTGTAACAAAGGTTTACAGTCCTCTGCACCGTTGCTTTGAATGGCATAGCAGACTGAAAGCTTTTGCAACAGACTGTACATTTACATGAACAGGGAAGATATGAGCTTCTTTCACAAGAATGCATGCAGTGAGATTACCTATAAGTGAAGCACAAGTAACATGAGAAGTGACTGGTTGAAGATGAAGATTGCACATGTATTTATGCAAGTAAAAAGCCATTTGTAATTTTTATCAATTGCATATTTTTAAAATATTACATAAAAATATCACAATAAAAAATGAACAGGAGCATGAACAGGAACAGTGAAATCTGTTATTCTTCCCCGTTCACTGTAATGCCTTGACAAAGGAACTATGAGTAATAAATAAATACTAGGCACTTCAGTATTGCTATGTGGGCCATTTAATCGCAGCAATCATTTGTACTTTTCAGGGTAGTCACATAGCCACAATCGCTCAGTGGTTATGGTGCCAGACTGTTGACTCAAAAGATGCATGTTTGATCCCTGTCTCCACTATGACATCTCTTATAATCTGAGTTTCTTTGGGACGTCAAACCCCTGACACCTCGACTGTGATACCTCAACAATTCTACAGCCAACCTTACGCAAAGCATGACTGCTTTGAGCGTTTATGAGGTTTCATTCCCGAAAGCAACTCTGGCTTTGATGGACCGGGAACCAGAAATATCAGACTTCAGTCATATCATGTAAGACAACGCTAAAAATGAAACACATAAAAAAAGAACCTAGAAAATGACTTTGTAGATATTGCACGTTCATTTGTAGAAAACTATTTGTACTACCTCGATGGAAAGAAACGCAAACAACCTGGCGCCAACACGCTCCCCTCTTTCAATTTCTTTTCACCGCGCTTTTTCTTCGGTGATAGCAAAAAGACCCTAGACTCGTCCATGATACATTCTAGGACGACTCTAACATCTTTTTCGTACCGCCCAGGTAAAAGCACAATGAAAATAAATTCCAACAGCAGGGCTTGTTGGCGCCGGGTTGTTCGCGTTTCTTTCCATCAAGGTAGTACCATGAAAAATAAAAGCACACCACCACTATTTACACTCCAGTTCTAGCCTGCAGCAGCACGTCGTATGTCATCATCTCGATGTTGTGCATGAAGTCTTCGGCTACCTGACGTGACAGGCGTCGCAGGCGGGAGTCTAACAACATGCAGAATAGTGCAATGTCGTCTTTTTGTTGCCTTTCTCGCTGCTCCCGTATTGTTGACAAATGGCTCACACATGCCTGCAAGATGTTTTCGTCACCTGCGTTCCTGTAGACCAAGCATTTTAGAGTAGTGGAAACTTAACTAGTGAGTCAGTTCACGAAACATCACTGAAGGAAATCTTGAGCAAAAGAGACTGGACAAGGGAGAGCAACAGACTAAGCACAGTCTCACAATGAACCTTGCTGCAAATTCCTTAAACTTGAGGAAAAAAACATGTACACTCTCAGTAATAAACAGGTTATAAACTCACCCAGGGTTTTTAACTAACTATCTGTTCCGCCAGAAACTGCACACATACCGTTTTGCAGGCGGCAGCTGGGCAGCCTCTTGCTCATACACATCAGGACTGCATCTGCAATACGAGTATGATTAGGGCACTTTTTCTACACATGTAATTTATACCAACACACAACCGACTGCGAAGTAGGTGGCTTACAAGAATGTGAAAATCTATCAGAGCATTTCAATTTTTTCTTACTCTTGTTCCCAGGTTTCCCCCTCCACATCACAGCCAGACGCCTGAGGCAGTGCTTCCGGAAGCCCTTCGACTGCCTGCGTGGAGCTGCAATACCAAAGATCAAGGATGAATATCTAGCAGCATGACAACAGTTTATGCAAAGGCACCATAGATGCTTCACAAGTAACTGCAACAGGATTTGCTTATTTCAAACACTGTTCCCTAAAACCCTCAATTCTTGTTTTCACTAATGGCAGGAGCTTATACAAGACCAATTTCAAAGTTCAGCTCCTACTGAACTTTTGGGTCTAAGCTAGCCAGTGTTTCCTTCAACCGCTCATTCATCGGTCCTTTTATCATGTCTATTTCCATGCTGTCTTGGCAGGCCCACACCATGCGGCATACATCTGGAGTTATGCCTAAAAAGACTCCTGTTGGTCACTAACCTTTCACCAGCCTCGTCAGCAGATAATTTGAAGCTGAAAAGAAAATAACGGAAATATTTCACACCAGGATAACCACAATGAACTTTCTGCATGACCAAGTGCAGTTGCTTGTGAAATTTGTTTGCAGAAAACTATATGTTCTTTTAGTTGCCTATTGTTTCTCACCTTATATCATCCTCTGTACTGCAAAGGAGACTGGAAAAAAAAATTATGTAGTTCAGCTTTTTATGATCCACTCTCAGGAGAACAAATATAGCTGCTTGATAACATGCACAGATTTGAGGACAACTGGTCATCGCACTGAGGCAGAGGGTGAATTGACATTAATGATTCCCATAGCAGAAAAAATTCCTAGAAATTCAACTCACAGAGCAGGCTGTGGTGAGGGCTCCATCAATGCCATCATTGATTCGAAGTGTGGCCATTTTATGGTGGGAATATCTGCTACCCCAGCTCCACTCTTTTGTTTATTTTTTATTTCTTGTTTTTTTCTCATAAATATCCTTTAAGTTTTTGAACTTCTGCTCCGCCTGGGTGCCTGGAAGATAAAAACATCATGAATATATCTGCAAATAAAATAATCATCATTCAGGAAAGGCTGTGCGTTCAGCTTGTTTTGTCTGACTGTGCTCAAAGTGTTCCTACTTCGAAGTAGTGACCTTTTTGCTTCTCTCTAGAACACTGCGCTGCATGGCATGTGTATGCTCAGAGTATGTACATTTTGGGTTGGCGCCGAAGTAACGCAATTGGGTGCGCACAAACGTGTAGTAATAACTTGCACTTGAGCAAGCGTTAAAGACAGGGTACGGGGAGAGAGAGAAAAAAATGGGGGGCGGGCGAGAGTAAACAGTCCTCGTGGTAGCCAACGCACGTGTCTCGCGAGTCGCGAGCGTGAAAACACACGTGTCTCGCGAACGTGAAAACACACGTCTCGTCTTCCCGCATTTCAAGCGAAAGAGGGACAAATGCCAAGCGATCGAAGATAAAAACAGTTCGCAGTATATTTTCGTCGTATGTAAACATGAGCACGCGCTCTTGAGGAAAAACAAGCTGCCCTCATCATGCATGCTACAACAACACTAAGGCCTGTTTCATATGCATGCGATTTTCGCCTGCGACACTGCGAATTCTGTCGGTCTGCGACTGGGGAGAGCCGTCGGTCTAGTCGCAGACGGCTTGCGATCGAGTTCCGTACGGTTGGTATTCAGTCGCAGTGTCGATGTGTTCGCACTGCGATTGGCCAATGGGGAGCGCCGAGACGGCGTGCGACGTGCGGTCAAGTGGGAGCTGTTATCGCGGTGCAAGCAAAACTTTATTCTAATGAAAACATACGGAATAATGCCTTGCATCTAAAAATACGCTGGTCATAAGATCATCAACACATTCTGCGCGATGTTTCTGTCGCGTTTAATAATGGATTGCCTATGCAAACATAAAAAAACCTTGCCTATTCCTCTGACCGAATTCGTTGTGTCGGTGTCGCATGTGAAAGCAGTGACCGAAAATCGCACTGCGGCCTCACCGACTACACCGGATATTTTCGGTCCAGTCGCAGCATGTGAAACGGGCCTAACTCAGCACATCTAAAAAACGTGGCATACTTACGGGTTAGGCCGAATAACTGTCCTATTTCTTCCCATGCGAAGTCCTTTTTGCTTCTGTTTTTGAAGTCTCGGCTATATTTATCGTAGAGGAATCTGTGCTCTCGCACAGCGTTGATGAGCAGCTCAGCGGAGTACTCCATGTTGTTGTCTGACGCAAATTTCGATCTTGCCGCCAGGAATGAACAACCGGATGTAGGCGGCGCTTTCGTCAACTTCCGAAGCGCCGCTGATTGGTTCAGCCGTTTGCGAGTCGCAGTCGCAAGGCTGAAAAATCGAGCAGGGAGCGACTGGCCTGCGACCGTCGCTTTTCGACCAATGCGACCGTTTGCGACTGTCTCTTTTCGACCAAAACAGTCGCGCGACCTCTGCGACTCGCAAGTGTGAATGGGCCCTTAGGGCTGCATTCAAGCGACTCGGTCATGACGTCGCCTTCGTCCCTTAACCCAGCTGAAGCGAGGCGCGCGCGCTTCGTCTCCAGTACGCGCGCTTTGCCTGGAACAAATAGAACAGTAAATACTGACAAGAAGCAGAATAATTCAAAAACTGCTAACATGAGGAAATTCGTCACCACTTACTAATATCCAGGACCTCTGCGGGAGCAGGTGGTTCACTGTCCTTCCACGTGAACAATTCTATTGTGCCGCGCACATCATCGATGGCGCCGGGCTCCGTCAGCAGGCGGAAGCCGACGGCCGTATTGACCATAGCACGTATCGGATATACGTCCCACTTCTAGTAGTAGTAGTAGTAGTAAAAACATTTATTTTCACAGAAGGAAGAGTAAGGGAGTAGGGTGTTGGGGATAGATAGAAGTGGAGCTGCAGTGGTCGGTATTCCCTAGTCCAGGATCCCGTTGGCCTCCGCCGCTGCCTTGGCCCTCGTCACCAGCATAAGCTGTGTGCTCGGGTCGGAGTCAGCCAGGAGGGCCTCCCACTGCTCTAGACTAGGGCTATTTATCTTTGGTAGTAAAGGGCTTTTTTCACAGCCCCAGGTGGCGTGGTACGTTGTGGCGTAGCCCCCACACCACACGCACTCTTTCGCATATCTGTTCGGCCACATTTTATGATACATGGCTCTGCTTGGGTAGGTGTCTGTTTGTAGTCTTCTGAGCGTGGTGGCCTGCTCTCTGTTGAGGATATCCGCCGGAGCCGAGTACTTCTTGCGCGCTCCCAACAACGCCTTCATTGCCTCCCCGTACGATTCTGGCGTGCTGAAGGGTTCGACCGGCAAACCCGCCCTCCGGTTCGTGAACCCTCGGACAACGGTGTCTGCCATGAGATTTCCCTCAACCCCAGTGTCAGGGACCCAAATGATGGTGTGTTGAATGTGTGTGTTGTTTGATCCATGTCTGTGTTGGTTTTGTGCGAAGAGAATCCTCGCGGCTTTTTGGCCGATCCTGCCATCTCTGTATGCCCTCGCTGCAGCCTGAGAATCCGTCGCTATCCAGTAATTCAGTCCCTGCCGATGGGCTTCAGTCAGGGCTAGAGCTATGGCGATCTCTTCCGCTGCTTGTGTTGTCCTTGTGCGCACTGATGCACCAGTAATTATCTTCCCATTGGCGTTCACTACTGCTACCGCCCTAGTGTTTTCCTTCGTTCTGTACTTGGACGCGTCAACATACAGAACCATCTGTTTCTTCTTGAGGAACCTGTCCAACTCCAATGATCTCGCCGCCCGTCTTCCTTCGTGGTTCTTCGGGTCCATGTTTCTGGGCACTGGTTTAACCAAGAAAGTGCTCCTAATTTGGCTGTCAATGTCTGTCTTGTCTTCGCCCTCGCCTTCTGCCGGGTATCCTAGCTTTAGCAGTAGTGCGCGGCCAGTGGCTGTTCTTTTAAGTCTTTCGAGTTGAAATCTGAGCATAGTTTCACTGTGCTCCTCATAGGTGCCGTACACACCCATGTTCATTAACTTTTCTGTCGAGGCGCAGGTCATGACGCCTAAGGCTTGCTTATACGCTTTTCTGATGCATGTTTCCATTTTGTTCTTTTCCCCTTTATTAGGTTGTAGGTACGGAAGCGCGTACGTCATCCTCGGTATGATGAGCGCAGAAGTGATCCGTAACGCATCTCGCTCCTTCACCCCTTTTCTCTTGTTCGTAATCCGGCTTAACATCCTGCATATCTGTTTCGTGGAGTGTTCCAAGAGCTGGATGGTATGGTCTCGTTTGCCTTTCTCCTGCAGCCACATTCCCAAGATGCGAAGCTTATGTGTCCTTCTTACGGGTTGTCCATCGATCTCTAACTCTATCGATCCCCTGTCCTCTTTGTTTTTGTGAAGTCTAATAAATTCTGATTTTTCTGGAGAGCACTGCATCCCGCTAAATAAAGCAAATTGACCGATCTCATCCGCCGCTCTTTGCAGTATTTCTTGCTTGTGTCCTGTCGATCCTTTTGTCGTCCACACTGTTATGTCGTCCGCATAAATTGAATGTTCTACATCTTTGATGTTTTTCAGTCTCCTAGTTAATCCAATCATTGCTATGTTAAAGAGCAAAGGTGAGATGATGGATCCTTGTGGTGTCCCTCTGTTTGGCGTCGTCTTCTTTTCTGACCTAATGTTGTTGATGCCGATCGTTGCTGTTCTGTTAGACAGGAAGGCCTTTACGTATGCGAAGATCGTCTCCCCACAGTTTGTTGTCGAGAGTTCTGCGAGAATGGCGTTGTGGCTGATGTTGTCGAAGGCCCCCTTGAGGTCTACAGCCAAGATTACGCCTTCTCGAGTCCCCGATATTTGTTTTAGTACCATGTCTCTTAACTGGAGCATCACGTCTTGCGTGGAGAGTCCCGTTCTGAACCCGAACATAGTATCCGGAAACAGACCGTTGTCCTCCATGTAGTTGCTCAGTCTAGTCTTGACCACTTTCTCGTATAGTTTACCAAGGCATGAAGTTAGCGATATCGGCCTAAGGTTCTCTAAACTGGGTGTTTTCCCTGGTTTAGGTATCACGATAATCTCAGCGTGTTTCCACTCCGCCGGGACCGTGCCCCTTTCCCAGTGCTCGTTGATTAGTCCGGTCAGGCTTTCCATTTGGTCATCACTGAGGTTTCTGATCATTGCATTGGTTACTTGATCTTTTCCCGGTGTTGTGTTCCTCGTGAATGACCTGGCAGCCGCGTATACCTCGTATTCTTTTATCGGGTCATCCAGCTTCGAGTTCCTTGTCCCTGAATATACCATGGTGCAGGGTGGCACCTGCGTGCTTCCGACGTACCTGGACCAAAGAAAATCTGTAATCTGGGCGTCCGTGCCCTGAAAATTGTGCGTGATACGTTCTATCGTTTTGCTGTTTTCTCTCTTCGATTTTGTCGGGTCTATGAGGTGCCTGAGCAGCGCCCATGTTTTAGCGCTACCCAAGTTGCCGTTTAGTTCATCGCAAATTTGGTGCCAATTATCTCTAAGTAAGTTTGCGGTGTGGTCTGCTATCTCCTTATTGATTTGAGCTATTCTGAGTCTCAATTTTCTGTTATGTTTTTGTTTCTTCCATCTTTTCGTCAGCCCCCTACGAGCCTCCCAAAGATGTAGCAATCGTTTATCCGCACGTGGAAATTCATCGGTAACATCTAGCGTCATAGTATTGTCTCTGTGGACCTCCCGTAGTCGTTTGGTCCACTTTTCGATGTCCGTTATCGCATTTCTTCCGCCTTCATTCTCCAACTGTTGTCGGAATTTTTTCCAATCTGTGATTTTTGTCTTCCTCTGGATTGTGCTGAACCTTGTAAGTTTAATTTGCGTTTGAATTACGTAGTGGTCGCTTCCGAACTGCTCCCCGGTGTTAGACCATTCGTAGTCTAGGATATTTCCTATGATGGTCAAATCAGGGCTAGTGTCTCTTGAAACGCTGTTTCCGACCCTAGTAGGGTATCTGCTATCGGTAACGATTTCCAGCCCGTGCGTGTCCACTCCATCTAGGATGGTTTTTCCTTTCTTTGTATTCATCTTGTAGCCCCACTCTTTGTGCGGAGCATTGAAATCTCCTACAATCACAAGGTGGTTTTGTTTTACCAGGCCGATCACCGCTCTAATGATTTCTCTGAAGTCATGTCTCCTCTTGCGCGGTGGGGAATAAATGTTAAGTACGAACAGGCTCTTCTCCCCGCGCTTCTTAGGTATTACCTCTATTAAAAGGTGTTCTATATCTTCTTCTGGCGTCGTGTGCTTGTGCGTAGTGACCCCCTTCTGACATAAAATGGCCACTTTTTTATATCTTTCATCTACTATGGTGTCGTAGCCGACTATCTTCGGCGAAGTGTTAGTTTCTTGCAGCGCTATTACAGTAGGTGGGTGTTTATGCTGCATTACATGTACGTTGAAATCGTTTTTGTTTCTAAATCCTCTACAGTTCCATTGCCATATTGTAAATTTTTCTTCTGCGTTAGCCATGATGTGACACTACTGCTGCGCCGCGAAGATCTTCGCGCTTTCGTTTAGGTCGACCTGTTCTGGTGCTCTCTTGTTTTGTCTCCTGAACAGTTCTGCCAGTCTCTGATCGGTCGCGTTCAGTCTGGTCATGATTTGTTCCAGCGTCGTCAAGACTGTTTTCTGTTGTTCCTGTATTTGGTGTAGTGGTTTAGTAGCATCTATTGCTTCCGTTACTTGCGGTTGTACGGCTGCTGGCCCCTGCGTGCTTGTTGTCGTCGAGGGCGATTGTACTCCGTGTACTTTTCCTTGGTTTAAAAGAACGTCTTGTTGGGCAAGTTGGTTTGTTTGTTCTCTTTGTTGTCGCTGTTCTATAAACGAAAGCCTCCTTTTTAGTCGTTCGTTTTCCTCTCTAAGTTACCTGTTTGTTTTTTCTAGAGCTTCGAATCGAGCCTGTATGGAATAGTCTAGAGCAGTGGGATAGACTGGAGACTCGCTCCTAGACTGACTCACCTTCTTGGACTTCTTGGTCTTCTGTTTGGTTGCGGAAGCGTCATGAGCGTTCCCTGGAACCCAGGCGTTGCCGCCACCGTGGTCGGTGGATCTCGCGTCTGCTAGCCCCGGAAAGTCTCCATCTTTGAAGAACGGCGTTCGGCTTCTGCTGCCGCCGCGCCTGTTCCGAGACGCAGATCTCGAAGATCCGTTCTTTCCTCTCGTTTCGGCTTCCTCGCTGTCGAACCACCGCGGCCTGTGGCCACCGTGGTAATTACTTTCTTTTTTCTTGCCTTGCTTGTTCTGCTGGCCTTTCTGCTTGAGGCGTCTCTTGCATCCTATATCGCCCGTGGCGTGAGCGTCGCCGCACCACTCACACCTGGGCTCCCCACACTCGTGTCCGTCGACGTTGGCACGTTTGCATCTAGGACACTGCGGAATGGGTTGTGGTTCCGGGCAGACGTCTGATCGGTGCCCCTGCAGGTGGCATCTGAAGCACACCTGCTTCGTAGGTTGGTAAGGGTAAACTCTGTACAGTCCTCCCATCACTGCGACTGTCTTGGGCAACCTCGGTCCATCGAACGCGATGAGCGCTGACTCTGACTTCCCGAGCATTCTGGCGTAGACTGCACGAATTCCCGGCGTTCCTACTTGGATGTGGTTCATTAGGATTTCTTGCGTGGTGCCGGCCATCACTCCATGCACCACACCCCGGACAGTTCCCTCCGCTGTGGAGCAGTAGGCATTGAACTCGAATTCTTTGTCTCCGAGGCACAACTTCCTCGTCTTTTGCAGAGCTTCTGCCTTCGCACCATCTGGCGTCCGGACTATTATTATGTTTGAGATGGCTTTCACCGCGACAAGCATGTCGCCGATGTAGACCAGGTTGCATTCCTTCACCAGGGCTTGTATGTAATCGCTGGGCTTGAAATCTCCCACTCTTAGGTTGTGGCTCTTCGGTCGGAATACGATTTTGTATCCTCCTTTCGGGAGCTGTACGAAATCTCGCCTGTTACCAGCGAGCGTCTTCAGTTGTTTGTTTACAGCGGACGCCGGTGGCGCGTTCGGGACCATGGCGTTCGGTCCCAGCGTCCCAGGTTTCTGCTGCTGCGGATCGCTCGTACTCACTGGAGTCTTGTTGGCCTCGGAAGGTGTACTTGCTTGACCGGTAGCTTTCCTATCCTTCTGGGCTCTGCGCTCCACTAATTCCTTCATCACTCGCCACGGGGTCTCGTTGACTGGGTAGACTCTTGGTTGTTCTTGCGGTCCCCTCGTACCTCCGGCGTTGCTGATGCTTGCAAGCTCCATGGCTTGGGGCTGGTCCGTACCCGGGCTATTTTCAATAACCGGGGCCGTAATGTGTGCCGCAGTCGATGCTGATGCCATGCCGCCGTCGAGGCTGCTCAGCCCCGGTAGGGCCAGCGAAGCCCATGCGTCTCCTGCTTCGGCCACGGCCGACGCTACGTCGGCGTTAGGGTTAGCGTGACTCTCGCCGCCTCAAGATTTCAATGTCCCGTAAGTGGAAATAGATTCTACTCACAGAGATAAAATTGGTGTTCAGATGGTCCTCGTAACTTCACGGAACACATCCAATAAACACTTTGCATTAAACTCCCACTTCTAAAGAGGCTAAGACAGAGAGACGCACACGCCTAAATCTGACGTGACGAGCACCATGCACGCGCTTTTTGTCAAATTATCTGGCTTGTATTGGCTAGTGGCTACACAAGGCGACAAAGCCACTGGCAAGGCCGATGGTGAAATGTAGCCGGTGTGAAAAAATATTTTAAGTTGACCTATATTTCATAAATTATTCTTTACTATTCAAACAAAAAAATTGAGTTTTTAAATGTAACTAACGTTTGATGTTTATTTGCTTTTTACAATATTTTTTGCTCTTTCTGCTCACTTTCGGTTTCGATTATCAATTTTTGCCATGACCGCTACCTTTAGATGTTCAATTTTTTACACAGGCTTTACAAGCACCAGTCATGTTGCTGACTACAGTATACTAAGTTTATTTGTAGCCAGGAAAATGCTGCCGAAATTAAGCAATTCTCGGTTGAGGTGCCGAAATATCTTCCCGTGAGGTGCACAACAAAAAGAGAAGTACTGCGAGTCTTTCCTCGTATCGAGGCAATCGGTAGTCATAGTGCGCGGGAAAGCAAATACCGTAAGTTACAGTATGCAGTCCCCGCATCCGGTATGTTTTGCATGAAAACCTGTCAAGTCTATCGTTTTATGCCCTTATGCGGAGTATGAGTGTCCCCTCCAGTTTTAGTGCGCTAAAACAAAGCCCCAAATAAGCACAACGTACACTATGCGCGCCTATATTTCATTTCGCCGAACCATTGCTAAATCGTCAGTAATTTTTTTTATGGTTCTTCCGCTTCCGGTACGTTACCTACAGTGTCCAAGTGTGCAAACAGCGCATAAGAATATATGTGCAGCAACGGCGTAAGTATCGCCAAAAATCTTGTCTTAGAATAAGCATTGGGAATCTCATGCCATATTCGGGGTCCAAGAAAAATCATGCTGCTCAGTCTGCGCCTGTTGACAGCCTCAAAGCGGAAATGTTCAGCTCTTAAGCATCCCAGTCAATATTTCTTTGATCTATTTTTATTTATTCATTTTGGTTGGCACAAACCCACAAACACCGCTAGATCTTGCTCGGAGTTTACCCATCGGAATTAATAGTGCTTTCGCAATAAAAACTACGTGAACGTGACGTACGTGATATATTGGTTCCCCATGCAAGCAGCCAGCATATTTTTTCCCCTTAGCCTTTAGTCAAATGTTACGCAAGCGGAGGTGAAAATGTGGTCACTGATCACGCCATCATTGTGTTCCACGGTATTATAAAAGCAAGTCCGGAACCAAGGTTCCGGACATGATTTTAATACTATGGAACACCTGCGCGTCGATCGGTCTGTTTGATCACGCTAAGATGTAAACCTTTTTACGCCATATGTGAAAAGTTTTTAAAGTATGACAGACACGTCACAAAATGTGCCGTTAATTAAATATTTATTCATATAGTGCACGGCGCAACAATCTATTGGCGCAGTATATACCGCAAAGGCTTCATATAGTCGTGCCAGTTGGAGGGTCCAAAGGGCAAATATGTCATAGTCATGCGAAACATGCTGTGAATCCTCCAGCTGGCAATCTCATGCATGAGGTTGCTTAATTTTAGAGTGCGTTTCAACATTCTCCTCGCCGGATGGTAAGATTCGTCAAGCTTGCAAAGGCATGCCATATCTGCATTGCTCTGCCAAATATCTTTCACAGCTCTTCTCCCAACGGCTTTCCTGATCTTGAGTGTTGATCTGTGAATGCGAAACATATACTACCTGTCTTCTCGACGGACGCGAGAGTGAGGAGTGCTCGAAAGCACACGGGAAAAAAAATTCTGTGTACTTTCAGCTGCAGCGTACAAAGAGCCTGCTTCATGTTTCTGGGAAAAAATTCTACCAAGGTACATATTCATAAACTGAGTGAAAAAAAAATCTCGCTGCAAGGTAAAAAATGACGGTATATGCGTGTTCGCATTTCATTCCTACCTGACAGTATACCTTTAAAAAGCAATGGGGACCTAAGGGTTCATTCAGAGCAAGGCCAAGCATATGTTGCTTCCGGGTTTCTTACAGCGTTGTCCCTGCGAACCAGTCAGGCATCAGAGGGACTTTATCACTCTATAGTACGTAGACTAATGCTGAACATCTCTCGTCAGTGGTTTAGAGAGTTTAATGTATATAGTTATTTACTGTATAGTGCACTGCATATTTTAAAACCTTAGGAGAGTAATTCAGCATGCCGTACAAGAGAAGATATGGCCGCTATTTATATGACCCAAAGTGTGAAGTTCCGTTGCGGTCAAAGTACCGCTTTAAGAAAGCTGAAAATTCTGCCAGCGGATGCATCAACGACCGCACTGTCAAGGAGGACTGGAAGGAAGACGATGCCACCGGTGAATCTTTTTGTGGTGGCAGTGGGTCATCAGATCGAGATAAGGCGTCAGCGCTTCCAGCGCCTTCAGCCATGGCAAGTGACGAACCAACTGCGGAGGGATGCATGGCACTAACAATGGACCAATCTGAAGACCAAATGGAAGATGAAACAGAAGAACAAATTGGAAACGAGACTGCTGCGACTGTCGAACCATGCAACGACTTTGCTTCCGAAAGTGGCACGTCTGATTCCTCATTCTGCAGCCAAGTTCAGCGCAGTGAGAACACCGATGACCCAAAGTGTCGCCTGACTGACATGGTAAGCGAGAATTCTTTTCACAGCCTACGCTGTATGTCCGCTGATACGATATTGACGTCCAATACATACTTTTGCATGTGCTAGTGTACCGGGTGTTTCAGGTAACATTTCCTCACGAAACTAAACGCACGAAGCGCGCAGGAAGCTCTGTATAGCGAAACGTATACGACGGTGATGCGTTGGGCGCGTAATTTGAACTGTTCTGAGGAGAAAAGTGTGATGACATATGTATGTGTGCGAGCTTTTTGGGGAGTAGACGGCATGAGGCCTGACTGTTACGAGGAACTGGCGTAATAGGAATTTTAGTCGTTTTGTATCTACTGGTTGCGCCGCCCGTAGGAAGAAGTCACGTTTTGTAGTATTTAGCGGCCAAGTGCTGCACCACAGGCAAAAAAAAGGATAGTCATCGGCAACCACGTCGTCGCTATATGAGAGCGACGAATCAAAAGAAAGTGCGTGCCGAAATACAATAGATACGATTCTATACGATTATGCACATTAAGCCATTGTCCCGTCTTCAGTCTCCAAGTTAGCAGGACTCCTGTCATTGCGTCTTCCAATCTGTCAGCCTATATACTATTACTACTCCTTTTCCCATCAAAACGTTCCTGTTTCCAGCAATTAACTGCTTGTGTCTTGGCCACTCCTCCGTAGTCGGTATTTGCCAGCTTTATTTGAGGCCAACCAACAAACAATAGAGCCGGCTGTTCGAATAGCGTGCCGTGCACACTGCATGCAACACGTCACCAGGGGGCGTTGCGCTGGCACTGAGCTTGTTGCGTGCCTCATGCGCTGAGCTTCATTTTCGTCCGTAAGGACACCGGATTGTCTTTTTTTGTGGCTAATATCTCGATATTCGCAATGAAGTCCAGACTGTTAGTTTTAGTGGGTAGTTATTGACATCCGCCGTGGCTTTACATCTCAACCACTATACTTTTCGGAATGTGTTCACTGAAACTCCGGGGTATATTATCATTTTACCTGCAGCCCTGTCCGCACAGTAGTGTTCATAACTTGCGGCAGCTTGACTTGTGCCGCCTCCCCCTATTCCGCGCCACTCATGAAAAAATGCCAGGAAAACTATTTAACACAAAATTGCCAATACAACATTTGTCTAAAAATAGTTTTAATTTTGAACTTTTTGTAAGCCAGTGTTTACAAGGGACATGACAGCTTCCAACGAGAGCACTATTAAATGTGATTATAGCAATCCGCTTGGTCTAATGAAAAAAATGTCAAAAGGGTCATGTTTATCTCAGATTATACGCTTACTGCGGGGAACTAGAACAAAGTCGTTCAGTCCATGTAAAACATCCCATCTTAGCTGTCAATATATATTGCTGGTTTCCGGCGTATAGACCGCGACTTGAGTTAATTAAGGCGTCTGAAAATACATAGTTTATACGGTGCCAAGCTTTTAACATGCATAGTTGTGTAGATTGAAGAGAAATGCCTGGAAAAACCTGCATTGACCTCGCAGAGCAAAAATTGGAGGCAATTTTAGTGATAATGTAATTAAATGAATCTAAAAAGTCTAGGACGAACGGGCATCTCGTGATTATGAACTTACAAGAGGGACGTACGCGCCAAATAAAACTGGCAGTGTAGTCCTAATTTCCAAATTTTAAGTTTTGCGATTTATAGTTTACGTAGTCCTGTGACGTGCGCCTGTTTCCAGGAGTAGAAATTTCGGAAATTAAGGCTTTCTTTAAATATACTGCTGAAAATTGTGAGCGAATCGCGTTCCGATGGTCTCCGCGCATCGCGGATTCCTCAGCTTTCTGACGACACGAAGCACCGCCATCTTTGTATCGCCATGATACAAAAGTTCTGGTAGCCAAAAGGCAGCATTTCTTCGAGCAAAATTAAACAAGTCAGTAGAACAAAAGCAAAGTATACATTGATACGATCGGCGGCTTGAGTCACGTGGTAGCTCGAGAGGACTTCTACTGGCTGAGTAATGTACGTACACATCAGCGGTGCGCTCGACGCATGTGCGTCAAGTTGCAGCGGCATGCGCGTTTCATCTGATATGGTCCTTAGAAGTATATACAACAGTTTCGGTGGCATTGTGGGGGTTTAGAATGATTTGCCTGTGGAATGACTCTGCTTCTTTTTTAGCACAGGAGCAGTGAGACATTTAAGAATAAAATAAAATTCTAAATTTATTTTGCAATAAATACTTGCAGTTGAATATAGTAGGATAGAACTTAAAAAAAAACAGCACTTGTTAACACTGGGCCACAGTGCATGCATGTACACACAAATTGTACTGGAGTATAGCACGCTGTATACTGTCATAAATGCTAGACCAGCTTAACCCCAGTGGTGTGACGTGTCCTGGCAGGCAGAGCTGCAAACAGAAAAACCGTAAATATAGCCTTGGTTTTTGTGTGTTTTGTGATGTGGAATGTCAATGTGGTTTCGGCCACAGTGCCGCATGAATCTGTGAAGTAGTAGCATACGTGCTCAGCACATTATCTTCATTTTTCTAATGATCAGTGACTGGATCCGTGCAATGGAGGACAGCTCGGAGGACTGCGTTATCATTTTGGGATGTCATTTCACTGCCCATCAGGAATACTGACCCTTGCTGTTTATTCAGTTATTTTTTGTACATTGTTGCACTGAGCAGAATGAGAGACATGAGAAGATGCGGCTGTTTTGCATGCTGATAGCTATTTCCTATATTCAATTTTTTATAAGCTCACGCTTCTGTTGTGTATTATATGATCCAACAAGATCAACCACTTTATCCTGGTGCGCAACTGACCAAGGCTGAAAGCATCCTGTTGGTTATGGGACATAGCCTGAGGCACTGTGCATCAAAGGAGGCAACGGAGAGTGTGCTGAAGCTTGTCGAGGCCCATCTTCCAAAAGGAACAGATTTTCCGTCAACAAAGCACACTCAGTTCTTCAAGAACTTCTCTCTGAGCGATCAGAAACGAAAACACTTCTATTGCAGTGCATGCAATTCGTACATTGGTGAACTTGAAAACAGCGCTTTGAATGTATCATGTCCATACTGCAAGAAGGAGCATTGTACAATGACTTCAAATGCACAGAGGTGCTATTTCTACACTGTAGATTTTGAAAATCAAATTAGAGATATTCTTGAAGAAAAAGCCAGTTGCTTTAAAATGTGTGCCCACGCATATGATGTTAGTGATATCACTCAAAGTCGTGCTTACCACAGACTCCCACTGCAGCCAGGTGATCTCACTCTCACTTTTAACACAGATGGTGTGCCACTATACGAGAGTTCTGGTTTTGGCATGTGGCCGCTACTGCTCCAAGTAAATGAGCTTGAATATAATGAACGAATGCAAAGGCTGCTACTGGCTGGTCTTTGGTTTCGCTCCAAAAAGCCAGCCATGAACACATTTCTTCTACCTTTCGTTCAGCACATGAACAGCCTTTCAAGTGAAGGCATCACTTGGAGGGACAGCACGGGTAAAGACAGGATAACGAAGGTGTTTCCAGGACCGTGTTCTGTTGATAGTGTGGCAAGGTGTGAGGTCATGTGTATGACACAGTTTAATGGGGAGCATGGCTGCGTATGGTGCGAAGAACCTGGAGAAGTTGTTAACAAAGGTAGGGGTCACTGCTGTGTCTACCCCACGCGTTCAAGTGCTCCAGCCCTCAGAACACAAG
This sequence comes from Amblyomma americanum, assembly GCF_052857255.1. NCBI lineage: Eukaryota > Metazoa > Arthropoda > Arachnida > Ixodida > Ixodidae > Amblyomma > Amblyomma americanum. The sequence continues at coordinate 84,344,497 of NC_135507.1, forward strand.
AGTCCTTTCTAAAGCATGCAAACAAGGCAAAAAGAGACCCAAAGCAAGCCAGCTGTGGTGTGAAAGGGCTGAGCATTCTAACTATGATGACTTTTTTCAGCTTCAGCTCCAGCTTTGTTGTTGATTACATGCATGCCGTTTGCTCGGGTTTCGTAAAGACAACAACACTGATGTGGCTTGAGTCAGAAAAATGCAGAAATTTTTGAATGCGTCAGTGAATTGAAGAGCTAAGCGCTAAACTCGTTAATATGTCTCCCAATCAACCACTGTACGTCCAGCGGACGTACTACGTATGTCCGTTTTCGGATATACGGATATCCGTGGGAGATCCGCCGATGTCCGACGGATCTCCGTCGGACGTTCCAAGGACGTACATATGTAACTGGAACGATCTCCGATGGACGTCCGATCCAAATATCCGAGGATATCCCCCACGGATCTAATGAGGCCATTGGCATGTTGGGCATGCTGTGCTTTTATGAAGCAGGCCTTGGTGACTGCAGCCACTAATATAGCTGTACAAGCCCCAAAATCGGGCCTCACCATATGGCAAATGCATGTCCCTATAGGAAGCAAATAAACCCAAAGCAAGTTGTCTTAAACTCAAAATAATTTTATTAAAGGCATTAATACATGCATTCAGCTTTCAAGAAGCATTCTTCACGCTTGATGCAGGAAGAAGTCCCACGCAATAGGAAGGGGTGACTGCGTGCAGGTTGTATTCTCAGTTGAATCTGTTGTAAAAGAAGTTTTTTCCCAAGAAAACAACAAATGCAAAAATAGTGTCACTGAAAGGGTACATGATTTTTCAATTCAAGATACTGCCACTGAAGATCATAATGAAAGATACTAGAGATAGAACGTCTACCTATTGATTCTATTATGTCACACATTTGCAACAGTCAATTGCATGAGCCATCCATACAAATAATGCAAAGGAAAATATGAAAAATGCATAAGGGCAGTTGATAATTTCAACATATTTTGAACTTACGTGCACACTGCTCCTCAGTAGCATATGGTTGCTTTGAATGGGCTGGTCAAATCCATGCAGGAACCCTGAGGGAACAAGTGGATAATTTACGAGAGTGGGCAACACTTCTGCTAGCTGATACTAATATACAAACCTGTTGACTCTACGATGTAGCACATTTGCTACAATGATCTGCACGAGCCGTCCACATGCATGCTCAAAAAGAAATACTGGAAAATGCATGAGGGAAGTTCGCACTTTCAACAAGACTTCGAACTTACACATGTAGACTGCTCCTCTGCAGCGCAAGCTACTACACAGTTGCTCTGAATGGGCTGGTCACATCCACACAGCTATCCTGAGGGAATAAGTGGACAGGCTGTAAGAGTGGTCAACACTTATGCTGGTGTTACTACATACCTGTTGACTGTACGATGTGGCACATTTGCTACAATCAGCTGCACGAGCCTCCACAAGCATGCTGCAAAGGAAAAAGCGAGATATGCATTTGGGGAGTTGGCAATTTTAACAACGCACTACAAACTTACATGTGGACTGCTGCTCCGTACTGCAACCTCCTATACCAGAACAGGCTGTTCACATCTATGCACCATCCGTGAGAAAACAAGTTAACAGAGTGTGAGTAGGCAACATTTGCCAAGCAACTGTAACTTACCACTGAACACAGAGGCAGAGTAAGAGATAATGCATCCCATGAGCATTGATGCAGTCCGCAGTTCTAGGGGCTAGAAAAATTCTGTATGTGATTAGAAAACTTAAAAGGCAGATGGCTGTACTTACTTGTGTTTTCTTCATGATGTGCAAGATTGAGCAGACCTGTAAGAGCCGCAACTGTAGCCGAGACAGGGTTACAGCAGGAATGGCTTGTCTTGGCAATAGTGGATCATCAAAATCTGTAATGCTGTCACTCAGTAGTACTTCCCAAGCTCCACCACAGTGGCTCTGTGTTTAGGGCACTCGGCTGCCGAGTCTGAGAAGATGGGTTCAGTAATCTTGACTGCATTTCTATGGCGGCAGTATGATGTACTGTGTGGTGTAAGTACACATATAGAATTGCAGGTGTCTGAGATTGATCTGGAACCCATTCACTGGCCACCGTGATGGCTCAGTGGTTAGTGCTCGGCTACTGACCTGAAAGACGGCAGCTGCACTTCGATGGAAGCAAAATTCTAGAGGCGCGAGTACTGCGTTTTGTCAGTGCACGTTAAGAAACCCCAGGTAGTCGAAATTATCTAGAGCCCTCCACTACAGTGTCCCTCATAGCCTAGTCACTTTGGAATGTTAAGCCGCATAAACCAAACCAAACCAAACCCATTCACTATAGTCTCTTTCATAGTCCATGTTTTTTTGAAATGTTAAACCTGATACTAAAAAGTTTGCCTCTGACAGCTAACATGTATGTAGCTGTGGAATAACAATTGACTTCTCAGAAAAAGGAAACCTGACGAGCTTACGGACACCATCTACTGGCCAGCATTTTATACCAGATGGCCTAGAGACAATGAAAACCCCAATTTGACCAGAGATAAATGGTTTGCTGTAAAAGTTCTCTTTCACTGTGAATTCTCTGCCAATTATACAAGGTGCTAGTGTTGTAGTCAAGCGTGCAAAGCTCTCCACAAGGATTACAGAGCCCTTTATCATACAGCAATTGTTGGCTGTCCCTGAAACAAGCTTGAAATTTTCAAACTTTGCACACTTATACAATGGAGGACTGCAACCAAAAAATAGAGGTGCATCTGTGTGCTGCCTTTCAAGTTTGACAGTGGATGGTGATGACCTATCAATAGGTTCCATGTTTTCCCGCTCTTTTAGACGATTGTACAGTTGGGCGAGTGGAGCACTGTGCCTTTTGAGAAGGCGGTTCAAAAACTGCATGTTGTTTTCAAATGGAAATGCACTGAATGAATCAAGCGGCCCATGGTTGCGCACATCATTAGCTATATGTAGAAGACAGTGAACGTTATAAGAAATATGTTCGTCTCCATATAGACTTGGAAATGTCTTCACAAAATGCTGAAGAAGTGCCTCTGAAAACTCCACATACTTGTGGCACAGTGCAGGATGAGCAAGAAGAAAAGCACCACAGTGTAAGGCGAGGAAGTTAGAGTACACAGCAGTAGGAAGAACAGATTTGAGTACTACTGGACCTGTATACAACAATAAAAAGACTGAATTCGGTTGCCTTCCAGCAGTCAAACTCCACAATGCTTCGTGGTTTTCGCACAAACTCACTGGGCACGTGTGCAGCTAAGGAGATGTTCGCATCGCACAACTTCTTGCGCTCTGCTGGCCCCAGACGTATGCTCAGTGGCCCATTCCAACCATAGCTTTAACAACTTTTTCATGACACCAAGGCACATCAAGTGCATATAGTCAAGAGGCGCACTTGTGATGCAGTCAATGGGTAGTGACGTAAGAACTGACACGTTATTGTGGTGATTTGGGTCAGTCTGGCGTCTGAAAGAATCGTCTGTCCTTAGTGTCGAGCTTTTTGAAGGGAAGACAACCCTGTTGTTAACATACATTCCTTCTACAGAGCATTTTGGGCAACCTGAATACCCCATGTGGCCTTTGATAGAGAAGATGAAAGACCACGCTGGAGCATCGCAAATAAGGCTCCTCACTGAAACCTGGAAAATTTGACCTTGCACGATAATCCTGCATGAAATAAGCTGCCCCAGTTCAGTGACGAAAGGAGATAGGAACTCATTGGCCAGTTTGGCTTTGATATTCCAGCAAATACACCTACAACAAAAGGTGCAGCGCTGCGACATTCAAGAACCTGGCACTGAATTATCCATAACTGCATTCTAGAGCTTTTAGAAATTGGGAGTCCATCAATATTAAAAGAAAGACTAACAGACCTGCCTACGAGACTTCTATGTGACAGCATGTTTCTGAGCTGGTGCTCGAGACCATAATGACAGTATTCCGCGGGTGGCATGGCGGTCAGCGCTGAAATATTCAGTCTCTCGCGGTGTGCGGAGCAATGTGCGAGCGTCAGACGGAAGGCAAGTTGTATCGAAAGGGTGTGCCTTCAGAAGCTTGAGTAGGGATGATAATGCCGAGTGCGAAATGTTTTCTTTTAGGGCCCAAGCCCGCAGTGCTGTCACCAGATCGCGAGACTCGGTGGCTGGCTTTGGGTTGGGGCAATCAGCAGGGTCCTCGGAAGCTGTGTCGCAAATTGAAGCCGATGAACAAGGGAATCCTGAAGAAACAGCTGGCGCTACTTCTGGGAGGCCTGGTGTTGCTGCTATGTCGCTCACGGCAGTCACTTGTTCATTCTGGAGAGCGCGGCTGTCAAAGAATGCGTCTGATATTGTAGTGGCACCATCACTGGATGCGGCACACGACACAGTAGAAGCGGCAGACGACGCAACAGAAGCTGCAGGCACGGGTACCGTTCTTTGGCGACTGCATCGCCCAAAGTTCTCGAAGAGCACCTTAGTCTCGCGCGAGGCTTTTGCCCTTGCATAAGCCTATTCCTCGATCTTGATTTTAGGCGTCTCGGAAAGCACAATTGAGACTTGAAACTGCGTGCATCGAAGAGCAAGACTAACTGGGTGGCTCAGTTCACCTCGACAAAATGAAATCACGCAACGACACACGTGCACACCTGTCCCTGGGTACCAAGCACGGTCGCGAGCACGGTAGCGCGGTTGACGCGATGGTGGGGTTGGTGGAGTGGCTAGCGGTAGCCGCGGTACCTGTGTAGCTGGCGTACCCTAAAATGTAGTTGCCAGACGAGCAAAAAAGCCATAAAAATAGTAGCAACATTTCAACTTTTTCCAGCAGTTTTAAAAATGAAACATTTTATTTTTAAAATTGTTACCTACAGTAGTTTTATCTGTCTATGTGACAAAATTTAATATTGCTTTTATAATTTTTCTATCGCAATGACACCGCTTGAGGCTGCACTAGTCTGCACCCCATCCGTTCATAGCCAAGCCTTTGGTATCCTGAAAGCTTTTCTGGGCCCTACGTTTGTTTGCTGCTGAATATTTACTAGGTGTTTGTATTTCTCCAGATGTTATGATTGCTTTTAATTTCAATATAATGCTTCCATAACAGATTCATGCCGAGAGTGGAATGATCTGTTGTTGAGAGCGGTTATATTGTGCAGCTCACATACGAAAATTATTGTGCAGGTATTTCAGATTACATGCCTGAAAGTGTGTGGACAGTTTGAAGTAAATAACACCTCACGCAAATTGAGCTAAAAAATGCAGCCAATTATAGGAAGCACCAGTGGTTTTAGCTTTTTTACATTTGCATGCAGAGGCAAAGCCATTAGAAGGTTTAAGCAATTGTTTCATCAATCATTCCACTGTAGAAATTAAAATGCATGTTGAAATTTGCAATGCACAGCTGCAGGCTCATCAAAATATCCACGAAAGGATGAAAACGGATATTCCATGGCTATACAGAATCGTATATCCATCGGACATCCGATAACGGATGTCCATCGGACATACACCAAATCTCCGATGCGGATATCCGAATACGGACATCCTCACGGATGCCCTACGGACATCCCCCCCTGGCACTGGAGATTCGGATCTTAAACGGACGTACGACGGATATCCGTGGTTCATTGGGCTCCTACATGGGACCAGTCTCGCTTGCCACGCCCATTGTCTGAAGTGAGACGGTGGAAATCATCAGAATGGAGAAACTGGGTGTTGTTTTTCTCTCCTGTTCTTCTGTATGGCGATCTCCCCCCAAAAAACTACAACAACTGGATGCATTTTGTTGAAATGATGCACTGCATGTTGGCTCCCACAATTTCAATGGAGACAATCAAGCTCTTGAGAACAAAAATGAAGAAATTCTTAAAAAAATATGAAAGTTTGTATGGCAAGGAGTGCATGACTTATAATGCTCATCTGCTCACACATCTCATTGATAGTGTAAAACAGTGGAGCCCCCTATGGGGATACTCACTGTACCCTTTTGAATCGATGAATGGAAAGCTAGGTAAGTTCGTTTGCGGGACAAGGTTTGCAGAAACTCAAATCATTGATAAGTTTTGCCTTCTATCGGCATTGCCTAAACTCTGGCAGCATCTATCACTGAGTCAAAAGGAAAGCCACATAAGTAGTCAGTTTTGGACTCTCATAAAAGATTACAGCTTGAGACAAAGGTACACCAAAGTCGGCTCACTGGTACTTTATGGCAAGGGCATGACAGCTAATGGTAAAATCCATTACAAAAAGATGAGCCTAGGTCACTTCTGCTTTTGCACAGCTGACCTTGACAAATCTAGACGATGCAATTCCTTTGTGTTGTCAGGGCCCACTTTTGGGCGTATTATAGACATTGATCTTGTTAGCTGTTGCACAGCAAAGAGTTGTGTTTGTGATCATCAAAGAGAAAACATTAATGCTAAGATTGAGGTGTTCAGAGCAAGGAAAAACCTGCTGACCAGTGTCAACAGTGTCAGCAGCTTCACGCTTGTGCAGGTAGAATCCACAGGTACATTTACAACTGTGTCTGCTTCATCCATGAGGAAGTGTATGGCAATTAAGTGCAATGGAGAAATTTACTTGTCTTCTTTGTCTGACGTGATGATTCTGGAGGCTTCATGAAATTATTATCTGCGAGTGGGGCGCGCTATATGAAGCTTCATCAACAGCCAGTTCACTTCTTATATGAATTGTTATATGAAGTGTACAGTCGCGCCTCTCAAACATGACCCCCCTTAATATGAATGACTTAATTTTGTGGACAATTTTTGTCGGAGGAAACTTTTTCAATGTATTTACGCCTTGTTAATATGGAAACTCATTGTCTGAATAATGGACAAGGGGAAAATGCACAGAGTACATGGGGCCAATTTATTTTGGCATGTCCATATTTATTTAATATATGGACATGCCAAAATAAATTGGCCCCATGGACTCTGTGCATTTTCCCCTTGTCCATTATTCAGACAATGAGTTTCCATATTAACAAGGCGTAAATACATTGAAAAAGTTTCCTCCGACAAAAATTGTCCACAAAATTATGTCATTCATATTAAGGGGGGTCATGTTTGAGAGGCGCGACTGTACACTTCATATAACAATTCATATAAGAAGTGAACTGGCTGTTGATGAAGCTTCATATAGCGCGCCCCACTCGCAGATAAAAATTTCATGGGGCCAATTTATTTTGGCATGTCCTTGCAGGCGTCGCGACGGTGAGTGGCGACACCGCGGGTTCCCGAGCATCCGCAGGGACATCCCCAAAAGGGGATGATGGTGAACTGTGCATCACCACGGACCCGAGCACCCGCGCCTCGCCGTGCGTGGCATCGCCGTGTCCGGGGAAAAGGGGATCCTGGTGGTTGAGCCGATGCCGAGCGTTTGGACCCTTAAGGCCCCTTGGCGGAGGCAACACACCACTTTGGCCCCAGCTTCCTGCAGACGGCGCCTCCGGCCTGACCCGACCGGGGGGAATCGGCAGTCGCCTTTTCCTATCCTCCCCTCCATCTTTTACTTTCCTATCTTCTTTCTCACAACTCTCCTATCCCCTACTCACTTCTTGGTTTCTCCTTTTTCCTGCCGGCGAGGGTTAACCTTGTGTGACGAACTACCCTGAGTTGCGTCATATTCGGTTATAGTTGCGGTGTACAGCTGACGCGGGCAGGCCTTGCTTGCAACCTTCTGTCCCGTCCCCATGTTGGGCTCCGTGGTGGGTGGCTGCCACCGCAGCCGAAAAACAACTTTTTTTTTATGGATCCCTTTCCTTCAACAAATGATCGCCCTCATAGACGAGGGCGGACCGATGCCACTACGCAGTTCCTGCAAAAAACAAAAGAAGTTTTCCCTAGGTACCATGTCGTACATAGTGAAAATCTAGATCAACCAGCTAGCAAAATGTACCCATTCATTGTTTCTAAATCTCTTACCGACGCCCTGGGCCTTGGCTACAAGGTGACGAAGCTAGCCAGTGGCGACCTACTCCTCCAAATCCGAGACAAAGTCCAATTTTCCAAACTCCCATCCATAGTGTCCTTTCTAGACATTCCTATATCCATTACTGCACATCGATCACTAAACACAGTGAAAGGAGTAATATCTGAACACGATTTCCTGAACCTTTCTGAAGAAGAGATGTTGGAGGGTCTAAAAGACCAGAGCGTCACCGAAGTACATCGTATTAAAATCCGAAAAGATGACAAGGAAATAGCAACAAAACACATAGTCCTGACCTTTGCCTCCAGCCAACTTCCGGAAACCATAGAAGTAGGATATCTCAAAATAAATGTAAGACCGTACATCCCAAACCCCAGACGCTGCTTCAAATGTCAAAGATTTGGCCATGGCTCACAGAGCTGTCGTGGCCGCCAAACATGCGCCAAATGTTCGTCAAAAAATCATGAATCTGTGGACTGCAGTGCTTCACCACTGTGCGCGAACTGCGAAGGGGATCACCCCGCGTACTCGAGGTCATGTCCTACCTGGAAGAGAGAGAAGGAAATAATAACAATAAAGACAAAGGAAAACATAACATACCAAGAAGCTCGTAAAAGACTCCCATCAGCTTTCCAATTCACGGCAAAAACAAATTTCGCCGATGTGGTGCGCAGGGGCGGCACACCACACCAGGCTTCGGCCACTGCCCAGGAAATGCCTGAGGCAGGGCCACCCCCCCCCCGGCAGATGCAGCGAAGGTTGCCCTGCCACCTCTGAGCAAGGGCCCGCCGGCCCCTCAGTCGGCCGCCCGTAAGGCTTCCCCCAGTCGGGAGAAGCCCACAAACCGTACACCTGCGGGTTCACCGCGGAAGTCCAGAGCCTCTAATGAGGCGATGGACACAACTCAGAATTAGCCTTTGCTGCAGCAGAGGCACAGCTCCCTGGAGCGAGAAAGAAAAAAGACCCCGGTATTGGCACCCCCAAAACCGGTACCCTAAGTTTTAACTACACTAGTCAAATATGGCGTTCCTTATACAGTGGAACTGCCGAGGACTAATAAATAACTACTCTGACATAAAAGACCTTTTAAACACAATGTCCCCGGTGGCTTTGTGCTTACAGGAGACCAACTTAGGTCCAAAAAAAAATATTTTAAACAAGTACAATATCTTTCGGTGTGACCGAGAGCAAGCAAGCAAACTGTCTGGAGGTGTTGCCATTGTCATCCAGAATGGTGTGGCAACCCGCGAGATCAAACCTAAAACCAAATACGAAGCCGTCGCAGTCACCATTCTTCATTTTAAAACACTCACAATATGCACCATATATCTTGAACCACACCTAACAGTAACACTTCATGATTTAGAATCCCTTTTAGAACAGCTACCGGAGCCATATCTGCTAGTTGGTGATTTTAATGCCCACTCCGGTTTTTGGGGCAGTGCACACACTGATGCAAGAGGTCGTATTTTAGAAGATTTTATTCTAAGTAATAATGTTTGCCTTCTTAACACCGGCAAAGATACATACTGCTCTCCGAGCACGGGAAAAATGAGTTGCATAGATTTGTCTTTTACTTCACCTTCTATCTTTTGTGATTTTAAATGGGATGTCATTGATAACCCATACGGCAGCGATCACCTCCCTGTATCAATAAGCCTAACATCCCCACCACTAGTCACCCCAACGAAACCACGACGGTGGAAGTTACAATTAGCCGACTGGGAACTTTTTAGAGAAAGGGACAGCTTAGATAAAATATTTTCAGATGACCTCAGCATAGACCAACTGAATGAAGCTATCACGAACTGCATTTGAACAGCTGCACGCCTAGCAATTCCTCGGTCATCTGGAGTAGTAAAGCAGAATCACAAAATTTGGTTTACACAGGAATGCAGAGATGCAAAAAAGAAACAAAACAAAGCTTGGGGAATTTTTCGTAGGTACCCAACGCACGAGAACTTAATAAGCTTTAAAAAGGCAAGAGCAAAAGCTCGATATATTCGCCGTAATGCAGAAAAAACTTCATGGCAAGGTTACGTGTCCTCAATAAACAGCTCATATACGTCAAAACAAATGTGGGAGATGGTAAAAAAGATAAATGGCAGCTACTCCCCATTCACAGTTCCGTTTCTATCAACCCCTGGCATACAGACAAATTTAGAAGAGCAGGCAGATATCTTGGGTGAATATTTTTCTGAAGTTTCCAGTTCATCTCACTACAGAGAATCATTCCTGAAATACAAAAACGCAGCTGAAAAACAAAGACTGCCGACAAGTGGCAGTTCAAATGAGCCCTATAATAACCTACTTACAATCCAAGAAATTAATAGAGTACTGTCCGCTGGTAAGCAAACTGCACCTGGCCCAGATGAAATACATTATCAAATGCTGGCTCATCTCTCTGAACCGGCTGTGGAGGCGCTTTTAAATTTGTTAAACAAAGTTTGGGTATCGGGGAAACTTCCTAAAGCCTGGAAGATGGCTGTTATTATTCCTCTATTAAAACCCGGAAAGCCCTCTACCCTTCCTAGCAGATATAGGCCCATAGCTCTGACTAGCTGCCTAGCGAAATCTTTTGAAAGTGTATTGAACATCAGACTATCATTCGTGTTAGAAGACCGGGAGCTTCTGGATGTCCATCAATGCGGTTTTAAAAAGGCTTGCTCCACCACCGACCACCTGGTTCGTCTTGAAAACACTGTTCGTGAGGCTTTTGTACACAGACAGCATTGTCTCGCTGTCTTCTTCGATTTAGAGAAGGCGTATGACACAACGTGGAGATTTGGGATTATTCAGGACCTGGCTGAACTGGGCATCCGCGGCAGGATGTTGAACTGCCTTAAAGACTTTTTGTCTAACCGTACATTTCACGTCCGCCTAGGCTCAACCCTTTCAAAGAAGTTTATCCAAGAAAACGGAGTACCTCAAGGATGTATTTTGAGCACAACACTCTTTATTGTAAAAATGAATTCTATCAGGAAAATAATCCCGAGGTCCGTAATGTATTCTGTCTATGTAGATGATCTCCAGATAGCCTACACATCCTCGAATACATCAACATGTGAACGACAGATACAGCTAACAATAAATAAACTGGCAATATGGGCAGACCAAAATGGCTTCCGTTTTTCTCCACAGAAATCGGTGGCCATTCTTTTTTCACTCAGACGAGGCATGCAGATAGATCCCACCCTAAACCTGAACGAAATAGACTTAGCCGTGAAAAAAGAACAAATTTCTAGGTGTAACATTCGACAGAAAGCTCACCTTTATGCCTCACATAAATGCGCTGAAAAAGAAGGCTTCTCGATCCCTGAACATACTCAAAGTACTGTCGAGAAAACACTGGGGAGCCGATAGGACATGTCTGTTACAAATATACCGCTCTGTAGTACGCTCTACCCTGGATTACGGATGTGTAGTGTATGGATCAGCGAGACCATCGTACCTCAAACGGCTAGATCCGGTACATAATTTAGGTTTACGTCTCTCCACTGGTGCATATAGGACATCACCCATAAACAGTCTCCATGTAGAGACCAATGAACCATCGCTTACAGATAGAAGAGCCATACTCACATGCTCATACATTCTAAAAATCCGTTCACTGCATAAACATCTATGTTACCCTATCGCCACAAAGTGCCTTTCTAGAACACTCTTCAACAGCAAGCCGCAAGCTACTCGGCCTCTCCTCTTGCGATTTGAAGACATGTGCCGGAACCTTAGCATATTAGACGTATTGCCAAACATTGCCCGAAGGCGAGGTCCACTGCCGCCATGGCACAATTTCCCTGAAATCTGTGATTTCACTCTAACACAGTTCCGTACGAAACAAATTCCGCAACAACATATAATACAAGAATTCCTCACACTCGAGGAAAAGTATACTACTTTCACAGCATTTTATACCGACGGTTCCAAAACAGATGCATACGTTGGAAGTGCAGTTGTACAGGGAAATTGGAATAAAATATTAAGACTTCCACAGTGCGCTTCCATCTTCACTGCGGAATGTTACGCCATTTGTGTAGCCATAGGAAAAATACTAAACGAGAACCTACCCAACAGTATTATTTACACAGACTCACTAAGTGTGCTCACAGCCATTCATCCTAGAAATGCAATAACCCCGCTGCTTGGCGACCTCATACACAACATTACAACAGCCATAGCTCAAGGACAAAACATAAGACTCTGCTGGGTACCAAGTCATGTTGGCATAAAGGGCAATGAAAGAGCAGATTTGTGCGCTGCTCAAGCTTGTTAAAAGCAAATTAAAAACATAAATGTGCCCTATAGAGATTGCATGAACTTAATACATATTAATGCAAGGAAAAAATGGCAGTCCACCTGGAACAACGAACTAAATAACAAACTACGGTTAATAAAACCAGTCCTAGGTGAATGGAAGTCATGTGTGCACCAGAAACGTTTCAAAGAGGTCATTATCTGCCGACTCCGGATAGGTCACACACACTTCACACACAACTTTCTGCTAAGGAAAGAAGACATACCAGTTTGTACATGCGGAGATGAACTTACAGTGACTCACATTTTAATTTCATGCTCTAAACTGGAAAGGCTACGGAAAATGTGTTTTTCTCCGTTTTATAACCAGTGCATCCCTTTTCATCCAGCACTGCTCTTGAGTGATAACGCAATTGTGGACATGTCCTGTGTTTTTAGATTTTTAACAGAAGCTGGTTTTCTTAAAAATATTTAAATCATGACCCAGTACTTCGTCTGACACACCTCGGCCATTCCTCATTCCTGAGAAAAAGGGTGAGGTCTGTATTTGATTGGTTGGAAGCCTCGAGATCCTTACCCTGGTAAGGATGGCTGCTGAGGTGACCCGACCCCCTTTAAACGTTTTTAATAGTACCCATTTCTAGCATCTTTTTCCTTCATCATCATGAGGTAATTTTAACTATTTAAGCACTCTGCACCAGCGACGATTTTCACATTTCCATAAAATCATCCAGAGATTTCTCCTATACCTCCAGCTTGGCGCATGATGGCCTTAGTTGCCTATGCGCCATAAAACACAACACAACACAACACAAAATTTATTTAATATGTACAGTGACAGAACATTCTTTTTCAGTGAAAAAGTGCAAATGGCTGAGTGATAGCCCTTTTCTTTTGTGATTTCATGCTTTAATTAGAATACAAAACTGTCCATTCAGCACGCCTTACCATATTCCACGTTGCATGCATGTAGAAAGCCACATAGCTCCTGTCAGCGAACTGAGTGCTGATGCATAGTAGCATTTCGTGGGATGGTATCAGAGATTAGTAGGCACATCAAGCTGCACCCTATTATTTGAAGCGCAATGGCAACAAGGATAATGGGTGTGTAGGTCCCATACTTATGCCTGATTTTGCCTTCACTGGCCATCACTATACACCGAAGCAGACTATTCATAGCTTGTTGCTTTTCTTCCCAATTCCTTATTACAGATGACTTGCTTTATGGACAGTTTTTCTCGGGGAAGCAAAGTATATGTTACAGAGGCACGACTGTATATGTTTTCTTATCTATGCTATGTGCAAAAAGTTTCATAATGCATTATTGTCAAGAATTATCCACAAGGTTATTCATTACATGTATGTATGTTTCACACTAAACCTGGCTGCAGTGGAGAAAGATGGTTTTGCCACTATTTTGCACGGTTTTCAGTGCCGCTGCTTTCTATGTGATCTTGTAAGATATGTGTCTGCTGTTTAGCACAGTGTTTTACCTTGTCTTTTCATGCGCACAGATGTGTGGTTTTTCTTGAGGATATATAGTTTTAGGAGAAGAGTATATAACAGCTATATCTTATTGGTACTCACCTACGGGGCAGAAAGGTGGAGGCTAACAAATGGTTCAACTTAAACTGAAGACAATGCAACGAGCTATGAAAAAAACTTATAGGTGCTGCATTAAGATACAGGAAACGGGCGGAGTGGGTGATGGGGCAAACACCGGTTTCGTGCCTCAGGGCATACAATATGGGAAGGCAAGATAACCGATTGTCCTTAAAGGCAGTGGTCTGGATTCCAAGACAAATCTACCATAGCAGGGAGCGGCAGAAAGTGGGCAAATGAGATTGGGGAAGTTAGTAGGAACAGGGTGGCCGCAGCTGACACGGAACAGGGTTAGTTGGCGAGATGTGGAAGAAGCCTTTGCCTTGCCGTGGACGTAGTCACTCTGATGATGATACAACGGCGCATTATGTGTGCATCTTTTTCATATGTGTATTAATCATATCAGTTATTGATACATTAGTTTCAGTGTAAGTTGCTGAACAAAACTAGTGTTCCTAGATGTATAAGGTCACAGCGTAATTATTGAAATATGTTTGAATTGTATATTTGTGTTTGAGGCCGAAACACATTGGCATGTTGGAATTGGCAAACATGTTGTATTTTTCGTGCTCTAAATGACAGCTTGTTGTATGTAACAGTGCATGCATGCTGTCTTAGTGTGGCATCTTCATAGGCAAGATTTGATGGAAATGGCAGCAAGTACTTAATGTTATGGTGGAATAGAGGAAGTGTAATTAATAATGGGTGCACTGATGTAAATGATAAGCATTCTGTGTTTCCTGGTGTCTGGTATTGGAATGTTTTGTAGCTTGTGGGAAAAGTAAGTATTGATAAACAGTCCTTCTCAGCTGACAGGAAAGCATTTTGTGGGCTGCATGATTAGTTGATTTGATTGCAAAAACAGTGCTTTGCAGATCATGCGACCTCAGCCATTTGAAGGCCGCACCTGGACTGCTCTCGCATTGGCGAAGTGGCGGCTCCTATGGGAGATGAATGCACAGTGCGCCTGCTGGCACTTGCGATACGCTGACTGCGTGCACGGTAAAAAAAGTGCACGGCAAGACCAGCTATTGGCTTGATTCAGTGGGTAGACCTACACACTCAAAGGCAGATCGTTTCACAAATGCACACGTGGTGTTACTATATAGTGACTATTGAAAGGCGTTGTGACAGGAGCTACACTTTACATTTTATTGGGGGCTGATATATACCCTCCAGAAGAAAAACAAAAGTGAAGACAGGCAACATTTGTCGGAAAAGGGTGGCGGCGTCACCAGTAATGTAGCGTGGATGCGTAGTCTACAGCAGTTATACTAGGCCTCAGACAATAATGCGTGCTCACTGCCACCAGATAACACAATCGACAACGATGAGAGGAGCAGATTATGCCCAAAGTTCGCGTGGTTCGAGGTCTTGAAGTTGGGAATGTCAGAGAGGCGTTTAGGATGTATACGTGCTTTTCTCACTATGTCCCACGCATGCATATTATAACTATGTACAGCCGTGGTCCTTACCTCACTGTAAGGCAGCTGTCATTAGTGTGGCAGGAGAAAAGTATACTGAATTGATTGAACTGTGATAAACCTTCAGTATAGTGTGAGAAGGAGCACCAAAATGCAGGTGACATTTCGTAAAAGGAAATTTAACCGGAAGGGATTTATACTCCTGATACCTGATGTGTTTTGCTTTCGTAAATGTTGCCTACATGTTGCATATCTGTCATAATTACTCGGACATGCATGCTGGAGAGTGCTTTTCTGTCTTTTCTTATATACACCATCTGCATGCACAAGTGATCTTATCATTGCTGTAAACTGTACTCACTATGTAGTGTTTCAATTTCTCATTACTCTGCCTATGGCATCAGTATTACACATGTATGGAGCGCGTTAAGGGAGTCAATAAAATTCATACGCAAAAGGGCTGATTATGATTCGTAATTAATGCATTTATTACACTGTCTATAACATGCGTATCGTAGTCGTAGAAGTGAGTCTACACAGCGAAGGCAGGAAGGCCTATAACATAATATGCACGACATAAGCTCTATAGATTTTGACTAGGCATGAAGTCTTACTGAGCTATTTTTATAGAGCCCCTTTTGACTTGAAGTGAGCGAGTTCGTATAGCGAAGTCACAAAACGAGCTCTATAAAATCTGGGACATTATGAAGTCTTACTGGGCCAGTTGTATAGAATCTGTTTTGACTGCAAATAGAGCGAGTTTTTATAGGAAATGCACGACATAAGCTGTATAGATTTTGACTAAGTATGAAGTCTTGCTGAGCTATTTCTATAGAGCCCCTTTTGACTTCGAACTGAGCGAGTTCGTATAGCGAGGTCACAAAACAGGCTCTATAAAATCTGGCACATTAGGAAGTCTTACTGGGCCAGTTCGATAGAATCTGTTTTTATTGCAAATGGAGCGAGTTTTTATAGAGAATACACGAAACAAGCTCTGTAATTTCTGACTCATTATGATGTCTTACTGAGCTATGTCTATAGAGGCTCTTCTGACTTCGAAAGGAGCGACTTCTTATAGTGAAGGCACAAAACAAGTTCTATAAGGTTGACTCATTATAAAGTCTTATTGAGCCAATAGAATCTTTATGGACTGTGAACACAGCTGAACTTTATAGTTAGGTCTCATTACAGAACACATAGACTGCTTAATGAGCTGGCTCAATAGACAGCGAGTCCCTATAGAGGTCCTTTAGAATCATTACGCTCTCTATACATGTTCAAAAGAAACTCGAAGTCCATTTTTGTAAGGGCGGGCAACGCGCGCGGCAAGAGCGCAGCGAGCGAAGAGAGCGACAAGAGCGGAGAGGACGCGAGCGAGCACGGAGTGTGCTGGCGGCGGACGCTCGCGCCTGGCGTCCGCAGGAACTGATGCGCAGACGAGACGCACTCAACGGCAAGTTTCTGCGCTGGCTCGACTGGATCTTGCTGCAGATTCGGCGCGACCGCCTGAGCGGCCCGGACTGGGAGCAGCTGGTCGGGCCGGATGGTCCCGAACCGCCGCCGGCCGGCACGAACGTGTTGAGCGTGCGACTGGGATTTGAAGCGTGCCCAAAGTTTACCCAGTCGGTGGAGGTGCGCGTGCGCACTCCCGTGTGCACCCCCGTCCACGCGACGCCCGTCCACGCGGGGACGGGCGCCGCGCCCGCGCGACAAGACTCGTGCGTGCTGCAGCGGACCATGTGCGCCAGGATGCCGAACTTTGACCAGGGCTCGGAAGAATCGCCCACGAAGCTGCTGTCTGCGTTTCGCGTGGCGCGGGCGTACGCCCGGACCGCGTCGTTCTCCACTCGTACAACAAGTACTACTGTCGCACGGCCGCCGACCGAGAGGCGCTCCGAGAGATACCTAGCAGCTGCGCCAGCCTGCGTCTCGGCTTTGTGCGTTTCGACACGCAGCCCGCGCGCGCGGCGTTTGGCCGGACGGTGGCCGCAAACGCTCACGCGTGGAGCTTTCGCGTGCTCTCGTCGTCGCTTCTTCCCCCGGCGGATGACAACACCGACGGCAGCGACGACAGCAGCACCGACTGCAGCAGTGGCGGCGACAGCGAGAGCGACGCCGACTACTACGGCTGGGACTCGGACGACCACTACGGTCGGAAAGAAGGAACGCGCGTCGCCAGAGACCTGAGACGCGACCGGGTGCGCTTTGGCGAGATGTACGCGCTGCTCAAGAGAAACAGGCGCCTCTGTTGCCGCGAAACGTGGCCGCTGTGTTCGTACTCTTTCGTGCCACGTAGAGAGGCGCTGCTGAACCCGTGTCTGCGCAGTGGCCTGCGATACTCCCCGGTGGCCTTTCGCAACGAGACCCTGTACTTTGAGGCGGTCGCCATCGTCGCTCGGTACGGGCACTCGTTCGACGCTTTTTGCGCGCGAGTGAAGAGAGAACGCATGCTGTGCCTGCGGCAGGCGCAGCAGGAGCGGCAGGCGCAGCAGGCTCGGCAGGAGCGGCAAGCGCAGCAGGAGCTGCAAGGGCGGCAGACGCAGAGAGCGAGGCGAGCGCGACAAGCGTGGCAAGCGCGACAAGCGCGGCAGTCTGCGACCGGGAGCCAGGACCAAGCTTGTCCCTTTGCGCTGCTACTGCTTCAAGAGCGCTTTAGGCGCCTCGTGGACGTGATGCACGCGCACTGCGCCCGAGGAGCGGCCGACGACTGCCACTTTGTCAAGCACGTTTCTCTGGCTAGTGCGAGCTGCGACCACGGGATCGACGTGCGCCAAATTTGCGCCAACGTGACCAAGTTTGTGCGACTCCGTTTCTGGCAGTGGAGTCGCGCGCCGGAACAGCTGTTGGAACGGCTGCCCGCCCTGTGCTTCGTGACGCCCTATCTGCGGCCCGAGGACGTTGCGCAAAAAATTGCGGGTGTCGTGTGGGGGACGTTGTCGCTATTGCAAATAAAGATTATCTCGAATCGTTCGTAACGCGAGTTGCCGCCTTCGGTATTGATGCGTGAGCTACTCGCGGTTGGATTCACCTCGTACACACGGTCACACAAGGAAGCCCACTTGCCGGAGCTCGGCCGGCCAGCGAGTCTGGGTCGAGCAACGCCAGTCCCGAGAACTGGCACGAGCAGACCGAAACAGTTCATGCAGCTTTCTGTCGGATGTATCTACCTCTCGAACGGCTCGTAACGCGAGCTGCCGCCTCCGGTAGTGCTGTGCGAGCTACCCGCGGTTGGCTTCTTCCGATACACACGCTCACACAAGGAAGCGCACTTGCCGGGGCTCGGCCGGTCAGCGAGTCGGGATCGGGTATCGTCAGCCCCGAGAACTGACACGAGCAGAACGAAACGACGCATGCAGCTTCCTGTCGAGTGTATCCACCTCTCGAACGCCTCGTAACGCGACTTACCACCTCCGGTACTGCTGTGCGAACTATCCGTGGTTGGCTTCACCCTAGACACACGTTTACGCAAGGAAGCGCACTTGCCGGGGTTCGGCCGGTCAGCGAGTCTAGATCGGGCATCGCCAGTCGGGAGAACTGACACGAGCAGACCAAAACGGTGCATGCAGCTTCCTGTCGAGCGTATCTACCTCTCGAGCCGCTCGTTACGCGAGCTGCCGCCTCCGGTACTGCTGTGCGAGCTAACCGCGGTTGGCTTCACCTCGTACACGCGGTCACACAAAAAAGCGCACTTGCCGGGGCTCGACCGGCCAATGAGTCTGGGTCGGACGTCGCCAGTCCCGAGAACTGACACGAGCAGAACGAAACGGCGACTACAGTTTCGTGTCGAGTGTATCTACATCTCGAACGGCTCGTAACGCGAGTTGCCGCCTTGAGTACTGCCGTGTGAGCTACTCGCGGTTGGCTTCATCTTCTACACGCGGTCACACAAAGAAGCGCACTTGCCGGGGCTTGGCCGGTCAGCGAGCCAGGATCGGGCAACGCTAGCCCCGAGAATTGGCACGGGTAGAACGAAACGGCGCATGCAGCTTTCTGTCGAGTGTATCTACCCCTCGAACGGCTCGTGATGCGAGGTGTCGCCTCCGATACTGCCGTGTGAACTATCCGCGGTTGGCTTCACCTTGTACACGCTCTCAACACAAGGAAGCGCACTTGCCGGAGCTCGGCCGGCCAGCGAGTCTGGGTCGGACGTCGCCAATCTCGAGAACTGGCACGAGCAGACCGACACAATGCATGCAGCTTTCTGTCGAGTGTATCTATCTCTCGAATGGCTCGTAACGCGAGCTGCCGCCTCCGGTAGTGCTGTGCGAGCTATCCGCTGTTGGCTTCACCTTGTACACTCCTAACACAAGGAAGCCCACTTGCCGGAGCTCGGCCGGACAGCGAGTCTGGGTCGAGCCCAGTTCCGAGAACTGGCATGAGCAGACCGAAACAGTTCATGCAGCTTTCTGTCGAGTGTATCTATCCCTCGAACGGCTCGTGATGCGAGCTGCCACTTCCAGTACTGCTGTGCGAGCTACTCGCGG
Source organism: Amblyomma americanum (assembly GCF_052857255.1). Lineage (NCBI taxonomy): Eukaryota > Metazoa > Arthropoda > Arachnida > Ixodida > Ixodidae > Amblyomma > Amblyomma americanum. Next base: position 84,364,157 of record NC_135507.1, read on the forward strand.
CTGGCTTCACCCGATACACACGTTCACACAAGGAAGCGCACTCGCCGGGGCTCGACTGGCCAGCGAGTCTAGATCGGGAATCGCCAGTCCTGAGAACTGGCACTAGCAGACCGAAACAGTTCATGCAGCTTTCTGTCGGATGTGTATCTACCTCTCGAACGGCTCGTAAAGCAAATTGCCGCCTCCAGTACTGCTGTGCGAGGTACTCGCGGTTGGCTTCACCCGATACACACGCATACTCAAGGAAGCGCACATGCCGGGGGCTCGACCGGCCAGCGAGTCTTGATCGGGAATCGCCAGTCCTGAGAACTGGCACGAGCAGACCGAAAGAGTTCTTGCAGCTTTCTGTCGGGTGTATCTACCTCTCGAACGGCTCGTAACGCGAATTGCCGCCTCCAGTACTGCTGTGCGAGCTATACGCGGTTGGCTTCACCCTATACACATATTCACACAAGGAAACACCATTGCCGGGGCTCGACCGGCCAGCGAGTCTAGATCGGGAATCGCCAGTCCTGAGAATTTGCACGAGCAGACCGAAACAGTTCATGCAGCTTTCTGTCGGATGTATCTACCTCTCGAACGGCTCGTAACGCGAATTGCCGCCTCCAGTACTGCTGTGCGAGCTACCCGCGGTTGGCTTCACCCGAAACACAAAATCACACAAGGAAGCGCACATGCCGGGGCTCGGCCGGTCAGCGAGTCTAGATCGGGCATCGCCAGTCGGGAGAACTGACACGAGCAGACCAAAACGGTGCATGCAGCTTTCTGTCGAGTGTATCTACGTCTAGAACGGCTCGTTACGCGAGCTGCCGCCTCCGGTACGGTTGTGTACGCTACCCGCAATTGGCTTCACCCGATACACACAGTCACACAAGGAAGCGCACTTGCCGGAGCTCGGCTGCCCAGCGAGTCTGGGTCGGGCATCGCTAGTCTCGAGAACTGGCACGAGCAGAACGAAACGGTGACTACAGTTTCCTGGCGAGTGTATCTACCTCTCGAAAGGCTCGTTTCGCGAGCTGCCGCCTCCGGTACGGCTGTGTGAGCTATCTGGTGTTGGCTTCACCCGATACACACTGTCACACAACGAAGCGCACTTGCTGGAGCTTGGCCGGCCAGCGAGTCTAGACACCACCACCTAGACTAACTCAAGGCCTCCGCGCGCCGCCGTGACGTCACGCTCGCGGGATGGGCCTGGAAGTCGGCTTCACCTCGCGCGGTACTCCTCGACGGATCTTCAGCGCGCTCCTTACCCCGAGGCCGTCGGTTTATACCGTTTCGTTCATGTAAGGACCATAGTAATAAGAACTACTATTACAAAATACTTTCCCGACAGAAACACAATCACTTTTAATTTTGTGGTTTTATTTAGCGTATGCCTAAATTAGTGTGCTTTTCGCTGATTGATAGGATCTTACTTCCGCAAGTAAATTTCGCCGCGGTGTCCGCATGGAAATGTTCTGGCCAGGTCATTTACCACAAAATATAAATTCAGTCACCAAAGAATCAATACACGGCATTTAAAGCAATGTAAATACACAGCCTGTTGACAACACAGAAGAAAGGAAGCCAGGAATGAATGGCTACAGTGTTTCAAGAAACGAGTGATTTATTATGGTAAACAACACAAAATTGAGGAAAATATGTAGAATGCAGCATAATCACAGCAAGATGAAAAAATACACCTCTTATGCATTTTTAACAATTCCAGTAGTTTTGCGTGCAGTCACTTCATTTCTGTACAGTTTGCAGCTTTCGCTTTGGTTTTGGCATAGCCAGTTTGTTGTTGGCTGCTTTGCATAGATTGTTGAGGAGTGTATTGGCTGCCGCACTGAGGATGTGATGCATGACCTCCTGCGGAGAATGCCCCGAATCGCAGTAGTCAGGCGCCTCAAAACCATCAAGAGCATGAGATACGAGTGCTACCAGTGCCTCCTTTTGATTAGCCAGAGCAAGAAACTGCGAAGAATACTGCTGGCTTTTAAGCTTGTCAAGGACAATCTCAGTGAAGAGCACCGCATTGACGACCACTGCTTGGGGGGAATTTCAAACCCCCTCTTGTCATGCCTGCAATGAGTACGTTTTCATCTTTGTCTAAATCTGTATTTTCTAAAACAAGCATTTCTTTACACGATGTACACATGAGCTTCTTCAACGCAGCATGCGCACAATATCCAGCAACGTATGTCACAGCTGGCATCCTTGAAGTTTTTTTTTCAATGTCTCCGTTGTACACATTTATTGGAAACTGCTCGTGAAATGAGCTGGCAGTTGTCTTCGACACCGGCCGTCCTATGACATCTAAGTCGGGAAGATCTAGGACTTTTTGCAGCCGTAGTTTGCTCTCGGACTCATAAATCTGCCGAACCGAGACATGATATTGGGAACCGCTCAGCTGGCGATATTTTCCGAACCTCTCTTCTAGAGAGTCTGTCTGAAACTTTCCAAGTAGGACATATTTAAACCCAAGCTCCTCTAAACAGTAAAGTGAAATTTCATGCAGAGCGTGGCTTGTGTGTCCGAGAGCCATGTGTGTTTCTGGTGTGAAACGCCTTGCAACATGCTTTAGGCTAGCCCAGTAGTCAAGCCACTCTGTTATCTTCTTCAAAAATTCCAACTGAGGGCATGACGTGGAACTCACAGGATACTGCATCTCATCCCGCAGGCGCTGACCTTTCCTTGGCGTCTTTACATTGACTATCCGCCACCAAGTCAGAATTGTAGCAATAAAATCAGCAGTTTCTTTTGCATGCCGTATGTTGGTAGATTTCAGTGCAGCCACTGTGGAGTCATTGAAAATGCGAAGTGCAAGATTCACGTTTTGCCGCTCCATATTCGATGGGTCTAGTGCCTTTAATGATAGGGTTGGTGCTATTTTTAATAGCTCATTTTTCTCTGCATCGTGGAGCTCCCGCAAAGTTTTAAATGATGCTGTCAGAATCGGTGGATTTGGTTCAGCGCTGTTCAGATCTGGAAAATACATGCATTTGCCAATGTTACGCTGGTTCAACCAGTTATTTCGCACCGACTTTAACACATGAACTGGGTCTAAAATGAAAAACAGTGGCTGAGAAGAATCAGCTGGATGCTGATAGACAATGCTGGCCTTTGGCGGACTTGCGAAAAATTTCATAGCCTTTCGATTTATTGAGTTATTGTCTGAGACAACTGCTATAATTTTCAGTCCAAGTGATTCAAGATTCCCTATTAGTTTGTGTAAGAATTTATGAAGATTTTCTGCATCAATCTGAGCTACGGGCAGAATGTGAACAACATCTTTGTGGTTTGAAAGAAGGTTTTGTATCATAAAAACATGAGCTGTTTTGGCTGGACTTGAGCTGTTTACTGCAGCGCCTGTGATAAAGCCACCTTTATAATCAAAGTATCTTTGGAGATGAATCTCGTCCATCATCAGAGTAACAGTCCGCTCATGCTCTTTCATCACGCTCAACTCTGTCTTCGTATAGCTCAGGAAGGAAGAGTCGTGCTGCTCTAGGGCAGGGTTCACCAGATATGAAGAGCAGAGGCGCCTTATGGTTACAGGGTGGGGCCACTTCACTTTCATAGAACTTCGGATAAACTTATATGCATGCGGTGATATTGTGTACAGCAGTCCCGCAAAAACAAGCACTGCTGTTCGCTTTAGGCGAACGCGTTCCAGCGGCACTTCAATCACCTTGCCGGTCTGCGCATCTGTGTATGTTGCAGTTCTAACGAAGTCTGCTTCGACAAAATGTTTCTCGCACAGCTGAAAAAAAGAGTAATGTATAGTTCTATGCACGCTTACGGGAAACGGATCGAAGCGAGCATGAACACAGACTTAACAAATACCTACAGGCGAGAGAGCTAGTGTGCCGCAATAAGCACAACAAACGTAAGGAAAAGCGCTTGTTTTATGTTACATATACATCGAGCATAACCAAAAAAAAAAAACGATGCTTACCACAGTATGCTTTGTTGGCGTGAAATTTTCACGAGAAATCGCCTTTGTCCACGCCGCTCTCTGCTGCAGGTCACTCGGAAACCTGTAGACGCGGACACTGCGGACGCGGCACAGCATGAGCCAGGCATTCTGATCTGTGCCTGCGCACGGCTCCTATTTCCAACAGCACCTTTTCGTCACCATTGACAACCAACACGAGAGAATTCGACGACAATTTTGCACCAGCACAGCCACCGAAGGAATGCCGTCGCCTCGCCACTCGGCCGACCCGGTAGAAGTTCTGTGTGGTGACAGCCAAACCGGCTCAACCGGTAGTAACTCAACGGCTCAACTCGTCAGCGTGAGCAGCTTCATCCCCTGACTATTCCCGGCTCCATCCCGCGGTCGTGACGTAGGCGGCTGTGAGAGGAGGTGGCGCGCCGGCCTTGCAAGTTCTCGGTGGTGGTGGTCTAGATCGGGAATCGCCAGTCCCGAGAACTGGCACGAGCAGAACGAAACGGCGACTACAGTTTCCTGTCGAGTGTATCTACCTCTGGAAAGGCTCGTAACGCGAGCTGCCGCCTCCGGTACGGCCGTGTGAGCTATCCAAAGTTGGCTTCACCCGATAGACACGGTCACACAAGGAAGCGCACTTGTCGGAGCTCGGCCGGCCAGCGAGTCTAGATCGGGAATCGCCAGTCCCGAGAACTGACACGAGCAGACCGAAACAGTGCATGCTGCTTTCTGACGAGCGTATCTACATCTAGAATGGCTCGTAGTGCGAGCTGCTTCCTTCGGTACTGCCGTGTGAGCTATTTGGGATTGGCTTCACCTCGTACACACGATCACACAAGGAAGCGCACCTGCCGGGGCTCGGCCGGTCAGCGAGTCTAGATCGGGCATCGCCAGTCCCGAGAACTGACACGAGCAGACCGAAACAGTGCATGCAGCTTTCTGACGAGTGTATCTACATCTAGAACGGCTCGTAACTCGAGCTGCCGCCTCCGGTAGTGCTGTGCGAGCTACCCGCGGTTGGCTTCTTCCGATACACACGCTCACACAAGGAAGCGCACTTGCCGGGGCTCGGCCGGTCAGCGAGTCGGGATCGGGTATCGTCAGCCCCGAGAACTGACACGAGCAGAACGAAACGACGCATGCAGCTTCCTGTCGAGTGTATCCACCTCTCGAACGCCTCGTAACGCGACTTACCACCTCCGGTACTGCTGTGCGAACTATCCGTGGTTGGCTTCACCCTAGACACACGTTTACGCAAGGAAGCGCACTTGCCGGGGTTCGGCCGGTCAGCGAGTCTAGATCGGGCATCGCCAGTCGGGAGAACTGACACGAGCAGACCAAAACGGTGCATGCAGCTTCCTGTCGAGCGTATCTACCTCTCGAGCCGCTCGTTACGCGAGCTGCCGCCTCCGGTACTGCTGTGCGAGCTAACCGCGGTTGGCTTCACCTCGTACACGCGGTCACACAAAAAAGCGCACTTGCCGGGGCTCGACCGGCCAATGAGTCTGGGTCGGACGTCGCCAGTCCCGAGAACTGACACGAGCAGAACGAAACGGCGACTACAGTTTCGTGTCGAGTGTATCTACATCTCGAACGGCTCGTAACGCGAGTTGCCGCCTTGAGTACTGCCGTGTGAGCTACTCGCGGTTGGCTTCATCTTCTACACGCGGTCACACAAAGAAGCGCACTTGCCGGGGCTTGGCCGGTCAGCGAGCCAGGATCGGGCAACGCTAGCCCCGAGAATTGGCACGGGTAGAACGAAACGGCGCATGCAGCTTTCTGTCGAGTGTATCTACCCCTCGAACGGCTCGTGATGCGAGGTGTCGCCTCCGATACTGCCGTGTGAACTATCCGCGGTTGGCTTCACCTTGTACACGCTCTCAACACAAGGAAGCGCACTTGCCGGAGCTCGGCCGGCCAGCGAGTCTGGGTCGGACGTCGCCAATCTCGAGAACTGGCACGAGCAGACCGACACAATGCATGCAGCTTTCTGTCGAGTGTATCTATCTCTCGAATGGCTCGTAACGCGAGCTGCCGCCTCCGGTAGTGCTGTGCGAGCTATCCGCTGTTGGCTTCACCTTGTACACTCCTAACACAAGGAAGCCCACTTGCCGGAGCTCGGCCGGACAGCGAGTCTGGGTCGAGCCCAGTTCCGAGAACTGGCATGAGCAGACCGAAACAGTTCATGCAGCTTTCTGTCGAGTGTATCTATCCCTCGAACGGCTCGTGATGCGAGCTGCCACTTCCAGTACTGCTGTGCGAGCTACTCGCGGCTGGCTTCACCCGATACACACGTTCACACAAGGAAGCGCACTCGCCGGGGCTCGACTGGCCAGCGAGTCTAGATCGGGAATCGCCAGTCCTGAGAACTGGCACTAGCAGACCGAAACAGTTCATGCAGCTTTCTGTCGGATGTGTATCTACCTCTCGAACGGCTCGTAAAGCAAATTGCCGCCTCCAGTACTGCTGTGCGAGGTACTCGCGGTTGGCTTCACCCGATACACACGCATACTCAAGGAAGCGCACATGCCGGGGGCTCGACCGGCCAGCGAGTCTTGATCGGGAATCGCCAGTCCTGAGAACTGGCACGAGCAGACCGAAAGAGTTCTTGCAGCTTTCTGTCGGGTGTATCTACCTCTCGAACGGCTCGTAACGCGAATTGCCGCCTCCAGTACTGCTGTGCGAGCTATACGCGGTTGGCTTCACCCTATACACATATTCACACAAGGAAACACCATTGCCGGGGCTCGACCGGCCAGCGAGTCTAGATCGGGAATCGCCAGTCCTGAGAATTTGCACGAGCAGACCGAAACAGTTCATGCAGCTTTCTGTCGGATGTATCTACCTCTCGAACGGCTCGTAACGCGAATTGCCGCCTCCAGTACTGCTGTGCGAGCTACCCGCGGTTGGCTTCACCCGAAACACAAAATCACACAAGGAAGCGCACATGCCGGGGCTCGGCCGGTCAGCGAGTCTAGATCGGGCATCGCCAGTCTCGAGAACTGACACGAGCAGACCGAAACAGTGCATGCAGCTTTCTGACGAGCGTATCTACATCTAGAATGGCTCGTAGTGGCTCGTAGCCCTGGAATTCTTATTTTTATCGCAGATTTTTTTCTCTCTCATTTTCTTCACTTGGAAGGTCAGAATGACATGCTCACAAAATATAAAGCTTGTGTGTGAAGTAATTACCGATTTGGCTTCATGCCCTTAAAAAAGGACGTCAGGGCTCAGTGGGTGTAGGAATAAAAAATGTTCACTTTATTTCATGCCGCTCTTACAGCAAAAACTAAGCACAATTTTGAGTATTTCTTTGTGTGAAAGTCCTTGAAGCAATTCCTCGACTTCGTCAAGCACAGGTGCACCTTGCATTTTTCACAAAAAACTCGAACTTTCCCTGTGCAACCGTCCATTTTACACCGCTGCGCCCCAGCGTCGGTGTGAATTGGCCAATGTCCAACTTGGTCGAACCTCACATCTTCTAAAAGCCTATTCTCCGTAAAGCGAGCTTGCTTCCTGGGCTCTAGTGGTTACAAATATGGCCTACCACGCTTCATTATCTTGCATTTTTCGTCTTTCTTTGCAAGAGCATCAATGATTATGAGGGTGAAGTCCAGGAGGTCAAGTTGCTCATTCGATGTGACTCGTCGCACATCAGCATCACGTCTGTAGTCTAACCAAGAGTTCACAACAGCAAGATTCACAAAATGAAAAATCATTCTGAGGGTCCACTTTCTTTAACGAATTGTGGTCCTGTACAAGGCTACAAGGACGTCCGCTTTGTCTACACCTCCCATGCTTCGGTTGTACGCTCCGACTACAGCTGGGCGTTTCACATCAATGAAACATTTGTCCACCTTGCTCCAGCGCTGTGCTGTATCCTCCTCTTCTACACCGATAAAATTTGAGGACATATTTACGGCTCGATTGTCCAGCCACCGCGTCACAACAATCTTGCCGTCATTGCTGACCAAACTGTCAGATGAGCCTCGACCATTTTTCTTTAGTTGATTTTCACTCATGAGCGGGCACTTTTCACACCTGTTCATGCGTACAGTACCAGCTGCAAATATATCTTGTTCACGCAGGGCGCGCAGCATGGGCAACGAAGTAAAGTAATTATCAACAAAAAGTTTGTGGCCAACAAACGGCGGGATTCGCTTGGCCAGGTGCGAAACGATTGCACCTGTCACACCATATAGCTGTTTTTCACTCTCGTTCAGCTTTGTTGTAGAGCCCTTGTATACCAAGAAATCATAAATCAGGACGGACTCCCCGCATAGCATGAATACCTTCACACCCCAAGGGTGAGGCTTGCCCTTCACATATTGCTTTATGTCCAAACGGCCTTTGAAAGGAACAATCTGCTCATCAATGCGCAGATGCTCCTCTACCTCGAGATCGTGGCACTTTGCTTGAAAATTCTTGAGCAGAGGTCTCACCTTCCAGAGTCTGTCATTGGTGTCTGGCTTGTTCGCATCAACGATGTGAAGAGTGTTGCGCAGCTTCTCGAAGCTGTTGCGCGAGATCTCGCATGATGCGATGAGAGCAGTTCAGATGGAGAGCCACCAGTCGGCTGATTTCATCTTCATGAGTGTTTACACACTTGCCATTCTGAAAAACCGAGTACTGATTTGTTTTCTCAGCAAGCTCAGTAAAGACGCCCTTCGGGACATAACGGCTAAAATAACCAAATGGTGAGGGTATGTCCCCTTCGATGTGAAGGTCTTCGCGAGCTGCCCCTTTGAATACAGACTCTGGCACCTTGAAAGGTTTTCTCGCCCATCCGTTTGCCGTTGCTTGTGTGCTATCATCTTCCGAGTCAGCTTCTGAACTATCACTCTCGCTCTCCGCCGGGGCTCCAAACTCGTCGTCCCCCTCGTCACCGCTGCCGCCAGACTCGCCGCACTCGTCTTCCACGTCTGATAAATTACCGTTATCCAGTTGTTCAAAGAGATTATCCGTGCATTCTTGCAAGAGTCGGGAGCGTTTACCATGGCTTGAATAAAATAACGCCGCCGGTATCGATGCACCTAAAGATAAGAAAGAGAACGCGGATAAAACGACAAACGCACGACTTGCAACCACTAAGCCCTGATGTCGTCAAAAGTGGACATGTAAACAAAAGACCACTCCAGAAAAAGTATGCAGGTTAGGCCTACAATTTTTCGCATGCTGCCTGCGCTAACAGTAGGAAATAAATATAAAAAATATCAGCCGCAAATACTCGAGACTTCAAAAGGTATATATTGTGAAAATCGATACTTACCCGAAGGCTGATCAGCCATGGTCAAGATCAAGAAACAAGAATAAGCCATGCATTACATAACTTGCTGTCAGTGCTTCATAAATGGCATATTGGCTGTGAGTTCTTCAAGAGTATAATGTAAGCATGTACAGTACTCACGGATTGAAATAGGACATTCGGAGCGCGTGGCCGTCGCTTCATGGAGCGCCGCCCGTAGACGCTCATGGAACCAAGGTGGTGCATTGTGGTATGGCGTGAGAGGGAGAACATCTACAAAGCAGATTTGTTCCTTCCAGTAGCCAGTCAGCCGGCCTGTGGTTTACCACATGCCTGCGTGGCACTGCAAGGCTAGCGCTCCGAATGTCCTATTTCAATCCGTGAGTACTGTACATGCATCGATTGCAGTATACAGTGAAGATCACATCTGAATCAATATGACAGTCGAATTGCGGCAATCCTCGTGCTTTTTTAGTCTAAGATACATGTGCACACACTGAGCTGCAAATAAAGATGGTTTTGTTGCTCACGTTCCTTGCACCAAAATATACCGGACTAATGATTTGCATGCTTGATTGTTTTAGTTGCCTCATTGACAGGCTCTACGCTTGTAATATTGCTTGTATGATTACAGAGGTTTAGTGAGACAGCAAGGACAGCGTTTGTTGCTGGATAATTCCAGATGGCACCCGATGTCCCACTTGCAGGTGTCAGCCCAACTATGAAAGGACGCAGTTCATCAAAAGAACACAAATTTGAATGTAGAAATCATGAAGCCGAGCTTCCACATGAAAACAGCTGCTTACAGGTAACCTTGGGCACCGTGTGTATCTCAGTGAGAACAAAGAAGTGGGCTTATGCTGGTTTCGTTTTAAACCAAGTGGTTATAGATATATAATTTGCTGACATGAAATGATTGTATTTATTTTGTTCGGTGCCTGTTTCAAGCCCTCTGTTTCTTGCTCAATAATGGTGCAGTCGTGTGCACAAAGAATGGGCGTTATTACAATAAATCAGATGGCAATTACCTCCAGTTTTCATCTTACTTGTTCTTTCACTTGTTCCCTTTTTTGTGTGTGTTTCAACCTTGACACGCCAACTGGACCTTCAAACAGTACTCCTGCAATGCTTTAATGATTAATCAAATGGCGTGAGCTAATTGATTATGCGATGAATTCAATTCAAAGTCTAATGATGGAGTGATATGTGACCTGTGGATGACGGAAGGGTGAATTGGGTACAACAATAAAATATATGCGGTTAATTGGGCACCTAGCTGCTTTTTGTGAGGTTCATTTATTCTGCATACTTACTCTTCATGAACGCAAGTTCTGTGCTGGTGACCAGATCTGATGTTGTGATATTTTACACGATTGTACGCCCGCTCCAGCGTCTTCCACTTGTTCTCGGCCTGGAGCGGGGTGACACCTGTGCCTTGAAAGCGGTCCCTCAGTGATGTCGCCACATCCTCCCACATTGCTTTCCTCGTTTTGAACGCAAGGTTTTGTAGCTTGCTCTGTTTGCGAGGTGCAGAAAGGGAGAAAGCAAGACTGGTAATTGTGTACATAACACTATGTAACCTGACTGTCGACTTGCATGACATATGTTGCTTCGTGCCTGTTATCCTGCTGCTTTTTAGAAATGCATGCACATCTGTGTTCAGTTCAGGCACACTTAATTGCATGATTGTGGTGTGAATGATTTAGGCCAACTGCTATTTGTAAGGCTCAATTAAATAACAATTAACTCTATATCTTTCATGCAAATTTTGTCTGTTTTCTATAATTAGCAGATATACAAATTCATGGCTGCTATATACAATGCTAGTGACTTTTTACAGGACATGTAAGGCCTTTTAATTACATACGCATGAATCTTTATGAAAGCTGCAGTATGTGGAAGGTTCTTCAGACACTAACTGTCCCGTAAATAGTAGTCAATACCTGTGTGCTATATATATATATACGTATATATAAATGATTTCCCTACAGCAACCGCGCAGCTGCGTCAGTCCCTACTTTTCATTTCTTATAATCGCCTTATAATTTGAAATCGCCATGGAAGTAAAAGAAAAAGTCGCGGTGACGACATATTGAAAACCGCGTAGGGCGAGGGACATTTATGTTGTGAACGTACTTTTGTTCGTATCAGGATCGTACCCTTCGCGACTAATAGCACAGCATGCATTAATGTTAATTGCCACGTATGCTCTAGCTGCAGCGGGCATATGCCAACGCGAACGCGTGTATGTATATGTATACGTGTGCGCGCATGATCGCCGCCGGGTGCCGCGTTCCCTGCCCCGGTGTTACGTGCCATTAGCACGTTGTAATTATAGGACCGGGAAGTACTTACTTTGACAAGTTCAATCAGGAACTTTGTCCTGTCGGGCGTCCAGCAGCGCTCCAGCGCGTCCCCGCCGTTAACCGGCGCTGCCGGTTCGAGCGGCACTCGCCCAGTCGGCGCCTCAGGCTGAGCTGTCACCACCTGCATGCCGGCGTCCTCGGGAGAAACGAGGATCGGCACCCCATCTGCGCATACACCTTGGCGTAAATTATTACACGCCTAAACCCGGTGATATTGCGCGAGACTCCTGATCGGCACAATAATCGCACATCATTCTTTAAAAGTAAACAACTACACACAAGGAAACAAACGGCCAAACGAACGAAAACCCGTTCTGCAGGCAGAAATACGCACTTTCAGTGGTGTAGGCGATCTTATCTCCGAAAAAGATAAGGTTGCCGCTCTCTCCGACACGCGGGTGCGCCGCCACTTCGCTGCCGTCCTCGAGGCGGAAGACAATTCGCAAGCTCGCAAGGCTGCGCTTCTCCATGGCGAGAAAAAGCACGTCTGCTGCGTGTGGAAACGGTTATCAGAATGCGCGGGCTTTCGAAACTCCCGCCTGGTTTCTGTCGTCTGCTAGCCTACACCTCCAAGCAACTCGGTGTAAAAAGTGTAGCTTTCATGCTACACTAAACGAAAAAGAAATGCATTTGTGTAGGTGGGCGGAGCCACGCTTTTTCTACACTGGCAAAAAAAAAATTGTCTTTTGCTACACCGCCTACACTAGTGCAGCCAGTGTAGCGTAAAAAAATAACCCTACTTATTCCTGGCTTCAAAGTAGAATAAAATTCTGTTTTTTTGCCATGTGGTTTCATGTCAATCACATTAGTGTCAGGTTCCTGCACAGTGATTGCAAGAAAACCTGACAGAACTCAGCAGACCCAGCTAATTTAAATTAGTCCTCACTACAAACAGCCCTTTTTATTGCTCTCACTTTGCAAAAAACCTCAAGCACTGAAAACAACACGCACCTCTATAGAAAACCTCTCTGTAAAACACCTAAAAAGGTGATTTTCTCAGACTGTATCCAGGAGACAACTGAGTAGAAAGCGTCGAATGTTTCTCATTTGTCTTCAGATGAGCCAAACAGCAAGTAAGCTGAATTTCGCTATAGCCTGTGAATGAAAAGTGCTAAAATTTTCCCCAGGGCTGATTCAAATGACAAAAGACAAATGAGAAAGTACGCTGCATTTCGCTATAGCCTGTGAATGAAAAGTGCTAAAATTTCCCCCAGGTTTGATCCAAATTTCTCACTCGTTAGACACTTTTAGTTGGACGTACGCTCTGAGCTTGCGTACGCAACGACACTGCGGGTAACAAGTGCACATGCGCAGAACGCAACGTATCTAGCCGGGCTTTGCGGACGTACGCCCGCTATAAAGCATAGCGTAGCGTACGCAACGTGAGACGCTACGTGCTGCGTTGACAAGATGACGGCGCCCAGCTCGCCGGCTTCGAACTAAATACATGTCGCCGCTGGATTGTCTTACGCAATAGCTCGCTCAAATGGTAGCGGTTCGCTTTTATTTCGCCTACTCTGACGCACATCCTATGGGACTGCACAAAATTCCCCGACGAGGCTTCTAAAAGCATAACGATTCCGCCGCGACTCGCGGCTGCGGCGGAATGCTCTGACCGTAATGTGCAAACCTGGGCCCGAATTACGGAACTCGCTCTAAAGTTGTAGAGCGTTACGTCAAAATGACGACAGCATGACGACAAGGCGAGACGTCAACGCGTGACGGAACGCGGAATCAACGAATGGCTAGTAGGGTGCCGCCCCGGAAGAGTTTATTTGCACGACAAGAGGCCAATTTGCACGGCAAGGGGCCGTATGCTAACTTTTTTATAAGAATACGCAGTGAATAAAATAAACATTGTTTTATTCTTTCATAAAAGTGTATTTCACTCTCACTGCCATGAAGTAAAACAAGAAGGACATTCACTTTTGCAAATAACTGCTTTCGTGGGTAAGTTTTGTTGCCATGAGGGCGCGCTGGCAGATGTAAACACTGAACATGGCGGCCTTCTAAAAAACAGCTGATCCCACGGCTAGTTCCTGCTTTTTTAGGCGTCGTCTGAAATCAAGGTTCTATTTGGTTGTCCAAAGTGAGCGGATAACAATTATCGAAGCCAGTGAAGGTCACGGGCCTCCAGAAAGGAACCTGCACGAAACGTCGGGCCCGAAAATCGACGAAGACAACTTGAGGTAAGCCTGTGTTATTGGTTTAAAGATGCCACATGCCAAGCATATGATTTGGGTTCTGTTTCTTTCACTTTAGCAAATACAAGGCGTCCACGAAGCACGGCTTGTTGGATAAAATCAACTTTTTTGGCTTCATAAACGTCTGGCACAAATGATTCAGTTGGGAAGGAGCAAGAACCAAGCAAGGCGGTTGGGCGCACGCTAACAACTTTGCTCGTTTTCGGTCGTTCTTGGCTGTGCTATAAGTTGCTGCAGCGCAGCACACGCATATGTTCCTGTAAAAACATATTAGCCCGAACTCAGAGCAAAGGTTTTTCCCTGTTATTCCCTGCTTTCGAAAAGCGGAACAGAAACTATTCCCTGTTTGTTTTCCCCGCTGTGTTCGCTGCTGCAATTCTCTAAGCGGGAATTATAGTCTCGAAATGGCGCCAACTCGAAGAATGCCTAGCGAGCAAGAGCTAATCGTAATAGAGTCTATGAAGAGCCATCCGCTCTTGGCCCGGGCTTCTGCCGACCTAACAAACTCATACACAGCTGTTGAAAAGCGCGAGCTGTGGATCCAGCTTGCGTCGATTCTCAACAACAAGGGGTCGGCCGTTTAAAAACATGATGTCCTTGCCTTGCGCCTTGCTAGCACTGTTTATTCCATCTGTGGTGTATTTTAGTCTCGGAGGAGGTGCAGGAATGCATAGACAAGTGGTTGAGCATTATTGATTGCTTCTCTTTTGCTAGTGCTCTTTTAGTTTCATGGTTTGCCAGTACCAATCAGCCGCACCTTTTACCCTGTTACAGCAGAGGAGATGAACGGGGAGCCTCAGCAAGTTGTCGACAAGACACACGGAGCCCCACAGACCGTGAGTTGGCTTTCCATTATTCAAGCTCCATACTACCCTTTCTGGCAGCTGATTGAAAGTAATAGCACTATACTCTCTGGCAGCATTTGCAGCAGTAGCCAAAATACTGCAGAGATTCTACAGTACACACAAAACTATCTCTCTCTGGCTTTGCCACGCAGTGCAGAATGTTTATTTCTCTTGCAGTGAGGCTGTGACATCTCCTAGCAGTCTAGCAAATGTGCACATGAAATATGCTACTACAATGCTGCCCAAGATTGCTGTCCTGTATATTTATGTCAAGTCCTCTAACACATTTTACCAAATGTTTTGCGTATTCCACCACGTGATGAGCACATTTTCTTTCCCGACAGCTACACCGGTGCCCTCGCCGCAGCCCTCACACAGCACACACCAGAGCCCCCACTGCAGCCCTCAACGCGTGCCACGCCTAGCCTTCTTGGGAAGCGACGGCGAGACGATGGGGCCAATAAGGTGCTGCGCCAGATGCTGTATGAATCGCATCGCTTGGATTCCCTTACTGACGCCCGGAACCGCCAGGACGCTGCTTTTCAGCAAAGCATGCTGGAGGTGTGTACTCGCTGCGCACACTGCACTTTGAAGAGTCGAAGCCGTCACCTGAAGCATAAATATCAGTGCTCTCTTTTGAGCACCTCTACTTCTGTTTTGACGCCTCTTGTGGGAGGTGGTTGGGACAGCTGAGTTTATGAAACTGACACGAGTCTTCTACAGCCATACTTTGTCCAAAATATCTCAGCACCTGAAATTTTACATAAAGCTTAAGCGAGATCTCAAAATTGGTTGTCAGTAATAATTTGTAATTGGAAGTATTTTTACATGCAGGCCATATGGGAGGTGACAGATGCTGTGCAGGCGTCAAATGGTCAGCAAGAGCTGCTCATCCAGAATGTGAACCTACTGACACTAATCTTACAAAAGCAGCTTGAGCCACCTGCACCACATTGAATTGTTCATATTTATGTCATTATTTGCTTGTTTTTATTTTTATGAAAGAACCTCTTCATATGTTTATTATTATTCAAGAACATTATTTACTTCTCTGCCAGGTGCAGACTCATTGAACAATTTTTAGTTTGCTTGTTAAAATTTCTGTTTTATGTGTTTGTTTATTTACATTGTCTGCTTCTCTGTCAGGTTTCTGTTTTTGTATTTATTCAAGATCATCTCTGTCATGTGCCATAGCATCATTTTTTTTATTGTAAGCTCTGCAGGCCCGGATGCTTCACACTGTTTATTTTCTTCCAGTTATGTAATTTAAGCTCTGCCAGGTGTGAAAGCCTCCTATACTCTTTTATTTTCCATTCCTTTCAAATGTTTACCTGCAGCTGTGGCAGGTGCACAAGGTGCAATTTCTAGTGCTTGTTTTCTTTCATTGCAATATGTGGGCAAGTGCAATATGTGGGGCAAAGTTGTTCTGAAGTGACTGTAGTTATGAAGGGCATCATAATATGGGGATTCTGGATAAATTTTGAACACTTCGATTTTGTGTCTGTTAAGGTTGTTTGCATGTTCCTGAGTCGTTTTTTTTCCGCATTACTTTTCCTGCTTTTCCGTAAAGTGTCCATTGTGTGCATTGTAACATGTTCTATCCTCAGTAGACCCGAGGAAAAATGAGGCTTGCCAGCATTCGTCCAAAGTCGCTTCTGAACTAGTGTTGAATGCAGGCAAAAAAAAAATTTGGCGGATGCTTGAGCTCCGCCTTTAAAGGTATGATGCAACAATGTTAATATCTCG
Organism: Amblyomma americanum; assembly: GCF_052857255.1. Taxonomy (NCBI): domain Eukaryota; kingdom Metazoa; phylum Arthropoda; class Arachnida; order Ixodida; family Ixodidae; genus Amblyomma; species Amblyomma americanum. The sequence continues at coordinate 84,380,497 of NC_135507.1, forward strand.
TTTGTGGATCCCTTTACAACTTCAAACGCAGCCATGTTGGCATCATCGTCTGTGATACTCTTGTGTCTTTTACACGTAACATGATTTTTTTAGTCCAGTAAAATCTACGAAGAGCAATGTCTTGTGTAGCACTTGCTGTGCATTCCACCAGTTATGCAATGTGTTTCAGAAAACTGCAAACCAGGGCTGCATCGGGCCTACAAGTCTGCACAACATGCCAAACCTGTGATTACTAGCATTCAAGCTGGCAGTCAAGATGAAGCTTTTTTTTTAAGGGGCAAACAGCGTGTAAGACTTAGACGGAAAGCAAAGAAAACATAGGACGAGTGCTCATCCTGTGTTTCCTGTGCTTTCCGGCTATGTCTTTCGCACTGTTCGCCTTAAAAATGTACATCCAACTCGCCCGTTTGGCCAGAGTGTAAGATACAACTGTTATTGTGCAATCTCTGCGCAGCACTCGACAAGGCATATGCAAATCACTGTTGATGCTGCATGCTTTTGTTTCCCTGCTGTGTGTTACAGTTGGCAAACTAGTATGAACAGCTGTGGCGAAAAAAATTATTGTGACCAATGAATAAACGTGGTGCAAAAACAAACGCTTTACTGGTTCCTAGCAGTCTCCACACCACACTTTTCCCTCGTGCACATTCATCAAACACATAGTTACAGCAAGCAACTGTTTGCCTAAGTGGGCAGGTCGACGTAAGCAACGGCGAAAGACGGTGTACAAGGATGCATTTCACTTGTTGGACGAGCTGTTTCGGCGTGTATTTCGACTTGAGAAGGAGAAAGTGCAGTAGCTGTGCGGCAAGCTTGCTGATGCACTGAAAGGCGTACTGGTGACCACTGCCGGTGGAGCAGCAGTTGGTGTGTGCACTTCATATCTTGACACTGGAGGCTTTCAAGCACACGTAAGAAAAAGTAATTTACAAATGCTGGAATGTGGCTACCAGTGGCCAAGGGCATCATATCACACAGGGGCTCACGCACTAACAGAGGGCAATGGCACTGCCCGTAGCAAGAGTGGCTACGACAACTCGCCACGCCAGCACGGCGAGTCATTGCAGCCACAGCTGCCAGATGGTCTAGGGCTTAGTGCCGGTGGTGCTGCTGTTGCCGCTGCTGCTGCCGCTGCTGCTGTCGCCGCACCATCTGCAGGTGTGCTTGCCTCTGCGGACAGGTTGTGCCAAAGAGGCCAATTATACGGTCTCGCATGGCTCTACCACGCAGGTAGGTCATGCGGGATCCTGTCCCCGCCAAGTACCCGGCAAGCAGAGGTGGTCCATTGTTGTCAGGGTCATCAGTAGTGTCGTCTTCGTCTGCAGCCAGGGCTTCTTCAAGACAGATGTTGTGCAACGCAGCACACGCTGCAATGATGACCACCGCCCGCTCCGGCTCGTAGTGGAGTGTTCGGTACCTTTGAAGGCACCGGAAGCGGCTTTTGAGAACACCAATGCAGCGTTCCACAACACATCGCATTGAGGCGTGTGCTGCGTTGTACTGCCCTTCTGCAGTGTGACACTGGTGTGAGCAGCCACGGCTCCAGTGGATATCCACTGTCTCCTGCACGACCAAAATTTGCAGTGAAGTGTGTTGTTGCCTATGTAATAAATGATTCATATCAAGCAGCTCAAAGCCAGTATGCTGAACCAGAATTCATAGGCATGCAGAATATTCATGACTAAGGGGTACCTCTGTAAGCACAGCCTTCTAGGTTAATGATGTACTGTGATATCTTACACGACAATAACGATGTGCACACCTCTTCTGCCTTGATGTTTTACGCTTGAAATACGATTCACTTTATAACAATGTTTCTTGTGCCTCTGCACCAGCAGTAACAGTAAATACACAAAAAATAAATAGGATACATCATATTGTTGCATGTCATCCATGTTATAACCCGCCTCTTTTAGGTATGAGCCACTGCTGTAGCTTAATACGTGCTGTCGAAGTGCTGCTTACCCAGAAGAAACTCTCCATCCTCCAGCAGCCCGTGCTCCACCTTCCGACGCAGCCGTGAGTAGCGCCAAGAAAAGGCATCGTGACAAGACCCCGGGCAGCGAGGGTCGACCGCAAGGATCTTCATGTCTGCGTCGCAGATCTGCGAGAAACACAGGCAGACAATCTTGGACGTGAACTTCCACTGTCGAGGTCGCGGCTTTCGAACCCATGCGGTCAGAAAGCCAGTCTACTCACGATCATGGTGTTCATCGCATAGTATCCTTTGCGGCTCCAGAATGCTGCCCGGTTTGCTGGGTCTCCCCGCGGCGCTTTTATGGCAATCAGCGTGCCGTCGACGCAGCCGACGACGCCTGGGATGGTGCCGCGGGGAAGGAAGGTCGCCTTCGCTGCCGCTTTTTCCTCGGGGTGCGCCGGGAAACGCACCCATCCCTTCTGTGCGCCGACTTTGCAGATGGCCTCAGCCACACGCCGCACGCACTTGCTCACCGTCGGTTGTGCGAGGCCGACGGTCTGCTCGTTGCCGACGCACACTTGAAAGCCCCCGGAGGCAAAAAAAAAAACGGAGAGCGCACAGCACCTGCCGCCGCACCGACAAAACGCTCGTCCGTACGCCTCGCAGTTCGTCTGCAAGTTCGCCGCACAACCACTCCACTTTCTCCTTATCGAGTCGAAATAACCGACGGAACAGCTCGTCCTCGTACACCGTCCTTCGTCGTTGCTGGCGCCGACGTTGCCGCCTCCGCCACCAATAAACAGCAGACGACGCCGCCGCCATTTTCCCTCTAAAACTCTGTAGACCGACTCTTCGCGGTCGCAAAAAACAGTCTAAAACCGCGGGCATAATTAGGTGTTCAACGTCATGCGTTTTTTCTTGTCCGTGACGCCATTGCAGCTTCCCGTGACGCAACTTTTCAAAATGGCGCCGGCGACCAATAGGAGCGGGCATTTTAGAGCGCTCTCAATTGTAGAGCGGTCGGAGCGAGTTCCGTAATCCGGGCCCTGGTCCGTCCAGCAGGTCTCGGCGGCTCTTGAGCGACAAAGGCCTCAGATCCTCCGCTGAGTTGCCGCCTGGGCCCCCGTCACGGCGCCATTAGGTCATGATGCCATTAGGCCATGACGTAAATAAAGTTGTTCCTCCTCCTCCTCCTCAGATACTGAAGTGATTTTTGACCTTTTAACCTTAAGTACCGTTGTGTACGTTTATCGTCATAGCAACTGCACTTGTCGAATAATTTTTTGTGATGTGCCTGCTTTTGCACTTTGTTAAACAAACATTATACCTTTTTTTCTTCATTAGAAACAGTAATATACTAATTACAATTGTCAGAAAGCAAAAGATGTGCAGCCCAGCGCTACAGCGCTTTCAGTGTTTGTCACTAGATGGCAGCACGATACGGAACCACAACATCGTAAAGATGCAGACGCCACACTGGTGCACGTGCTGTCATCCATGGTGAACATGCACGCCGACGCGAGTTATGGAAGAGGTGCTGTCAATGCAGGCAGAGTATTTTATACGCCGAAATTGGATGTCACTTTAGTTCTTGAAGTACAAACAAGTGACCCATTTCGGAATCCCGACCAATGGGACGACATCGCCCTTCGGCTGAAGGCGATGCTGAAAAAACCATTCACGTCGCGTAGCGTGCGCGATCGGTTTGACCTCCTGATTACGTGGTACGCCGCCAACGATAAGAGGAATCAAAAGAAGCAAGTTTTCTATTATTTTTATGTGTGCGCGCAAGCGTTAATTTCTGTACTTGACTTCATTCAGATCGGGAACAGAAGAAGAGTACAGCAAGCGTGACCAACTCCTTCAGGATATATTGTGTCTAATCGAAGGGACGTCTTATAAGATTAAACGTTCAAGAAAAGATGGTGGGTCTGCGAGCAGGAAAGACCTTGCAGTCGCTTCCCAGCCAATGAACAACACCACAGCGGGGAAGAAGACGGCCGCTGCCAAGGATTTGTACATGGAGAGGTATGCGGCGGCATACCGGGATACACCACCAGAAAGTGCTGGTATCGACATCGACATGGCCGGTAAGCGTTCCAGCAGACGGCAATAATTCAGCTGCGATCACAGAGGCTGAATTTGCATCATGCAGGTTTGTTGGTGAAAGCAAATTTTCATTTGTTGCGTTTACAGGCAGCAGCGGGGTCACGCCGGGAGAGTTATTGCACGGCATGCTGGCAACGACGGCAGATGACGAGGAGCGCGACCCAAACACGCCTCCTATGGACCAAACTCCTGCAATGACTGATGCCAGGCCTCCTATGGACCCAACTGAAGTCAGGCCTCCTATGGACTCAACTCCTGCAGTGCCTGATGCCAGGAGCCTTCCCAGCACTCAGCCATCTGAGCCAGTGCAACAGCAAACGCCCTTGAGTTACCCAGGACGAGGCAGGTTATTTGAAAGCGTTCATATTGTAGCATTCAGCAAGGCGAAAATGTGGGAGAGTTGGTAAGTGTTCATCATTTTTGCTCACAGCGCAACAAAAACGAGAGACGAGACGAAAGGCTATCACAGACAAGCGCTGGCTATCAACCGTTTTTTATTGAAGAACAAAAGGCGTATAAATACACACAATGAGCTACTTATCAAACAATAAAATTTATCTGGAAGGCACGTGGGGCACCCTCGTGCCACCCTGGAGCTTATGCACATGTGCCACCCTGGACACTGGAGCATAGGCTCCAGGGTGGCACCTGTACTATTAGCCAACATCTTTTTAAGCAGGATTGATAGGGCAATTGAAAAGGCATTGGATGAATAAGTCATTAGGGTTTTTCGGTATGTTGACGACGACTACTTGGTGTTCACCCGAACAGGCGGCTTGCATAGAAGTCTGGTCGACGTTCTGGAGATTTTTAAGGGATATGGACGTGGGCTAGAGTTCACAACTGAGGTTGCCAGCAACAGATAACTGCAGTTTTTGGATTTGGCATTGTGTGGTGAGGACAAACACTTGTGCTGGTGGTATTGCCTGAGGACTACCAAACCGTTGCTAAACTTTCGGTCTGGCCATTCTAAGCTCAAAGCAGGGCATTGCCGTTTCTTGCTTGCAATCAGCTCTCAGGAAATCTTGCCATGAGAGGACAGGGGAGAGCATTTTGCCGCAAGGAAGCAGGTTACATGTGAATGGGTACCCTGATCAACTTTTTTCTATGGCAGCGGAGAAACTCCTTAGACAGCTTAAGAATGGGGCTCAGCCGAAAGAAGGCAAAAAGAAGAAAAAGGCGGCTGTGGTCCCGTATGCACACTGCTTGTCACATGGGTTGAAAAAATTCCTGGCAGATACGACATTGATGTCTTTTCTGTGCCTAGAAAACTTAGCACAATGTGCAAACAGGTCAGTCAGAGGCAAGACGGCAAGAGGGATGCTTGTCATGTGCGTCATGTTTCGCCATCTATACCGTGTGAGGTGGGTGTATCAGGTCCCCTTCTCATGCGGTGCCATGTACATTGGCCAGACTGGCAGGTGTGTCAACAAACGTCTGATGGAGCATGAGAACACAAGAAAAAAAGATCCCCTTTCCCACACAGGCTCCCACTGCAGAAAATGCCAATGCAAGCATGAGAAAGATTATGCAGAAAGGAGAGCAAAAGGTGACCCCTTGGCCAGTCGACTTTTCAGTGCAAGGAGTGCAGATGCGTTCCTGTTTACAAGAACACGCGTATCCTTTTCCAACACAGCGATAAGCTAACACGCGAGGTAATGGAGGCCTTCTATATTCGCCACAACAGTAAACGTGTATCAGGAGCCCTTCTATTGCATTATCCGAGAGGGAATTGGGTTATCTGACCTCTCATGTGACTTCCAGATAAATTTTGTTGTTTGATAAGTAGTTCATTGTGTGTATTTATATGCCTTTCGTTCTTCAATAAAAAACCAGTTGCTAGTTAGCGCTTGTCTGTGGTAGTCTTTCGTCTCTTGTCCCGTTCTTGTTGCGCTGTGAGCAAAAATGATGTTCATATTCTAGACATTGTGCCTGAGACATGAAGCGCCATACATGTTCCCTGCTTATCCTTGAGAATTGTGTCTTCTACAGAAAAGAAGAATCAGATCAGAACACCGACTACGATTTCATGCTTAAAAGGATGAGGCGTGAAATGATCATAAAAGAAAAAGAAAGAGGTTGAATTGCGGCGATTGCCGTTAGAAGAAGGCAAGCTTCTATGGGAGAAAGAGTTGAAAATTGTGGAGCACAAAGTATTCTGGAACGCAGAGAACGCGCCGAAGAAAAAGAAGAGGAGTGGCGACATCGTACTGATGCAAGGGACAATGCTCTGATACAGTTGGTTCAAAGCCTCACGACAAAAATAAATTAGGATTTGCCCAAGCACAAGCTTGTTTCATTTCTCTGAACTAAGCTTTATCTCATTCTTGAAGGTAATGATGAGCGCTGTCAAAATACGAGAAGGGACGAGCACACAGGGCAAAGTGCTCGTCCCTTCTTGTATTTTGACAGCGCTCATCATTACCTTCAAGACTGCATTTCCAACTAGCCCCAGTTGTAGCTCTGTTGGCTTTATATCTCAGCTGAGATAATTGCACAGGGAGTGGGAGCAGGTATTCACACAAGATAGGTGGGTCTAAGTTAAAATATGTGGACACTTTGCTGCCATAAATAGTTGTGTGACAGTTTGTTAAGATTGTGACCACCTTGTACATTTTTTCCACTTGTTGCCAACGAAGTTTTTGGTTCTTCTTGTAGTCGAGGAAGGCAAATTCACCAATAACCTTGCCGAATCCCCATTCTACCGCCTGGCGGACTCCGCTCATTGCACAATTGAAAGCCTCCTGGCCACGCGTCAAATGACAACCACCATACGGCTTCATCAGAAGTGGCCGAAGCGGGTATGCAATGTCCCCATAAATAACCAAATCTTCCCCCTTCACCAGCTTCTTCAACTTGGCATACAGTCCACTCGGAGTATTCCTGCACAAAAAAAAGCCCATTTATGGAAGGTAAATCACACTAGTATGTTTCTGACATTTCGGTGCCAGTCTTTGTGGCACACAGTGAAGAATATCAAGACACCGAACTATCAGGGAGAATAATATAAGGGGCTCACTTGAATCATGATAGCTCCCTGGATAGTGCCCATCCAGCTGACATATGATTCCTTTGGGCGCATTAATGATTGATATATTGTGCAATGCACTCTTTTGTGTCCCGAGTAATACAGTTTCTGATCCCTTTTGGGACGACATATAGGGCGGGCAGTCCCATCAATAAAAGCCCAACAGTTCGGCAATGCTGCACCTTTTGCTTCAACAGCCTGTAACGAAAAATTAGAAGACAAGCATTTAGGTCCTGCTGTGTAATGACAGCGTCAGGCGCGCAACTTGCAATTGTGACTTACATTTGCAAACTTTTGGAGGACAGCAGTCGATAACCAGTCATGGTTGTTGCAGTCGGTGATAAGGTGTCCTAAAGCGGCGACGATGTGGTCTATCACCATTGCTGCAGTTCTCGACATTACAGACGAATGCCTTCCAAACATCGCTTCTAAGTCACATCATCTGTTTGGATAAGCGAGCCTTCGCAGCGTAATGCACAAGGCTTCTCGGCCAGGAATGCTGACGTTTTGCGCAGTCTTGATTGCGTCCGGAATACGAAGGGCGCTACACAGTTCACCAAAATCCTCCTTAGCAAACCTGAACTGCTGTCTGAAAAGTGTAGGCTCGAAGTTATCAATATCGAGCAGCCCATATCGTGAGCAGTAGTTGGAAAATTCATCCCAGTTGCTGCTCATCTCGTAGTCGTCGCCGTTGTGCGGATGCGTAGCAGCTCCAAATAGCCGTCGTTCCGCTCGCCAGGTGATGTCGATCTCTTGCCATGACAACATAGAGATCACATGAGCATTCGAAAGAACACTTCTTCGAGGCATCTTAAAATATAATGGCAATGAAGGAAGAAGAAAACTCGCAGAAAACTCGCTCCGGCTCCTGAAGATTACAAGAACGGAAAGACTGAGGCTTGGCTTGGATATTTCTTTCGATTGAATCCGCGTTGCAGTTTTTGCTCGTGGCAATAGATGGCGCTAAAAGCATTAGAAAGCTTGTGAGAAGTGTGAGAATAATTTTTAGCGGGTTTTTACGTTGCGCAGGGTCGAGGGCTATCGGCATAGGAATTTTGGCGGGCTTTCACAAGGCGTAGCCGGCCGGACGATGGGTCGGCAAGCTAGGAAAGTTAAGGAGGACGAGGACGGGGAGTTAGTACAGTGCCAGGAGTGCGACCGTTGGTGTTACTTAGATGAGACTGGGTTCGGGAGCTTAGCCGAGGCGGATGAGGCTAGCTTCGTGTGTAAGATGTGCAAGCGGTTTGGGGACGCCGTTCATGCGTTAAAAGGGGAATGGGAAGCTGGGTTTAATGCACTTAATGCGGACTGGCAGGTCGAACGAGAGGCACGGATTAAGCTGGAAGCTCAGGTCGCCGATTTGATTAAAAAGGAGGAGAATAATGCCGCCCTGTTGAAGCGAATGGTGGGCGAGATTAAAGAAGAGCGGGAAAAGCGGATCCAACTAGAAAAACAGGTTGAAGCGCTCAGGTCGCGGCCGGCTGGGCACCCCAGTTCGGAGAAGTGTCAGGCGGGGGACGAGGCTCGTCAATCGTACAGTGCTGTAGTGCAGCGAGCATCGAGTGAGAAAAATGAGAACGCAATGAAAAAGGTTAAAGCGGGCATGGAAACTCGCGACAATAGCGTACAGCGGCAGGAGAGGCAGCTAGAGCGATCCGGAGGCCAACAGATGGAATTAGGAAGCGAACGTTTGGGGCGCAGGAGAGTTCTTGTGGTCGGGGACTCGAATGTAGCGAGGGTTGAGGGAGGCGTTCTGACGGCAGTGAAGGCAGACAGGCGGGTGCAGGTGGAGGCTCAGTCGGGAAAGTGCATGGTGGATACAATGGCCAGAGCCCGGGAGGTGGTGGTGGGCAGCATGGATGGCGAACACCTTGTGGTCATCCATGCTGGTCTCAATGATGTACTGCAGGGGAGGAGCCAGAATCTTGAGACGCAGTTGGAGGTGGGGATGCGTAGGCTTAGAGAGGCCTCTAGGAGTGTGCATGTGACCATATGCACAATCCCAGAGGTCCAGAGACAGGCTCGCGAAACGGAAAGGAGGGTCGTGGAGACTAATCGGGTAATTAGGCTATTGAGTCGACGACTAAGATACGAGGTGATGGAGGTGAACAGGGACGTGTACGAGGTTAGGCCCCACCCTTTTGCACAGGATGGCATCCACTACGGTGGTGCCACTGGCAAGAAGGTGGGTAGTAGGATAGGTCGCCAGGCAACAGCTTTTTTGGGGGGACCCAGAGCTCTGATGGAACCAGTGTAGAGAAGGAAGAATTAAGATCAAACGGACAATGGAACCATAGGGGAAGAAAGAGACGCAAGCGCCAGGGCCAAGTTAATTCAGATACAGGTTTCATTAACATGCAAGGTGGCAGGAATAGACTGAAATGGGAGGAAATAGAAGAACAGTTAAGACAGGAGGAATTAATGGTATATGGTTTAGCGGAAACACATCTTAGAGACATGGAGCAACCACCCTGTAACCCAGACTACGCATGGGAATATTGCAATAGAACAGAGGGCAGCAGAAAGGGAGGTGGAATTGGGGCATTCATTCATAAAAGTATGAATTTTCAAAGGGTTAGACTGGGATGCAGGGAACATTAATGGCTAAAAGGAACAGTGGCAGGCAAGCTAACACTCCTTGGCTTTATACCTGTGGACAGGGGTCAATGCCAGAGAGGAAAACAGGAAAATGTTGGAATGTATTGCAAGCGACATTGATGAGCTAGGAGGACAGGGCGAGATAATTATATTAGGTGACATGAATGCACACATAGAAGTCCTGGATGGGTACACGGATTCGACAGGAAGCATGCTGCAGGACATGTGTGACAGGCATGATTTAGTTGTATGCAACAGCACCGAGAAGTGTGAAGGGCTCATAACATGGGAGGCGGGGAGTCTGCACTCGACGATAGATTATGCACTAATGTCACAGAGGATGTATAACAGATTAGGGGTAATGAGCATAGATGAAGATGGTTCCAGAAGTCTAGGTAGTGACCACAAGCGTATCAAGTTGAGCTTCAGAGGAAAATGCAATGTAGGACTGAAGCAAGATGAACAATCAGGGGGAAATTTTTACTCAGAAAAGCAATTGGAAGTAGCAGCCAAAAGAATCGAGAAAGTAATTTTTGAGGATAGTGAAACAGAATGGACTTATACCAAATTAACTCGATTACTGGAGCTAGAGCTAGCTAAGGTGCGAGTAAAGTTAAAAGGGAAACGACGCAAACCCAAGAGTTGGTGGGATGAGGAGGTCAAGAGGGCAATAGAAAAGCGCAAGGAAGCATCCAGAGAACACAGATATTCCAAGAAGAGGGGGGAACCAAAACCCGAAGTAGACAGAAAATGGGATACCTTCATAAAGTGTAGAAGGGACGCATCCTATTTGATTAATGAGAAAATTAGAAGAAAGGGTGCCCAATGGATGTCAAAAGTAAATAAAAAGGATAGAAAAGCAGCCCAAAAATTCTGGAAACATCTAAATGCAATGAGTAATAAAACTAGGCTAGAACAAAGGTTTATTGTTACAGATGAGGGTATTCGACTAGAAGGGGATGAAGCAATAAAACACATAGGAACAAGGATGACGGAAAAATTTTCAGCAAAGCACGTGGTACATAGTTTATCGAAGGAGGATAGACCGGTTACAGCAATAGCTTCACTTGAGCAAGGAGAGTGGGAAAGGGCAGAGAAGAAGGTTCCTAGTGGCACATCAACAGGACCAGATGGTATCCCGATTATGTTGATAAAGAAGTTAGGACCAAAATCCAAGCAAACATTAATACAGGTAGTGAACAAAATGATAGTGGATGAGAAAGTCCCCGATGAATGGCGATTAAGTAGAATGAACATGATATATAAGGGAAAGGGGGACAAAGCAGACGTAAGTAACTATCGCCCCATAACAGTGACATCTGTGGTTTACAGGGTGGTGATGCAAATTATAAAGGATAGACTGCAGGCTTGGGTGGAGAACGAGGGGGTGTTAGGGGAACTACAGAATGGGTTCCGGAAACAAAGGAGGTTGGAGGACAATCTATTTTCATTGACACAGTGTATAGAAATTGCGGAAAAGGAACATATGCCCTTATTGCTAGCATTTCTGGATATTAGAGGAGCCTATGACAACGTTACTCAGGAGCATTTGTGGGACATATTGGGCACATTGGATGTGGAAAATGGAGTAATTAACCTTTTAAAAGATATATATAGAGGTAACAGAGTGCTCATAAAATGGGAAAAAATGTATCAGGGCCTGTAGAGATACAGCGGGGGCTTAGACAAGGATGTCCTCTGTCCCCTTTGTTCTTCATGTTGTACCTGCAAGGTTTGGAAGCCAAGCTAGAGGGGAGTGGACTAGGCTTCAACCTATCTTTTTTCAAGCAAGGGGAATTGATTAAACAGACATTACCGGGACTAATATACGCGGACGATATAGTGATAATGGCTGACAACAAGGAAGACCTGCAGAAGTTGTTAGACATATGCAGTACAGAGGGAGATAGATTAGGCTTCAAGTATAGTAAGGAAAAATCTGCAGTCATGATATTTAATGAAGAGGGCGGCGAGCATAGAATACAGGAGTTCGTGCTAAAAGTAGTGAATGAGTACAAGTATCTTGGGGTGTGGATAAATAACAGTGCTGAGTATCTGACAGAGCATGAAAAATATGTAATGAATAAAGCTAGTAGGAATGCAGCTGTCATGAAAAATAGGGCACTGTGGAATTACAATAGGTATGAGGTGGTAAGAGGGATCTGGAAAGGGGTGATGGTCCCTAGCCTGACCTTCGGGAATGCGGTCCTGTGTATGAGGCCAGATGTTCAAGCAAGGCTGGAAATTAGGCAACGGGGAGTAGGGAGGTTAGCTTTGGGAGCACATGGCAATACACCAAATCAGGGGGTACAGGGGGATATGGGATGGGCGTCTTTCGAGAGCAGAGAGGCTAGCAGTAAGATAGCATTTGAGGAACGATTGAGAAGGATGGAGGAAAAGCGGTGGGCTAGGAAAGTTTTCAGATACCTGTATATAAAGAATGTTGACACGAAATGGAGAAAGCGAACTAGAAAATTGACAAGCAAATATCTGGACAGCAGTAAGGGGGCAAATCAGCATTTATCGGTTAAGAAAAAGGTTAGGGGAACAGAGAGAGCGTTGTGGAAAACAGGGATGCTGACGAAATCGGCACTGGAAACATACCGGACCTTTAAACAGGAAATTGTCAAAGAAAATATCTATGATAATTGTAGGGGAAGTTCTTTGCTGTTTGAGGCCAGGACTGGAGTTTTGCGGACTAAGACGTATAGAGTCAGGTACCAGGAGATAGACACTTTGTGCATTGCGTGCGGAGAGGAGGAGGAAACGGCTGAACACTTGATACTTTTCTGTAAAGGGCTTCACCCTACAGTGGAAGGCAGCGGGGCTGACTTACCCAAGGCATTGGGGTTTAGGGATAGTGAGGGGAAAGTGGATTTTAAGAGGTTAGAAGTAACCAAGCGAAGGTTATCTGATTGGTGGCTAAAAGCAAGACAGGAGTAAAATTTCACAAGACATGGCTAGGTGGCTTGAGCCACCGCCCGATGTAAAGGGTTCAGCCGTATCCATCCATCCATCCATCCATCCAGCTAGGGTGCCTCGATGCGCGCGCGCCCTCTAGGGTGAGGTCACCATTTGGGAGGGCGAGTGCCGCCTCCTCGGCCGGGACGGTCCACCTGCGGCCATTTTCATGCCCTTTCTCGCGGCGGCGCGGCGGCCGTAACACGTGCGTTCGCTCTGTCGCCTTTTCTCTTGGTGCTGACCGGTGGCGCACATCGAAAAATGCCGGGATGTTGTGTGCCGCAGTGCACCAACCACTCTAGAAAGGGATGGAGAATGTTTCAGTTCCCGAGGGACCCCAAGAGAAGGCTGCTTTGGACAGTAAAGACCAAGCGCGACAAGTGGCAGCCGACAAACACATCGTGCATCTGCAGCGTGAGTAAAACTTTCCTTCGTATGCCAAAGGATTCGCATGTGCGTGCCGTTGAGGTACGCGATTCATTTTTATTGAGAGAACGTGTGGAAGGTCTGAACAGGGACATGTAAATATGATCGCTCTAAAATTAAGTGCCGCTGAGGATTAGCAACTTCGTGCACAGGGATTGTGTGGCAAATGTTGGGAGCAAATTAGATTGCTCACAGAACGAGTATCGCTGCCCGGAAAGTTCCGCACCTTTTAAGAAAACAAAAATGCCCGCGTTCACTTGACGAGAGAGACTGAAAAAAGAAAAAAAAAGGAGGCGTTGTTCGAGTATTTTCCTTCGAATGAGACTCACTGACTGCATTTTAACTTGAAACAATGAACATGAAATCTCTTCACAATGGCGCACACAATTCCCCTTCATAGTAAAGTAAAGAAAAGTGCAGTCTATTTCGATTATGTGGGCTCCTAAGCAATCATTATGTTGTGTAAAGGCGAGAGCGTTACTTGTTGCTGAGTGTAGGGCTGCGGCGAAATACTACTGCAATGTGTAGTGCGGCTATGTAATTTTTGCGAGGCTCCGAAAGTTGCTTATTATGAGGTCGCGACAAAGCGAGACGACAAATCGGTCATATTGCGATCTCTCAGCTGGGTTTTATTTGCGGTGTTCTCACCATACCCTGCCGCCTACGGCCATGCTTTGCTGTCTCGAGTGGTGATGTGGACGCGAGTGATTGAACCTCAGACGGTGAAGACGGCATAGCACCGCAACCTCGCTCTCCGAAAACTGAAGGCCAGCTGATGTTGACCGCGGGATTTTCCTTTTAATGCACTCGGTAGCTGCAGAAACATTCCGCTGTCTGCTCGCTCCTTCCTTCCCAAGAAAGCTATGCTCGATCCCAAGAAAGCTATGCACCAACTCGCCCAGCAAGAAGTTCTTCTACATTCCTTCACCACGCCGACAGGTTTAAACTTGTGCATTGTCACCACCGCGGTGACAATACACTCGTCATAACCCCCCCCCCCGCCCCCCGGGTTAATTACGGGGGGGGGGGGTGCTTGCCACGCATTCCTGCCACGGCAACGGCGGGCTTTTCGCACAACGAGCCAAGGAATGCGAGAGCTGCCCTCGCATTAAAACGTTTAGCGACAGCCGTAACAGTGTACCGACTGCAGCTCACATCACTGATGCCACCTAATTGATTTCATTGCTCGGTATAAGATGCGCGGATAGCCGCTTATAGTACACATGGCATAATTGTCCTCCTGTGCTTGTTACAAATAAAATTAGTGGTACTGTCCTAAAAAATTTATAACAGCTGAGAAAAAGTGCATTTGTTCGATTAGTAATGCATGCGAAAATAAAGCTTCACTTTTTCAGTGCATTCTGCATAGGCTTTTCTTGGTACCTGCTATCACTTATTTCGCACCCTGTCCTTGAGCACATGCACCCCCTCGTCTCTATGACCTGCATTGTTTGCTGCGAGCACATATTCATGATGACTGGAATTTTTGTTCGCACGTTGCTATATTAATTATCTATACTTGGGGTCTGTAAATAAAATCTCGCTCTGGGTGCTCTACGGATGCTCTCCGTCAAGCAAGTGTAAAACAAAGTTTCATTTATGACACACTTGGTTATACTACACAGTTTTGGACATACCAGTTATATGATATACTTGGTTTTGTCTATATCATCTACAGTGAAACAAAAATGCTAATGTGCCTCAACCTTACACATTCATTTGCAGGCTCACTTTGAACCAGGCAGCTTTGAACAGCATCGTTCAGATGGATGGAAAAAGCTGAAGCCGAATGCAGTTCCAACTCTTTTTTCATTCAAACGTAAGTTGTTATTTCTAAAGTCCGGATAAGTATTATATAGCTATTGTTACCTGCATTGCTTACAGGAAATGTCGGGTTCGTGCACGTTAGCGTACAACATTAACATGCTTGCTCCAGTTTATGTGCGTTCTCAAGAGTACACTGTAGAAAAGATGGGATCCTTGGTCCCATCTTGCTTGTTGTAGAAAAGAATGTACTAGCTCGCCAGGTCGAATAAACCGATCTTAAAGTGCATATTTTTTTATGTTGCAGCTTTACCTAAGGAGCGAAAAGCACCGAAGGAGAGAGCGGCTTCAGAGATCTCGCTCTCAAATGGTAAATCAGATGCGACCCCCGTGGAAGCAAGAAGCTCGTCATGTGAAGGAATAACGCTCTCTGAGACCACGGAGCAGTCTCAATTCAGACCTCCGCTTCAGGAAGATACATCCGAAATGGACTCGTTCCAGGTCAGCAATGTCATTGCTGAGTGTCCACGGCAGGTTCAGGATGCAGACAGGAGAGAGCAAGCCGGCGAACCTAGTGGGACCCAGACTGCTTCCTCGTATTCTGCAGAGCTGAAGAAGCAGCTAGCGGACATCACGAGGAAATACACAGACCTTCAGGACCATCATGCTGCCGCCAGAAACAGTATTAAGGGCCTCAAAAATCAAGTTCAGAGGCTTGAAAGCGAAATCAGGAATTTTTCAAAAAATGTCAAGTTCCTGAATGAAGATCAGCTCCGTGCTCTGTCTAGGAGCAACAACCGGGGCAATTCCTGGACGCCTGAAACGGTCAAGCAAGGCCTTCAAATTAAGTTCGCTTCCGGGACAACTGGATATGAAACGCTCAGAAAGCTGGGATATCCCCTTCCGTCAAACAGGACACTGACTCGCAGGCTCGAAGGTTTGAAGTTCCTTCCGGGGATACTTCACTAGGTTATTGACGTCATGCGGTGCAAGGCAATGGCCATGGAGGAGGCGGAGAAAGATTGCATCCTTTTTTTGGATGAAATGGAGATTTCAAGTGGATATGAGTTGGACCGTGCTGAAGATGCGCTCCTTGGAGGAAAGACGCTACCGCCAAAGCCTGACGAGCCTGCCAATCACGCGTTAGTGTTCATGCTAGGCGGTTTAAATCAGAGGTGGAAACAGGTGATCGCTTATGAATTCACCGGACATCACGTAGAGGGCACTGTGCTCAAGCACTATGTCCTTGAGCTTGTTCAGTTATGCAGCCAGGTGTCCCTCAGAGTTCGTGTTGTGACATCTGATATGGGTGTGTCAAATCGAGCGATGTGGCAAGACTTTGGCTTTTCAAGCCACAGGAACTCCTCAACTGTGTGCTCTATACCACACCCATGTTTGGATGGAAAGCAACTGTTTTTCGCGGCTGACCCTGCACACGTTCTCAAAAATCTCAGAGGACAGTTACTAAGTTCATCAGTTTTTATGTTGAGTGACGCCACTGTAAAGGAGAACAACCTGCCATCATCGGAGGTCAAACTCGAGCATGTTCAGGCTGCGCTCGACTATGACGCAGATCACGAGCTCAAGGTAGCGCCCAACCTATGCGAGGTGCACACTAGCACTGGCCATTTCACGAAAATGAAAGTTGGTGTTGCCGTTCAGTTTTTCCGCGAAGCACCAGCTGCTATTCGGTTTTTAATAAGAGCATCTGTAATTGAAGAAGCTGAAACCACTGCATGGTTTTTGGAGCTCATTTTCAAATGGTATTCTCTAATGTCGTCTCGCAACCCAACAATGGCCTTAAGTCGCAGGAGTATGGCCAAGTATTATGCCGCCCTAGGCACGTTGCACACGACAATGGAGACCATTAGAAGTACGAAAATGGGGCCCACATCACTGTGGAAACTATGCCAAGCTGACCTTCTCATTGCAACAACCGTTGTCGTGGAACCTCTTTTCGGTGGTTCGACTAAGAAAACCTGTGCCCAGTGCGTATGATATGAAATGCGCTCTGAGGCTTGTGAGCGTGAGCCAGTTTTTATTTACCCCACGGACGACGTGCTACGATCTCGATGGCCGCGAATATCTGGTAGACCTTCTCTCGCAGGCAAAGAAAGAAAGGACAGAAGTGGAAGCTAATGAGATAAATGACTCAGAAATTCTGTTCATTGAAGAACTGTCCACAACAGAGTGCAGCATTCTACACTACTTAGGAGGCTTCATTTTGAAAGGAATCTTGCCGTCTGTCAGCTGCCAGCAATGCAAGGATGCCCTACTGGGATGTGCTAGTGACGAACATGCCTCTCTGACTGCTCTGAAGGAATATGTGTCAGAAGGTGACAACCTAATTTATCCCAGTGATGATGTGATGCACATGCTCAAAATCTACGAGGAGCACTTTGTAGGGATAAACTCATGGTGCACAGGCAAACTAGTGACAATGAAGTCACCTGTCCGCTCACTTACAGCATACCTAGGAAAGGTCTGCTGCAAGCAAGCATACCGACCGCGCTTGAAGCTGTGCGCAAGCCATGATGAAGAAATACGGAAAACGCTGACCGACAGGTACGCAAGATTGAGACTGCGCATCTTCCTCCGACACCTTCAGAAAGCTCGCCTCAATGGTCACGCAAGCAAGACGTGTGCGGGAGTTAATTTAACCTAAGCTTCTATCCACGCTGAAGTACACTCATGCTGCTAGCATTAGCGGAGTTCCTATTATTACACCTAATAAGTGTTCTAAATTGCACTGACTCCAGGTTCTGAAGACAAGGATAATCTGTGCAAACATGCCTTCAAAGTACCCTGAAATATTTTTTTTCGGGGCAAATAAACAACTTTCATGGTTTTAAACAATATTAATGATTGTTTGTTTTCAACTAACCTCTGATCGCGGCAATAGATTGTTATTTTGTCTTTAAAACACTGTCTTAAGTGCGCGTTGAATATACTAATGCAGTCGACTCTCATTAGTTTGACCTATTAATGACCTCAAAATTTCGATTCCATTCGAGTATAAACGGATGTATTTTCACTGCGACTAATAACTTTCCTCATCATTTGACCAATATACAGTGGTCCCGCCAAGTTCGAATGGCCGACTACACGCGTATAAAAATGCCTGGAGATATTTGGGGTTTTCAGTGCACAATGCATGCATGCGCGGCTCAGGTACTGCCATGTACGTGTGGCGAATGCGCTGGCTTTTATTTCTTAGGACAAGGCACGTAAAGCACATTAATCATTTTTCTTCTACAAAAAAAACCGTCATTCTAGGTTGACAATAAATGTGAATAAGGCAACTGGAGCGTTCTTAATTAGTTACACAATTGAGTAATTGAATGCAATCTACCTGCTTATGATATTGCTGTTATTAATTTATTTTAATCCTGCAGTTAGGTTCCTAGTGCGCTCTATGAACTCTTTCCAATCTAGCACCCGAGTCGCCGTGTGCTAGGAGAAACGACCGTCCAAATCTTAAAATATTTGGACAGTTGCCCCTTACAAGCCTGTTCTGTTGGCCGAATGCGGTAGGTCCCGCTTTTTGCCTACACAACGAAAGTCGCTGCTGACGCCAGAGCCGCCGCATCTGTTCGCCGTCCCAGCCTGACGCTTGTCTATACAGACAAACATCGAAGAACAGGCAGACATTTTAGGTGAATATTTTTTGGTAGTTACCAGCTCATCACACGACACAGAATCATTTCTAAGGTACAAATCCACAGCTGAGAAACAAAGACTACCTACAAGTGGATATACAAATGAACCATATAATAATTTATTTACAGTTCAAGAAATCAGAACAGTTTTGTCTGCTGGCAAACAGACAGCATCGGGCCCGGATGGAATACACTATCAAGTGCTGTCCCACCTCTCCGAACCTGCCGTAGAGGAACTACCCGAAACCTGGAAGAAGGCCATCATCGTTGCATTTTTAAAACCCGAAAAACCACCAACCTCTCCCAGTAGTTATAGGCCCATAGCCCTCACCAGCTGCCTTGCAAAATCATTTGAAAGTATCGTGAATATTAGATTAACCTTTGTTCTAGAAGCCCGTGAGCTTCTCGATGTCCATCAGTGTGGTTTCAAAAAGGCATGCTCCACAACAGACCACCTAGTTCGCCTTGAAAATACTGTCCGTGAGGCCTTCATACACAAACATCTTGCTGTTTTTTTCAAGTTAGAGAAATCATATGACACAACCTGGAGGTACGGATTTATTCACGACTTGGCTGAACTTGGCTTTCGTGGCAGGATGTTGAACTGCCTAAAAAATTTCCTGTCAAACCGTTCATTCAATGTATGCCTCGGTTCAATCCTCTCGAGAATTTTCATTCAGGAAAATGGAGTGCCTCGAGGAAGTGTCTTAAGCACGACCCTCTTTGTTGTTAAAATGAATTCTATTAGCAAAATAATTCCAAGGTCTGTTATGATGTGTTCGATCTATGTCGATGATCTGCAGATAGCCTGCACATCCTCAAACATATCAACATGCGAAAGACAAGTGCAGTTAACAATAAATAAACTTTCAACAAGGGCTGACCGAAATAGTTTCCGGTTCTCCCCACAGAAAACAGTGGCCATTCTTTTCTCACTCAAATGTGGCCTACAGACAGATCCTAGACTACACCTGAACGAAAGTGAATTACCAATAAAAAGCGAACACAAATTTCTGGGCGTTACATTTGACAAAAAACTGACCATCTTGCCCCACATAAAGAACCTGAAGAAAACTTCTCGATCATTAAATATCTTAAAGGTGCTTTCACATAAACGCTGGGGGTCTGATAGAACCTGCCTTTTGCACATCTACCGCAGCATAGTTCGCTCTTGCCTAGATTATGGGTGTATAGTGTACAACTCAGCTCGACCATCCTACCTTAAGCAATTAGACCCAGGCAGTTGAGCCGATGCCGAGCGTTTGGACCTTTAAGGCCCCTCAGCGGAAGCAACACACCACTTTGGCCCCAGCTTCACGTAGACGGCACCTCCGGCCTGACCCGACCGGGGGAAATCGGCAGTCGCCTTTTCCTATCCTCCACTCTGTCTTTCACTTTCCTATCTCTTTCTCACAACTCTCCTATCTCCTACTCACTTCTTAGTTTTTTTCACTTTTCATGGCGGTGAGGGTTAACCTTGTGTGGCCAACCACCCTGAGTTGTGTCGGATTTGGTTATAGTTGAGGTGTACAGCTGGCGTGGGCAGGACTTGCGTTCAAGTTCCTGTCCCGCCCCCTTGTTGGACTCCATGGTGGGTGGCTGGCACCATGACTGAAAAACTTCATTTTTTATGGCTCCCCCCTTTCAAAACCCGATCGCTCTCTCAAGAGAGGGTGGAACGAAGCAGCAGACTTTTTTTCAAAAAAGAAACCGACATTGACATTCACCAAGTTCTATGTAATCCACAGCGAAAGTAATGAAAAACAAGCCAGAATAATTTCTCCGTTCCTTGTGTCTAAATGCCTAACAGATACCCTGGGCCCTGGCTACAAGGTTTCTAAAATGGCCAGCGGAGACTTATTGTTAGAACTCCTTGACAACACTCAGAACTCGAAAATCGCAAACATTGCATCCATCGGAGAAATCCCAGTTTCCATAACAGCGCACCGATCCCTAAACTCAGTCCGTGGTGTCATCTCTGAAAACGACTTCATACACCTAACCGAGAAAGAATTGCTGGAAGGCCTGTCTGACCAAAATGTCACAGATGTGTACAGAATCAAAATCCGGAAAGACAATAAAGAAATAGAGACAAAACACTTGGTTCTAACATTCGATACAAGTACATTACCAGAAACCATCGATGTAGGATACTTAAAAGTAAATGTCAAGCACTACAATCCAAACCCACGAAGATGCTTCAACTGCCAAAGGTTTGGCCACGGCTCACAGAGCTGCCGCGGCCGCAAAACGTGCGCAAAATGTGCTT
This sequence comes from Amblyomma americanum, assembly GCF_052857255.1. NCBI lineage: Eukaryota > Metazoa > Arthropoda > Arachnida > Ixodida > Ixodidae > Amblyomma > Amblyomma americanum. Next base: position 84,401,229 of record NC_135507.1, read on the forward strand.
CCAAAGATCACGTTTCTGAGGAATGTGACGCAGCCCTGCGCTGCGCTAACTGCGAAGGAGAACATGCTGCGTACTCCAGGGCCTGTCCGTCCTGGAAGAAGGGAAAAGAGATTATCACGATAAAAACCAAGGAAAACATTTCATTTAGAGAAGCAAGAAGGCGATTTGCCGTTACCAACCAGTTCTCCTTCACAGCAAAATCCAGCTTTGCTGATGTGGTGCGCAGGGGCGGTGCACCACACAGCACCCCGGTCGCTGCCGAGGCCACTTCCATCGAGCCAATGGCAGGACCATTCACGCCCCAGGCAGGGTCAGCGAAAGCTGCCCTGCCAGTGTCAAAGCAGGGAGCGCCGGTCCATGCGTCGGCATCCCGCAGGACTTCCCCCTACCGGTGGAGGACTGAAACCCACAAACCCGCGGCTTCCCCGCGGTCCTCCAGCGCCTCGCGTGAGGCGATGGATATAACTGCCACTCCGCCTCCACTACAGAGGCGGAACAGCTCTCTTGAGCGGAAAAAAGACAGGCCCCTAATAACGGGCCCACTACTTAAGTAAATCCCCTTTCATTTCCTCTCAAAAACATAAACATGGCTTTTTTAATCCATTGGAATTGTAGAGGACTTATGCGGAATTACAGCGATATAACACATATTTTAGGGTCAATGTTACCCACAGCTTTATGTCTTCAGGAGACCAATCTTGGTCCACAACATGTACATATCCTGAAACATAAAACTTTTAGACGCGATCGAGAGCAGGCAAATCGGCTATCGGGAGGCGTCGCGATAGTCGTTCAAAGCGGTGTCCCTGCTCAAGAAATTAAACTCAAAACAAAACTTGAGGCGGTTGCAGTCAGTATCGTAAGCTACAAAACACTATCAATCTGTTCCGTATACATTCCTCCACATTTTACGTTAACACTCCATGATCTACAGCAACTGATAAGAGAACTTCCGGAGCCATATCTGTTACTTGGGGATTTTAATGCTCACTCCTCCCTGTGGGGAAGCGAACGCTGTGACGCTAGAGGTCAAATAATCGAAGATTTTATCCTGACGAATAATGTATGTCTTTTAAATACGAAATAGGCCACATACTTTTCCCCAACGTCCGGGAAAATGAGCAGTTTAGACCTGTCTTTTTGTTCACCTTCTGTTTTTAGCGATTTTAAGTGGGATGTTTTAGACAACCCGTTTGGGAGTGATCACCTACCAGTTTTTATAAGCCTATCATCCTCACCTGCAGTCACCCCAACCAAACCACGGCGATGGAAGCTACATCTAGCTGATTGGGCGTTGTTTAGAGAAAAGGCCAGATTAGAGGACATTTACTCAGAAACACATAGCATAGATGAAATCAATGAAATTCTCACAAAATGTATCACCGATGCTGCACGGCTAGCTATTCCCCGGTCCACAGGCGTGGTGCGCCAGAACCACAAGGTATGGTGGACGCGAGAATGTTGGGAAGCCAAAAAACAACAAAATAAGGCCTGGGTGTATTTCGTAGGTATCCTACTCACGAAAATCTAATAGCTTTCAAAAAGGCAAAAGGTAAAGCCCGATATATACGGCGGAACGCGGAAAAAGTGTCTTGGCGAAATTATGTGTCGTCCATAAACAGCTCGGTAACATCAAAAAAACTGTGGTAGCAGGTCAGAAAAGTAAATGGCAGCTATTCCCCTTTCACCCTTCCTCTGCTGACGGATCCTGGAATTCAGACAAGTATTAAAGAACAGGCAGACATTTTGGGGCAACATTTTTTATAGTTTCTAGTTCTTCCCACTATACACAGTCATTCTTAAAATACAAAAACATAACCGAAAAACAAAGACTCCCTACGGCAGGCAGCACAAACGAGCCTTACAATAATTTGATTACACTTCAAGAAATACAGAGAGTACTGTCTATAGGTAAACAAACTGCACCATGCCCCGACGAAATTCATTATGAAATGCTGTCCCATCTATCTGAGCAATCTGTAGAAGTTCTGTTAAAATTTTTTAACAAAATATGGGTAGTAGGGAAAATACCAGCTGCTTGGAAAAAAAAGCCATTATTGTTCCATTTCTAAAACCAGGAAAGCCACCAACCTCCCCTAACAGTTACAGGCCTATAACACTTACAAGCTGTCTTGCCAAATCTTTTGAGAGTGTTATAAATATTAGATTAATGTTTATTCTGGAATCCCGAGAGCTGCTTGATGTCCACCAATGTGGCTTTAAAAAAACATGTTCCACAGTCGACCATTTGGTCGGCCTGGAAAACACAATCCGAGAGGCCTTTATACACAGACAACACTGCCTTTCAGTTTTTTTCGATATGGAGAAGGCATATGACACGACCTGGAGGTTCGGGATTCTTCGCGACCTGGCAGAGCTTGGTATCCGCGGGAGGATGCTGAAATATTTGAGCGACTTTTTATCCAACCGTTCTTTCCAAGTTCGTCTCGGCGCAACCCTCTCAAATAATTTTACTCAGGAAAACGGCGTTCCTCAGGGATGCATTTTAAGTACTACATTGTTCATAGTAAAAATGAATTCTTTAACCAGTATAATTCCACAGTCCATTATGTACTCGGTCTACGTTGATGACCTTCAAATGGCATGCACATCTTCTAGCCTGGCAACTTGTGAGAGACAACTACAACTCACAATAAACAAATTAGCACTTTGGGCAGACAGAAATAGATTTAGGTTTTCTCCACAGAAAACTGTTGCGGTTCTTTTCTCGCTGCAGAGAGGACTGCAGATTGATCCCACCCTCCACTTGAACGACACCACACTTCCAGTAAAACAATAACACAAATTTTTAGGCTTAACTTTTGACAAAAAGCTAACGTTTCTACCACATATAAACACCCTAAAAAAGAAAGCCACCCAATCCCTGAATATACTTAAAGTACTCTCACGGAAGCGTTGGGGATCCTATAGGAGGTGCCTATTGCACATCTATTGCTCTCTAGTACGCTCTTCGTTAGACTATGGATCCATAGTGTATGGGTCTGCGAGGCCATCATACCTTAAAAAGCTAGATCCAGTACAAAACCTCGGGTTGCGCCTTTCAACTGGTGCTTGCAGAACATCACCCATAAATAGCCTTCACGTAGAAGCAAATGAACCGACCCTCATCAACAGGAGAACAATGCTTACCTGTGCATACGTACTGAAAATAAGGTCGCTACCGAAACATCTTTGTTACACCATAGTTACAAAATGCCCATCCAGAACACTGTTCACCAACAAACCTCAAGCTGTAAAACCATTGCTCCTGCGCTTTGAAGAAATATGCCAAGAAAAAAACATACTAGATGCACTTCCTGATGTTGCCCAGAGACCCGATAGGTTGCCACCTTGGTACTTGTTTCCTGGTGTATGCGATTTCGCACTGACACACATTCAAAAAAGACATACCCCACTGGAATATATACAGCAAGAGTTTCTTGGAGTAAGTGAAAAATACAAGAATTGCACAGATTTCTACACAGATGGATCTAAGACAGCACTCTATGTAGGGAGCGCGATAGTGCAAGGGAAATGGGAAAAAGTAGTCAGGCTGCCTCAGTGCGCTTCAATCTTTACAGCAGAATGCTACGCCATTGCTCTAGCTGTAGAACAAATATTGAAGAAAAACATACAGAACAGTGTTATCTACAGTGACTCTCTCAGCGTAATTACAGCAATAAACCCCAGAAATGCAACTGAACCCTTAATAGGAAATATAATACATAACGTAATACGAGCTGATTCACAAGGACATACAATAAAGTTTTGCTGGGTTCCCAGTCACGTGGGCAACAGCGGAAATGAGAGGGCTGATGCAAGCGCCGCACTTGCCCTTAACGCAAAAATAAAACCAGTAAACATACCGCATAAGGACTGCATCAAGTCAGTCCAGAATAAATTCAGAGAAAAATGGCAGGCCTCTTGGTACAACGAGGTTAACAACAAGCTGCACTTTGTAAAACCTGTCCTGGGTGAATGGAAGACCTGTAGGCACCAGGAACGATTTATTGAAGTAATTTTATGTCGTCTCCGCATTGGACATACACACATTACACATAATTTCTTACTAACGAAACAAGACAAACCTCGTTGTGAAAGATGTGGAGACGAACTAACAATAAACCATATTTTATTCTCGTGTGCAAAACTCGAAAAACTAAGAAATAAGCACTTTACGAAGTTTTATAATGAATACATTCCTTTACACCCAGCGCTGCTTTTAGGCGAAAATGCCATTGTTAACATATCTTTCGTTTTTAGCTTTTTAAAAGAAGCAGATGTTCTTCAGAAACTGTAAACTTTGATCCACAGCTTTGCTTTAAAATGGGATGCATTTCAGCCATTTTCTCATTCCATGAGAGGAGGGCTGAGGTGGTTATTTGAATGGTTGGGAGCCTCAGGATCCTTGCCCAGCCAAGGATGGCTACTGAGGTTATCTGACCTTCTTGAAAGCGTTTATTTTTAGCCATTTATAAAATTTCTTCTTTCTCTTATTACTACCAGAACGAAATAGCAATTTAAGTCCTCTACACAACCATGCTTCCTCCCACCTACAGAAAAGTGTTCATATACCTTGAGCCTGGCGCATGATAGCCTTAGCTGCTTATGTGCCATTAAACCCAACACAACACAACACAAAAACGCAAGGGAACCTTTAATAGGAAATATAATACATGACATAAGAACTGCTCAAACACAAGGACATGAAATTAAGCTCTGTCGGATACCAAGCCATCTCGGAATTCGTGGCAACGATAGAGCTGACTCGTGTGCTGCTCAAGCTCGCCATAAGGAAGTCCCGACTGTAAATATACCCTATGCAGATTGCATGAAGTTAGTAAAAAATAAACTTACGGCAAAGTACATGGAATAGTGAAGAAAATAACCAACTACATTTGGTAAAACCTATTCTGGGAGAATGGAGATCATGCAGGCATCGGGAACATTTTATAGAAATAATTTTATGCCGCCTGCGCATCGGACACACACACCTAACACAACTTTCTACTGACAAAACAAAACAAACCCTTATGTGAGAAAGGTGGAGATGAGCTGACAGTTTCACATTTTATTCTCGTGCTCACAACTTGAACGGCTAAGAAAAAAATATTTTACTGTTTTTTGCGATGAACGCATTTTCTTCCACCCCAATTTACTTTTAGGAAATAACCCACTTGTAAGAACTTCATCTGTTTTTAATTTTCTGAAATATGCGGCCATCTTTAACACTATATGACATCAAATATCCCAGAACTAATAATTCTAAAAATTTTTTACCCCGTGCTTTCGCGCATTTTATGACGCACCTCATCCATTTTCTCAGTCCTGAGAAGGCTGAGGTCTGCATTCAATTTGATGGGCTCCTCGGAGTCCTTGTCCAGACGACTTTCGCTGAGGACACCCAATTTTTGAAATAAATTATACCATGTGTTTGGCGCATGATAGCCTAAGTTGCTTATGTGCCATAGAACCCAATACAATACAATTTACAAAATTAATTATAAATCTTGGGTACCAACTTGGGCTTCTTGTCACAAAAGTTTGACTAGGTGTAACTTTGGTTGAAATTCTTCTAGCACATTAATTCTTTTCTTGTTGCACTCTATGATCCTTATAGATCACTCTATACAAAGTGTCTAGTAATTAGCCCACCTCCAAATGAGCAGCATGAATTAGGTTAAATTTTGAAAACTATTTCATCTACAAGACAACTAATCAGATATTTGAAATCAGCATGCAAAAATATACAAATGGTGCGAGTTTCAACCAGATCCACCCATAAATAAGGAAAAAAGTACTAAGAGGGGTGTCCCCCCTTAATGGTGTCATGCTGTCATGCAAGCAACAAGAGAGTGGGCGGCAGTAGCATTAAGGAAAAAAGGTTTATTTTCCAATACTAGCACTGATTAAGAAAAAAACACTGAACAATACACTGACAGATTTACTTCAAATGCACACTGAAGAACGAAAATTGAATCCTCACAAACACTAAGAGCACACACTACAATACACTGACTACAAACAATACAAACAAACCCTTGAACCAACCAACCTGTCTCCATTACGAAAGTGTTTTGAGCTTTCTTTGCTGAGGTCTGTCTTCATTTGGATATAGTTTTTAAGCAATATCTTCGCTGCTGCCCACAGTATATTGTGATAGACAACATCAGGATAATGACTGAGAACAGATATCGAATCCTTCATTGTCTATTACTTCTTGTTTGAATCCAATCAGCAATTCCCTCTGATGTCTGGAAGCATGAAACTGCAGAACATTTTCTTGTGTAGTCAATTTCTCAAGAACTAGCTGCATTTGTAGCACGGCATGTATGACTACAGGCCTCGGGAACTTCAAGCCACCCCTGGAGAGGTTCCCAATTATTATGTTGCGATCCAGCTCCATTTCTCTTTCGTGGGCAGTAAAGTTTTCTCTGCAAGCTGTGCAAGGAACCTTTTTTAGGGCTACATGTGCACAAAATCCTTCTATGTATGTAATAGCTGGCAAGCTAGAATCCTTGCTTTTAATGTATTCTTCTGTTATTTTTATTTTGTAGTCTTCTATGAGGCAGCTGGCATCTAATGTTTTGCTGCTAGATTTCCACAGGTCTCTCATTTCAGGGAAGATAAGCGAGTCTTGCAGCCTTAGCTTCGTTTCAGCCTCATATATTTGCTGTATGGAGACATGAGAGTTTGTCCCACAAAGGCGACGGTATCTTCCAAACTTTTCTTCGAGACTGTCAGTTTGGAATTTGCCAAGCAAGACATACTCCAAGTGAAGCTCGTCAAAAAAATAGCGGCAGGTCTCAATTAGGAAATAAGTTGTGAGTGAGTGCAGCATGCTCAGTTGTCGGTGCACCAGTGTCCATTCTCACCTCTTTCCATACATCTAACCAGCTTATAAAAGAACTTAGGAACTGCACTTGAACACCAGACAAGCTCGTCACTGGTTCTTGATAGGGGTCTCTTACCCGACAGCCTTTCTTAGGCATTTTTATGTTGACAATGTGCCACCACTTTATAAAGTCTGCCGTTCCTTCAGCATAGGACAGGCTAAGTTTTGCTCCGAGTGACTTCAGGGCTTCAATAACGCCCCGCCGCGGTGGTTCAGTGGTTAGGACGCTCGACTACTGATCCGGAGTTCCCGGGTTCGAACCCGACCGCGGCGGCTGCGTTTTTATGGAGGAAAAACGCTAAGGCGCCCGTGTGCTGTGCGATGTCAGTGCACGTTAAAGATCCCCAGGTGGTCGAAATTATTCCGGAGCCCTCCACTACGGCACCTATTCCTTTCTTCTTTCAGTCCCTCCTTTATTCCTTCCCTTACGGCGCGGTTCAGGTGTCCAACGATATATGAGACAGATACTGTGCCATTTCCTTTCCCCAAAAAATCATTATTATTATTATTATTATTATTATTATTATTATTATTATTATTATTATTATTCAATAACGAATGGATTGAAAACTTTCTGTGTCTAGTTTTACGTTCTGTCTTTCTATGTTGGATGGGTGGAGAGCATTGTATGTGAGCCCATAGCCAAACTATGAGACTTTTTCTTTGCAATTCGTGTATGTCGCGCAGTGCCTTAAAAGAAGCTCCATTAATGCGAACTAATGACGATGCACTTGAAAGCTCCGGATAGAAAATTCATGTTCCAGGATTTTTCTCATCAAGCCAATAGTTCCTCACACATTTCAATAAATGAACAGGATCCACTACATAAAATAGGGGCCTTGATTTGTCAGCAGGGTGAGGGTAAACTATATCCAACCTGTTTATTCGGTGAAAACATGGACATCATTTTTCTGTTTATTGCATTGTCTGTTATGACAGCAATTACTGTGAGTCCTGCCTTCTCAAGCTCCAAGATCACTTTTCTGAGTACATCGTGCATATGATGCCAGCTTGTTCCTGTGCTCTTCTTCAGCATGTGCTGCCAGTGATAACTGCACGGCTTCCTCCAGATGGGATGCTTCAAGGCGCCTTCGTTTTTCTTCCGGTGCATAACGCACTGGAGTAAAGTGTGATAGGTAGGCAGGGCTATTGGGGAAAATGGTTGGCACAGCCTCTTGTGTCAGACATGTAAGTCCCATCGGTGCTTACACTGTCCTCCCACCAGAAGATGTGTAGCTAGAGGTGGTCTTGAGAAGCTCTTGCTTGAAATGTAGCTCGCAAACCTTCACAGCAAAAGAAAAGATCAATTAATTATTAAGATTTGGGTTCATTCACCATCTCCACCGGTATTTTTGTTTTCATATATAACGAGCCATGTAGATTCGTCAGCAAATAGCAATCAAGCAGGGCATTATAGTTCTTTTGCACCTACTCATATTTAGTCACCACCGATAAGCACTTGGCTATTCCCTTCCTCCATCCTAACTTCCGGATTATTATGTCGCCGCTTATCTGTGACGGCGACCTCATTCCTGGAAGTTAGCTTGTTCTCCTTCTCTCCATCTCCAGACTTCCAGCAGCAAAGTCCGTAATTGAGCGAGCATTTGCTTAGCTCGAAAGAAAATTAAGAAGACTCAAGTATCTCGACATGCAACCCACATTGAAGATGAGCAACTATACTGTAGCATCATTTGGTGACAACGCCATGCAGGAAGAGAGTGACGCGGATACACCTCTTGATGATGAGGACACAGAGCCTGCAAATAGCTGCGCTGCAATAAAACAAAATGCAATAGCACATTTCCTGTGCAGAATATGGTGTAAAGAAGGTTTACAATATGATGTGAACTTGCAGTCCCGAAATGAAAGTGTTACACTGCAACACACAGGCCGACTCTCTCTAAACAATTTATTGTATGAATACTTTTGGCCACACAGGCCTGTGAATGGCAATAAAATATTATTCAAGTAAATAAATACGCTGCCTGTATATTTTTAGAAAACAAAATAAACTAAATAGTTGTTCTCGAGTACTGTAAATCGTTCATTATGTTGCAATTTTCAGAATACAGTCACTGTGACTAGAAACAAAAGGCAAGAAGTAAAGCACTGGAAAAAAATGCTGTTGCAAAATAGAGTTACCGTAAACTTCCAAGCAAGTGCCCCCCCCCCAAGCAAGTCGAAATCACTGGCAAAGTAGGGGGGCGCTATCCCGGAACGGCGCCGAATTCCAGATGGTGGTTACATTTTCCCGCGAGAAAAAAAAAAGCGCAGTGCACATGCATTTAAAATTTTGGTTACTTCTAGGAACGTGAACTTTAGTGACCGAAAGATTCATGATTGCTATGTCAATCGCTTTCAAAACCATCGAAAGACTCCTCCGAGTCTGTCGCAAAAAAAAGTTCAAGTGTCTTGAAAACAACCAGAGGAGGTGCATCTCTGCTAGCAATAGCTGAGAGTCTAACTGGCTCTCAAGTGTGAACACCCTGGCTTAGTCAGCCTTTTCTATATCCCACTAGTATTTGATACAACTAGGCAGGACCATCAACTTCATGAAATTTTTGCCAGTGCAGGCAAGCTGCTTTGCAATAGCAGTCGCTGCCATAGCTAACCGGTGTCCTTGCATCACAACTTTCACTCAGGGCAGCGAACTGCTTGTCTTCCAAGCTGCACAGTTCCAACATCAATTCAAACCAAAAAGTCATTATTTTGCACCAGGAACTACTAGACTGTCTGTGATAACACAAAAGAGGTTAAGGTGAGCATCGATTGAGTCTGTTCGTCGAGGACAATGGATATACCTGTTTAACTAACCGAGCTCTGAGAGGCAAGCAAATCTCCACCCAATGACAGCCACTGCCATGTGACAGCTCAGAAATTTAGTTACCCTGCAATACATGGATGCAGACTACACACACCAAGAATTCAATCAGGTTTACGACCAGGAACTCTATTCACAAACAATGGCAAGTAATGAGCAGCTAGATTCAGCCAGAACTACACTTTATGGCCAAAATCTTGCAACATCAAAATTTCTAATGAGATTCCTTGTTTACAGTGGCATGCATCCAAGCAGTAGCTGCGATGCAACCTGTTCACAGCATTCCGCTTGAAGCCCACCCCGGTCTTCTGCCGCCGCGACTCCAACATCTGCCAGTCTGCCATGCAGGTCACCATCCTCCGAGCCATTGAGTGCGTTAGTAATCCTTGGGTACAGCAGCCTACGCCTCGGCAACAAAATTAAGAACATGCTGCTGCGACGGCTTCTTCAGGTATCCTTTGAGCGTCCTATCTTCTTTGCGCATATATTCTTTCTATAAACACCGTAGGGTAGACTTGAAAGGCTTGTTCTACTACACGTCAGCCGGCTGCAGGATGCTCATGCACCCCGCACGCACAGAGAGCACGTCGGTATCGCGCTCCTCAAAAGCAGTCTCCCCCGCAGGGGGGCGCCTGCAGCTTGCAGGCGTCGCGACGGTGAGTGGCGACACCGCGGGTTCCCGAGCATCCGCAGGGACATCTCCGCAAGGGGATGATGGTGAACTGTGCATCACCATGGACCCGAGCACCCGCGCCTCGCCGTGCGTGGCATCGCCGTGTCCGGGGAAAAGGGGATCCTGGTGGTTGAGCCGATGCCGAGCGTTTGGACCCTTAAGGCCCCTTGGCGGAAGCAACACACCACTTTGGCCCCAGCTTCCTGCAGACGGCACCTCCGGCCTGACCCGACCGGGGGGAATCGGCAGTCGCCTTTTCCTATCCTCCTCTTCATCTTTAACTCTCCTATCTCTGTCTCACAACTCTCCTATATCCTACTCACTTCTTGGTTTTTCCTTTTTTCCTGGCGGCGAGGGTTAACCTTGTGTGACCAACTACCCTGAGTTGCGTCATATTTGGTTATAGTTGAGGTGTACAGCTGGCGTGGGCAGGACTTGCTATCAAGTTCCTGTCCCGTCCCCTTGTTGGACTCCGTGGGGGGTGGCTGGCACCATGACCGAAAAACAGTTTTTTTATGGCTCCCCAACTTTCAAAACCTGATCGCTCTCTCAAAAGAGGACGGAACGAGGCAGACAACTTCTTTCAAAAAAGAAAAGTAACTTTCCCCAAATATCATGTGATCCACAGTGAACAACAAGATAAACAGGCAAGAATAATATCCCCCTTCCTTGTGTCAAAGTGCTTGACTGAAACCCTAGGCATTGGTTATAAGCTGTCAAAAATGGCCAGCGGCGACTTACTGCTCGAACTGTGTGACAATGTCCAACATTCTAAGCTCTCCAACCTAACGTCCATAGGGGAAATCCCGGTCTCCGTGACTCCTCATCGCTCACTAAACACTGTCCGAGGCGTAATATCGGAAAATGATTTTCTTCACATAACTGAAAAAGAAATGCTCGAAGGGCTCATCGACCAAGACGTCATAGATGTCCACCGAATCAAAATCCGGAAGGACAACAAGGAAATAGACACAAAACACATGATCCTGACGTTCAACACCAGCACCCTGCCCGACACAATCGACGTGGGATATTTGAAAATCAATGTACGACCATACATACCAAACCCTCGCAGGTGTTTCAACTGCCAAAGGTTCGGCCACGGCTCACAGAGCTGCCGCGGCCGCAAAACGTGCGCAAAATGTGCTTCCAAAGATCACGTTTCTGAGGAATGTGACGCAGCCCTGCGCTGCGCTAACTGCGAAGGAGAACATGCTGCATACTCCAGGGCCTGTCCGTCCTGGAAGAAGGAAAAAGAGATTATCACGATAAAAACCAAGGAAAACATTTCATTTAAAGAAGCAAGAAGGCGATTTGCCGTTACCAACCAGTTCTCCTTAACAGCAAAATCCAGCTTTGCTGATGTGGTGCGCAGGGCCGGTGCACCACACAGTACCCCGGTCGCTGCCAAGGCCACTTCCATCGAGCCAATGGCAGGACCATTCACGCCCCAGGCAGGGTCAGCGAAAGCTGCCCTGCCAGTGTCAAAGCAGGGAGCGCCGGTCCATGCGTCGGCATCCCGCAGGACTTCCCCCTACCGGGGGAAGACTGAAACCCACAAACCCGCGGCTTCCCCGCGGTCCTCCAGCGCCTCGCGTGAGGCGATGGATGTAACTGCCACTCCGCCTCCACTACAGAGGCGGTACAGCTCTCTTGAGCGGAAAAAAGACAGGCCCCTAATAACGGGCCCACTACTTAAGTAAATCCCCTTTCATCTCCTCTCAAAAACATAAACATGGCTTTTTTAATCCATTGGAACTGTAGAGGACTTATGCGGAATTACAGCGACATAACACATATTTTAGGGTCAATGTTACCCACAGCTTTATGTCTTCAGGGGACCAATCTTGGTCCACAACATGTACATATTCTGAAACATTATAAAACTTTTAGACGCGATCGAGAGCAGGCAAATCGGCTATCGGGAGGCGTCGCGATAGTCGTTCAAAGCGGTGTCCCTGCTCAAGAAATTAAACTGAAACAAAACTTGAGGCGGTTGCAGTCAGTATCGTAAGCTACAAAACACTAACAATCTGTTCCGTATACATTCCTCCACATTTTGTGTTAACACTCCATGATCTACAGCAACTGATCAGAGAACTTCCGGAGCCATATCTGTTACTTGGGGATGTTAATGCTCATTCCTCCCTGTGGGGAAGCGAACGCTGTGACGCTAGAGGTCAAATAATCGAAGATTTTATCCTGACGAATAGTGTATGTCTTTTAAATACGAAAAAGGCCACATACTGTTCCCCAACGTCTGGGAAAATGAGCAGTTTAGACCTGTCTTTTTGTTCACCTTCTGTTTTTAGTGATTTTAAGTGGGACGTTTTAGACAACCCGTTTGGGAGTGATCACCTACCAGTTTTTATAAGCCTATCATCCTCACCTGCAGTCATCCCAACCAAACCACGGCGATGGAAGCTACATCTAGCTGATTGGGCGTTGTTTAGAGAAAAGGCCAGATTGGAGGAAGTTTACTCAGAAACACTTAGCATAGATGAAATGAATGAAATTCTTACAAAGCGTATCATCGATGCTGCACGGCTAGCTATTCCCATGTCCACAGGCGTGGTGCGCCAGAACAACAAGGTATGGTGGACGCGAGAATGTTGGGAAGCCAAAAAACAACAAAATAAGGCCTGGGGTGTATTTCGTAGGTATCCTACTCACGAAAATCTAATAGCTTTCAAAAAGGCAAAAGCTAAAGCCCGATATATACGGCGGAACGCGAAAAAAATGTCTTCGCAAAATTATGTGTCGTCCATAAACAGCTCGGTAACATAAAAAAAACTGTGGGAGCAGGTCAGAAAAGTAAATGGCAGCTATTCCCCATTCACCCTTCCTCTGCTGACGGATCCTGGAATTCAGACAAGTATTAAAGAACAAGCAGACATTTTGGGGCAACATTTTTTTATAGTTTCTAGTTCTTCCCACTATACACAGTCATTCTTAAAATTCAAAAACACAACCGAAAAACAAAGACTCCCTACGGCAGGCAGCACAAACGAGCCTTACAATAATTTGATTACACTTCAAGAAATACAGAGAGTACTGTCTATAGGTAAACAAACTGCACCATGTCCCGACGAAATTCATTATGAAATGCTATCCCATCTATCTGAGCAATCTGTAGAAGTTCTGTTAAAATTTTTTAACAAAATATGGGTAGTAGGGAAAATACCAGCTGCTTGGAAAAAAGCCATTATTGTTCCATTTCTAAAACCAGGAAAGCCACCAACCTCCCCTAACAGTTATAGGCCTATAACCGTTACAAGCTGTCTTGCCAAATCTTTTGAGAGTGTTATAAATAGTAGATTAATGTTTATTCTAGAATCCCGAGAGCTTCTTGATGTCCACCAATGTGGTTTTAAAAAAACATGTTCCACAGTCGACCATTTAATCCGCCTGGAAAACACAATCCGAGAGGCCTTTATACACAGACAACACTGCCTTTCAGTTTTTTTTCGATATGGAGAAGGCATATGACACGACCTGGAGGTTCGGGATTCTTCGTGACCTGGCAGAGCTTGGTATCCGCGGGAGGATGCTGAAATATTTGAGCGACTTTTTATCCAACCGTTCTTTCCAAGTTCGTCTCGGCGCAACCCTCTCAAATAATTTTACTCAGGAAAACGGCGTTCCTCAGGGATGCATTTTAAGTACTACATTGTTCATAGTAAAAATGAATTCTTTAACCAGTATAATTCCACAGTCCATTATGTACTCGGTCTACGTTGATGACCTTCAAATTGCATGCACATCTTCTAGCCTGGCAACTTGTGAGAGACAACTACAACTCACAATAAACAAATTAGCACTTTGGGCAGACAGAAATGGATTTAGGTTTTCTCCACAGAAAACTGTTGCGGTTCTTTTCTCGCTGCAGAGAGGACTGCAGATTAATCCCACCCTCCACTTGAACGACACCACACTTCCAGTAAAACAAGAACACAAATTTTTAGGCTTAACTCTTGACAAAAAGCTAACGTTTCTACCACATATAAAACCCTAAAAAAGAAAGCCACCCAATCTTTGAATATACCTAAAGTACTCTCACGGAAGCGTTGGGGATCCGATAGGAGGTGCCTATTGCACATCTATCGCTCTCTAGTACGCTCTTCGTTAGACTATGGATCCATAGTGTATGGGTCTGCGAGGCCATCATACCTTAAAAAGCTAGATCCAGTACAAAACCTCGGGTTGCGCCTTTCAACTGGTGCTTACAGAACATCACCCATAAATAGCCTTCACGTAGAAGCAAATGAACCGACCCTCACCAACAGGAGAACAATGCTTACCTGTGCATACGTACTGAAAATAAGGTCCCTACCGAAACATCTTTGTTACACCATAGTTACAAAATGCCCATCCAGAACATTGTTCACCAACAAACCTCAAGCTGTAAAACCATTGCTCCTCCGCTTTGAAGAAATATGCCAAGAAATAAACATACTAGATGCACTTCCTGATGTTGCCCAGAGACCCGATAGGTTGCCACCTTGGTACTTGTTTCCTGGTGTATGCGATTTCGCACTGACACACATTCAAAAAAGACATACCCCACTGGAATATATACAGCAAGAGTTTCTTGGAGTAAGTGAAAAATACAACAATTGCACAGATTTCTACACAGATGGCTCTAAGACAGCACTCTATGTAGGGAGCGCGATAGTGCAAGGGAAATGGGAAAAAGTAGGCTGCCTCAGTGCGCTTCAATCTTTACAGCAGAATGCTACGCCATTGCTCTAGCTGTAGAACAAATATTGAAGAAAAACATACAGAACAGTGTTATCTACAGTGACTCTCTCAGCGTAATTACAGCAATAAACCCCAGAAATGCAACTGATCCCTTAATAGGAAACATAATACATAATCTAATACGAGCTTATTCACAAGGACATACAATAAAGTTTTGCTGGTTTCCCAGTCACGTGGGCATCAGCGGAAATGAGAGGGCTGATGCAAGCGCCGCACTTGCCCTTAACGCAAAAATAAAACCAGTAAACATACCGCATAAGGACTGCATCAAGTCAGTCCAGAATAAATTGAGAGAAAAATGGCAGGCCTCTTGGGACAACGAGATTAACAACAAGCTGCACTTTGTAAAACCTGTCCTGGGTGAATGGAAGACCTGTAGGCACCAGGAACGATTTATTGAAGTAATTTTATGTCGTCTCCGCATTGGACATACACACAACACATAATTTCTTACTAACGAAACAAGATAAACCTCGTTGTGAAAGATGTGTAGACGAACTAACAATAAACCATATTTTATTCTCGTGTGCAAATCTCGAAAAACTAAGAAATAAGCACTTTACGAAGTTTTATAATGAATACATTCCTTTACACCCAGCGCTGCTTTTAGGCGAAAATGCCATTGTTAACATATCTTCCGTTTTTAGCTTTTTAAAAGAGGCAGATGTTCTTCAGAGACTGTAAACTTTGATCCACAGCTTTGCTTTAAAATATGATGCATTTCAGCCATTTTCTCATTCCATGAGAAGAGGGCTGAGGTGGTTATTTGAATGGTTGGGAGCCTCAGGATCCTTGCCCAGCCAAGGATGGCTACTGAGGTTATCTGACCTTCTTGAAAGCGTTTATTTTTAGCCATTTATAAAATTTCTTCTTTCCCTTATTACTACCAGAATGAAATAGTCCTCTACACAACCATGTTTCCTCCCACCTACAGAAAAGTGTTCATATACCTTGAGCCTGGCGCATGATTGCCTTAGCTGCTTATGTGCCATTAAACCCAACACAACAACAACAAAAGCAGTCTTGGCAGCTTGAGTTTTATGGATGGGTGCTTGGTCCAGTATCAGTAAACGCCGCACGTTATCGACGTTTGGGCCCCAGATTCTTGACAGCCACCCCTGCATCTTTTTCGATGTCATCCAGCCATTTTTTGTGGTGGTGAGACGAACATTTGCTACGAGTGAAAGAAAAAAAAGTCAGCATTTTGATAGAACAAACTTGGCGACACTGTGTCGCCCCATTGAAAAAAAAAAGGCATTCTCACCTGGTATGTGAAGGCTCGCGATGACCCTGGCTTTAGTTTTTCTGGTTTGTTCCTTGAAAATAACGAATGCCGGGAGATTGTGGCCGGTGACACGTGCGGCTAGGCAAACTGTGAAGCCTCGTCGGGCACATCCAGTGTCAGCGATCTGTATGGTGCTTTTCCCGACCATGTTGCTTGCCCTGTTGGCTGGGCTGTCTATTCGGACCATCGTCTGGCCCATATTGGCGCTGTTGTACAACGTGTAGTCGTTGCGCCATCGCAGGGAGTTTTCGGCAGACCGAAAGGCACTTGCTGCCTCCGAAAACTCTGGGCATTTTCTGGCTCTCGTTCGTAGAACGGCACATTGACACGCCGAACCGCTGCTTCTATCGACTTATGTAATGGCTGGAAGCTACGAAGTTTCCCAACTGCATATTGTGGCTATTCTGATAGCCTCTTTAGAGAGAAGCAGGTTACTAACGGAACGTCCTGCCACTCTTTCTTGCTCGAAGAACTCGAAGAGCACAGCGTCCACACGATTCACTGAAAAACTGGGGGGCCGTTACTGAGCTTTCTGCGAAGTTTTGCTGAAGCAACTTCTCGAAATTACTGTCCCATTCCCGTATCCGTTTGCGGTCCAGCTTGAAATGTCGAGACGTTTGGTGCACGTTTCTTCTGTTTTCCCGATGCCATTGTACGACCTCTACTTTTTTCGCCACTGTGTACGAATGCATCGGCTTCGCGAACTTTACAACGCCAAAAGAAGACGACAAATGGCACGTGCGAATGAGCATGCGAATGGCTTGAAAAGAAGGACTTGGATTGGCTTCTTGGACTGGATGGGGCAGATCAGTGTTGCATATGCGCGGCGCGTGATAAGAGCGCGGGCGGGGGCAGGGGGTGTTTTCCCGCAATAGCGCGGAAATATGAAATTGACTATAAACTTAAGAGGGGGCCCTTGCATGGGTGGGGGCGCTTAAATTGTTCGGAATTTCACGGTATTCACTAGGAATGAAAATGCCAGCCAGCAGTTCTGCCAGCAAAAAGACGAAACACACAAAAAGGGGCGAAAAGTCAGTTACTCCTCCTACCAAGTACTGTTGGTAAGGTGCTTGAGCATTTGCAACTTGAGTCGCTGCACCTTGAGCTGCTGCTTGTAGCGTTGTCTCTCATCTTGCCATAGGTTCATGTTTCTCAGGATTTCACGCTAGACGGCGGATGGTGTTGATGTTACCAAGCATTTGGTGGGCGCTCTCAGTAAGATAGTCCATCATTTGTCTGCGCCTTCCTGCTATGTGCAGATATCTCTGCTTGTTCCTCACTGCCACCAGCTGGCGTGCAGCCTGCATTTGCATAGACAGCTGAGGTGGTAGGTATTTCGCCCTGGCTTGATACCACAGGATCTTCATACTCCATGCTTGCAGAGGGCTACTCGTTCGTTAACTGGAAATATGGCCACTATTTTCTCCCCCCCCCCCCAACTGCTTTTTTACAGACGGTGCTTGTCGTAGGTTTTCTTGGAGCCCTTGAATATTATTTCACAGTCATTACCAGTATGCATGTGTCCATGGTTGCACATCTCACTGCTGATCCTTGCCCAGATTTCTGTTTTCGACCACTGAAGTCCTGCCTGTGATTGGAATATGAGATCAGGAGAACCTCTGCATGCGTCCAAACCGAGCCTTTCTTTGGAAGACCTACATCACAAAAACATCCCCGCAGGGGGGCGCCTGCAGCTTGCAGGCGTCGCGACGGTGATTGGCGACACCGCGGGTTCCCGAGCATCCGCAGGGACATCCCCGCAAGGGGATGATGGTGAACTGTGCATCACCACGGACCCGAGCACCCACGCTTCGCCGTGCGTGGCATCGCCGTGTCCGGGGAAAAGGGGATCCTGGTGGTTGAGCCGATGCCGAGCGTTTGGACCTTTAAGGCCCCTCGGCGGAAGCAACACACCACTTTGGCCCCAGCTTCACGTAGACGGCACCTCCGGCCTGACCCGACCGGGGGAAATCGGCAGTCGCCTTTTCCTATCCTCCACTCTGTCTTTCACTTTCCTATCTCTTTCTCACAACTCTGCTATCTCCTACTCACTTCTTAGTTTTTTTCACTTTTCATAGGCGGCGAGGGTTAACCTTGTGTGGCCAACCACACTGAGTTGTGTCGGATTTGGTTATAGTTGAGGTGTACAGCTGGCGTAGGCAGGACTTGCGTTCAAGTTCCAGTCCCGTCCCCTTGTTGGACTCCATGGTGGGTGGCTGGCACCATGACTGAAAAACTTCATTTTTATGGCTCCCCCCCTTTCAAAACCCGATCGCTCTCTCAAGAGAGGGCGGAACGAAGCAGCAGACTTTTTTTCAAAAAAGAAACCGACATTGACATTCACCAAGTTCTATGTTATCCACAGCGAAAGTAATGAAAAACAAGCAAGAATAATTTCTCCGTTCCTTGTGTCTAAATGCCTAACAGATACCCTGGGCCCTGGCTACAAGGTTTCTAAAATGGCCAGCGGAGACTTATTGTTAGAACTCCTTGACAACACCCAGAACTCGAAAATCGCAAACATTGCATCCATCGGAGAAACCCCAGTTTTCATAACAGCGCACCGATTCCTAAACTCAGTCCGTGGAGTCATCTCTAAAAACGACTTCATACACCTAACTGAGAAAGAATTGCTGGAAGGCCTGTCTGACCAAAATGTCACAGATGTGTGCAGAATCAAAATCCGGAAAGACAATAAAGAAATAGAGACAAAACACTTGGTCCTAACATTCGATACAAGTACATTACCAGAAACCATCGATGTAGGATACTTAAAAGTAAATGTCAGGCACTATATTCCAAACACACGAAGATGCTTCAACTGTCAAAGGTTTGGCCACGGCTCACAGAGCTGCCGCGGCCGCAAAACGTGCGCAAAATGTGCTTCCAAGGATCACGTTTCTGAGGAATGTGACGCAGCCCTGCGCTGCGCTAACTGCGAAGGAGAACATGCTGCATACTCCAGGGCCTGTCCGTCCTGGAAGAAGGAAAAAGAGATTATTACGATAAAAACCAAGGAAAACATTTCATTTAGAGAAGCAAGAAGGCGATTTGCCGTTACCAACCAGTTCTCCTTCACAGCAAAATCCAGCTTTGCTGATGTGGTGCGCAGGGGCGATGCACCACACCGCACCCCGGTCGCTGCCGAGGCCACTTCCATCGAGCCAATGGCAGGACCATTCACGCCCCAGGCAGGGTCAGCGAAAGCTGCCCTGCCAGTGTCAAAGCAGGGAGCGCCGGTCCATGCGTCGGCATCCCGCAGGACTTCCCCCTACCGGGGGAGGACTGAACCCCACAAACCCGCGGCTTCCCCGCGGTCCTCCAGCGCCTCTCGCGAGGCGATGGATATAACTGCCACTCCGCCTCCACTACAGAGGCGGAACAGCTCTCTTGAGCGGAAAAAAGACAGGCCCATAATAACGGGCCCACTACTTAAGTAAATCCCCTTTCATTTCCTCTCAAAAACATAAACATGGCTTTTTTAATCCATTGGGCCCCGCCGCGGTGGCTCAGTGGTTAGGGCGCTCGACTACTGATCCGGAGCTCCCGGGTTCGAACCCGACTGCGGCGGCTGCGTTTTTATGGAGGAAAAACCCTAAGGCGCCCGTGTGCTGTGCGATGTCAGTGCACGTTAAAGATCCCCTGGTGGCCGAAATTATTCCGGAGCCCTCCACTACGGCACCTCTTTCTTCCTTTCTTCTTTCACTCCCTCCTTTATCCCTTTCCTTACGGCGCGGTTCGGGTGTCCGCCGAGATGTGAGACAGATACTGCGCCATTTCCTTTCCCTAAAAACCAATTATTATTATTATTAATCCATTGGAATTGTAGAGGACTTATGCGGAATTACAGCGACATAACACATATTTTAGGGTCAATGTTACCCACAGCTTTATGTCTTCAGGAGACCAATCTTGGTCCACAACATGTACATATCCTGAAACATTATAAAACTTATAGACGCGATCGAGAGCAGGCAAATCGGCTATCGGGAGGCGTCGCGATAGTCGTTCAAAGCGGTGTCCCTGCTCAAGAAATTAAACTCAAAACAAAACTTGAGGCGGTTGCAGTCAGTATCGTAAGCTACAAAACACTAACAATCTGTTCCGTATACATTCCTCCACATTTTACGTTAACACTCCATGATCTACAGCAACTAATCAGAGAACTTCCGGAGCCATATCTGTTACTTGGGGATTTTAATGCTCACTCCTCCCTGTGGGGAAGCGAACGCTGTGACGCTAGAGGTCAAATAATCGAAGATTTTATCCTGACGAATAATGTATGTCTTTTAAATACGAAAAAGGCCACATACTGTTCCCCAACATCTGGGAAAATGAGCAGTTTACACCTGTCTTTTTGTTCGCCTTCTGTTTTTAGCGATTTTAAGTGGGACGTTTTAGACAACCCGTTTGGGAGTGATCACCTACCAGTTTTTATAAGCCTATCATCCTCACCTGCAGTCATCCCGACCAAACCACGGCGATGGAAGCTACATCTAGCTGATTGGACGTTGTTTAGAGAAAAGGCCAGATTAGAGGACATTCACTCAGAAACACTTAACATAGATGAAATCAATGAAATTCTCACAAAGTGCATCATCGATGCTGCACGGCTAGCTATTCCCCTGTCCACAGGCGTGGTGCGCCAGAACCACAAGGTATGGTGGACGCGAGAATGTTGGGAAGCCAAGAAACAACAAAATAAGGCCTGGGGTGTATTTCGTAGGTATCCTACTCACGAAAATCTAATAGCTTTCAAAAAGGCAAAAGCTAAAGCCCGATATATACGGCGGAACGCGGAAAAAATGTCTTCGCAAAATTATGTGTCGTCCATAAACAGCTCGGTAACATCAAAAAAACTGTGGGAGCAGGTCAGAAAAGTAAATGGCAGCTATTCCCCATTCACCCTTCCTCTGCTGACGGATCCTGGAATTCAGACAAGTATTAAAGAACAAGCAGACATTTTGGGGCAACATTTTTTTATAGTTTCTAGTTCTTCCCACTATACACAGTCATTCTTAAAATACAAAAACACAACCGAAAAACAAAGACTCCCTACGGCAGGCAGCACAAACGAGCCTTACAATAATTTGATTACACTTCAAGAAATACAGAGAGTACTGTCTATAGGTAAACAAACTGCACCAGGCCCCGACGAAATTCATTATGAAATGCTATCCCATCTATCTGAGCAATCTGTAGAAGTTCAGTTAAAATTTTTTAACAAAATATGGGTAGTAGGGAAAATACCAGCTGCTTGGAAAAAAGCCATTATTGTTACCTCCCCTAACAGTTACAGGCCTATAACCGTTACAAGCTGTCTTGCCAAATCTTTTGAGAGTGTTATAAATATTAGATTAATGTTTATTCTAGAATCCCGAGAGCTTCTTGATGTCCACCAATGTGGTTTTAAAAAAACATTTTCCACAGTCGACCATTTAGTCCGCCTGGAAAACACAATCCGAGAGGCCTTTGTACACAGACAACACTGCCTTTCAGTTTTTTTTCGATATGGAGAAGCCATATGACACGACCTGGAGGTTCGGGATTCTTCGCCACCTGGCAGATCTTGGTATCCGCGGGAGGATGCTGAAATATTTGAGCGACTTTTTATCCAACCGTTCTTTCCAAGTTCGTCTCGGCGCAACCCTCTCAAATAATTTTACTCAGGAAAACGGCGTTCCTCAGGGATGCATTTTAAGTACTACATTGTTCATAGTAAAAATGAATTCTTTAACCAGTATAATTCCACAGTCCATTATGTACTCGGTCTACGTTGATGACCTTCAAATTGCATGCACATCTTCTAGCCTGGCAACTTGTGGGAGACAACTACAACTCACAATAAACAAATTAGCACTTTGGGCAGACAGAAATAGATTTAGGTTTTCTCCACAGAAAACTGTTGCGGTTCTTTTCTCGCTGCAGAGAGGACTGCAGATTGATCCCACCCGAGAGACAACTACAACTCACAATAAACAAATTAGCACTTTGGGCAGACAGAAATGGATTTAGGTTTTCTCCACAGAAAACTGTTGCGGTTCTTTTCTCGCTGCAGAGAGGACTGCAGATTGATCCCACCCGAGAGACAACTACAACTCACAATAAACAAATTAGCACTTTGGGCAGACAGAAATGGATTTAGGTTTTCTCCACAGAAAACTGTTGCGGTTCTTTTCTCGCTGCAGAGAGGACTGCAGATTGATCCCACCCTCCACTTGAACGACGCCACACTTCCAGTAAAACAAGAACACAAATTTTTAGGCTTAACTTTTGACAAAAAGCTAACGTTTCTACCACATATAAACACCCTGAAAAAGAAAGCCACCCAATCCCTGAATATACTCAAAGTACTCTCGGAAGCGTTGGGGATCCGATAGGAGGTGCCTATTGCACATCTATCGCTCTCTAGTACGCTCTTAGTTAGACTATGGATCCATAGTGTATGGGTCTGCGAGGCCATCATACCTTAAAAAGCTAGATCCAGTACAAAACCTCGGGTTGCGCCTTTCAACTGGTGCTTACAGAACATCACCCATAAATAGCCTTCACGTAGAAGCAAATGAACCGACCCTCACCAACAGGAGAACAATGCTTACCTGTGCATACGTACTGAAAATAAGGTCGCTACCGAAACATCTTTGTTACACCATAGTTACAAAATGCCCATCCAGAACACTGTTCACCAACAAACCTCAATCTGTAAAACCATTGCTCCTCCGCTTTGAAGAAATATGCCAAGAAATAAACATACTAGATGCACTTCCTGATGTTCCCAGAGACCCGATAGGTTGCCACCTTGGTACTTGTTTCCTGGTGTATGCGATTTCGCACTGACACACATTCAAAAAAGACATACCCCACTGGAATATATACAGCAAGAGTTTCTTGGAGTAAGTGAAAAATACAACAATTGCACAGATTTCTACACAGATGGCTCTAAGACAGCACTCTATGTAGGGAGCGCGATAGTGCAAGGGAAATGGGAAAAAGTAGTCAGGCTGCCTCAGTGCGCTTCAATCTTTACAGCAGAATGCTACGCCATTGCTCTAGCTGTAGAACAAATATTGAAGAAAAACATACAGAACAGTGTTATCTACAGTGACTCTCTCAGCGTAATTACAGCAATAAACCCCAGAAATGCAACTGAACCCTTAATAGGAAACATAATACATAATCTAATACGAGCTTATTCACAAGGACATACAATAAAGTTTTGCTGGGTTCCCAGTCACGTGGGCATCAGCGGAAATGAGAGGGCTGATGCAAGCGCCGCACTTGCCCTTAACGCAAAAATAAAACCAGTAAACATACCGCATAAGGTCTGCATCAAGTCAGTCCAGAATAAATTGAGAGAAAAATGGCAGGCCTCTTGGGACAACGAGGTTAACAACAATCTGCACTTTGTAAAACCTGTCCTGGGTGAATGGAAGACCTGTAGGCACCAGGAACGATTTATTGAAGTAATTTTATGTCGTCTCCGCATTGGACATACACACATTACTCATAATTTCTTACTAACGAAACAAGACAAACCTCGTTGTGAAAGATGTGGATACGAACTAACAATAAACCATATTTTATTCTCTTGTGCAAAACTCGAAAAACTAAGAAATAAGCACTTTACGAAGTTTTATAATGAATACATTCCTTTACACTCAGCGCTGCTTTTAGGCGAAAATGCCATTGTTAACATATCTTCCGTTTTTAGCTTTTTAAAAGAAGCAGATGTTCTTCAGAAACTGTAAAATTTGATCCACAGCTTTTCTTTAAAATAAGATGCATTTCAGCCATTTTCTCATTCCATGAGAAGAGGGCTGAGGTGGTTATTTGAATGGTTGGGAGCCTCAGGATCCTTGCCCAGCCAAGGATGGCTACTGAGGTTATCTGACCTTCTTGAAAGCGTTTATTTTTAGCCATTTATAAAATTTCTTCTTTCTCTTATTACTACCAGAACGAAATAGCAATTTAAGTCCTCTACACAACCATGTTTCCTCCCACCTACAGAAAAGTGTTCATATACCTTGAGCCTGGCGCATGATAGCCTTAGCTGTTTATGCGCCATTAAACCCAACACAACACAACACAAAGACTGCATGAAATTAATACACAGAAATCTGGAGGCTAAATGGTAGACAGCTTGGGATAATGAAATAACCGACAAGCTGCATTTCGTAAAGCCTGTCCTCGGCGAATGGAAGACATGTACACACCAGAAACGTTTTACAGAAGTAATTTTATGTCGTCTCCGCATCGGACACACACCTGACGCATAATTTCTTACTAACCAATCAGGACAAGCCTCTTTGTGAAAGATGTGGAGACGAGCTCACAATACACTATATTTTATTATCATGCCCAAAACTCGAAAAACGAAGAAAGGAGTATTTTACTCAGTTTTACAACCAGTGCAACCCATTTCACTCTGCGCTGCTCTTAAGTGATTATGCAATTGTTGATATGTCTTCTGTTTTTAACTTTTTAAGAGAAGCGGGTTTTCTTGATAAACTGCGAATTTCCCACTTGTCGTTGACACACCTCGGCCACTTTCTGTCTCCTAAGAAGAAGGCCGAGGTGTCTATTTTACCGGTTGGTAGCCTCCAGATCCTTGGCCCCTTAAGGACGGCTGCTGAGGTTACCCGACCTCCTTTGAAGCTTTTAATATTAGCCATTTATCAATCTTGTCTTCGCTCTCTATAATATGTACAAGGAAATAACTTTTGAAACTTTCTACACCGCCTTTTTTTCTTATCTGTAAATTCTGGCGAAAACATTTCCTATACCTTGAGCTTGGCGCATGATAGCCTTAGCTGCTTATGCGCCATTAAACACAACACATTAATAAACAACCACTACCACCACCAGTTCGTCTACGGACTAGTTCGGCTGTGTACAAATTACAAACTGAGTATAATAGATGCAGTAATGAAAATTCTAACAAAACTGCTCCAGAAAAAGCTGAAACAACCAGCACACTTTAAGACTTCGGAAATATGTAAATAATGGACAAGAATTTATTTTCCACCCATAGATGGCGCCTCAATCTGCAAATCTCCATGATGATGATGATGGACAATTGCGAGACAGCTCGACGTCCCGGTGCGGGTATATAAATTTCTTGCACACGCCCCGGACATGGAGCTTCTGCATAATTTTAATCTCATTTAAACATTTCGCTCGATTCTCAACACGGCTGAGATTCATTCGAAATTATTAGGCCCGCGGGAATTGTTCAGGAGTGGCGCGCTTAATTTTATGTGCAGTAGATATATGGCCCCTCAAATTTAGTACAAAAGGCAGCAGAATCTTGGATAAAGCTGCAAGCACCGCGGTAAAAAAGAAAAATGTCTTCACAACGATATCTTGTGAATATCCTTTTGCTTACGTTTCACCGTCGAAAATCGTCTGGATGTTGCTAGGATATCCGCAAGTGATATCGGACATTGTGATCATATATGGACATCACATGGACATCAATGGCTGTCTGGGTTTTTGGCTTGTTCATCACAGGCAATTCGCCGAACTCACCGGCTATTAAATATTTCCCGTCCTAGCTTATCCACTATTCATCACAGGCATACAACCACACTATCTGGCTACCTAATATGCCCCACCCAAGCTGATCCACTGGTTCGTAACAGGCATCCAGCCGCACTCACTGGCTACCGAATATTTCCCACCCAAGCTTACCCTTTGTTCACCGCATGCTACCAAGCACACTAATTAGCAATCCAATTACTCGTTCCCCAAGGTTACAAGTCCATTTTGAACAGATGTTTAATTTCGGCAACCATTTTCTATGACACGAGTTTCTAAAGGCAACGTTGTACAATTACATGCGCAAAAATGAGTAAATGAGACAATTTGATGTCTGTACATTTATTGACAACATAAGTAACAAAGAGCCACTGGCGCCAGATTCCACCCTCCCCCCCCGCCCTCCTCGGTCGCAAGCCACCTGCCCAGTAAGCCTGAGCAGCATGCACATGTATGCTGTTTATCGGTGATGGCACCTGCTCATACGAACCGCAAAAAAGTGTGTTAATTAGCAAAATGCACCGTTGCCAGTTGTAGCTAGCATAGCTAGTGCACGTCGAAATGACTAGAAATAAACCATCGTATGTAGCCACTATGCATTATCATCATCAACCTGACTACGCCCACAGAGGCAAAAAAGAAAATATGCGAGGTTTAGCATTCTCAGATCGTCGTCATCAGAACAGCAATGTGCTTTTATTTGAAGGAACAAAAAAAAAACAATAATGGATGGGAAATTTGGCCACAGCCGGCAGGATTCAAATCCGAAATTGTTAACTACGCCGAGGACTAGCGTTGCGAATCACGCGATCAAGGGCAAAATCTGGCAGTTTATTTTGTGTAAGTTTGTGTGAATCACTACACCCTTTATCCACAGGCGCATATTGTCACACTGACTACTCTCGAAGTGTGAGTTTCCGCGCATAAGACGGAAGTCGCAGTGGCTGGTCACAAGGCCCATCAGGTTTACAACGGGGATCATCGTCGAGTTTCCGAGTAAAAGAAGACGAAGAGCATTGGGATGCTCGGTAAGAAAGCCAGGCTGCATATGCATTTCAATTTTCGCGCAAGTTTTTGCATATGGTGTGGCGGAGTGAATGCTGGCCTACGCATATAGTAGGCCGACGTCCGTCGTCGCACCTGCATTTAACGCGTTGTCGCCGATGTTTTACGCTGTAGCAGTTAGGCGTGCCAGCAACGCGCTGACACTCGCTCGTATTCGTTGATTTTGTGTCTTGCGCATTTCCTCCTTCATCAACCCTCGAACGAAGATGACAACGCCATCCTACGCGTACGTTATGGTTGAAGATGGTGGAACCCTATCGCCCCTGTCTCTGTGGTGAAGGACTTCGCACAGAAAGACTCTATGCCTGTGAAGAGAACCTCAGGCTTGCGCTTCCGGGTCTCAGGTGCGCCTATTGAAGCGCCTGCGTCTTCTCCTTCTTGGTATCTTGATCTTTGTGGTTCCACAGGAACGACATCATCAGTATATGCCTGTGAAGAGAACCTCAGGCTTGCGCTTCCGGGTCTCAGGTGCGCCTATTGAAGCGCCTGCGTCTTCTCCTTCTTGGTATCTTGATCTTTGTGGTTCCACAGGAACGACATCATCAGTATATGCCTGTGAAGAGAACCTCAGGCTTGCGCTTCCGGGTCTCAGGTGCGCCTATTGAAGCGCCTGCGTCTTCTCCTTCGGATCTTGATCTTTGTGGTTCCACGGGAACGACATCATCAGTCTATGCCTGTGAAGAGAACCTCAGGCTTGCGCTTCCGGGCCTTAGGTGTGCTTATTGAAGTGCCTGTGTCTTCTCCTTCTTGTGATCTTGATCTTCGTGGTTCCACGGGAACGTCATCAGATCCTGCTGAGCAACCAGTTCCGTACAACAGTTGTATGAAACTCATCAAAAGAAAATTGCATCATCGTGCGGGTGCTCCATTTGCAAAGAGTAACACAGCAGATAAAAATGCGTGCGATTTTTTCACTACGCAGCTGACAAAATTCCTACTAATATCACCAGTTCAGAACATGGTGACCACAGCACATAGCATTAAAACATTCTAAGCATGCACCCACAGCCAACTACAATTGATTAAACACTGGTAAACACGGCCACCAAGGGATGTTAACAGAATGCACCACAGCAGCGTGGGAGTAAGTTCCAGAGCTAGTGGCGGCACTGGCAGTTGAGTGAACTAAAGCACAACAGCAGCAAAAAAAATTAATCCAGGGCACTGGTGCAGCTACTCATAAACAGGTCACTCTCTATAAAGCTGGTAGTGCTCTGGATAGCATAAACAATACCTTTGACAAGGCAGTGACAGCAGAAGTCAACTGGGCAAGATACTTTCCCATGAACAAGTCACTGGAGCACACAGCACTGTTATTGCAAATTTATTATTAGAACTATGGTAACATTTAGCAGGTAGTAGAAAACTAACGTGGGCGTAGAGCAGGTGTAATCACGTGACCAAAATGCTGTGCCCCGGACGTCTTGCAGAGGCAGCTTAAGTATCCGCCCCTCAGATAATTCGCCCCCAGTGGGTCCTTGTTGCCAGATTAGATTCACTGCTGCAGCCAGACCTGGTGCCAGTGTGGAAATGCAGGGAAGGGATGAAACAGGAGCACTAGACTATCATCAACATCCGAGTCAAAGCTTGCCGAGATAGATACTGGCACACTCCGTAGAGCAGGGGCACACTCCGGGGGTCACAACCTTCATGGGAGCTGCCAGGGGGGACACCAGTAGGACCTAGACATAGAACGGGTGTGATAACATGGCTGTAAGAATGCTATGACCCATCATCATCGTCAACCTGACTGCACCCACTGCAGAACCACACAGCTTAGTATGTTTTAAGGGAATGTAATTCATTTATCGCCTCTACGGTTCCAAGGTGATAATTTAATTTACTGGCGTTTTCGACCCTGTTAATGCTTTCCTTATAAATAGTTGTTTAGTACGCTGCGTTGCTTTGTTTATTTATTGTGCTGACGTAATATATGTAGCAAAACTTCTTATTTTTAATGTTTGCTCACACTTGTTGCTTATTAACTAGATTACGTTTATCTCTGCATTAGTGATAGGCCGCTAAGTAGGCTCAACTTCCATTCTGATCCCTGAAAGCTGCAGTGGCATTTATGTTGCTTTCAGCCTCTGAAAGGAGCTGGCTTGTACGCACTCACTGGCGTTGGCTAAAAATCAGGCTGTGCACGTTAAAATGGCGAGAATTGGGCCTAGTAGGTAGCTCGTCTCGTTCTGTGAAAAGTTAAGCGCGTTGAACCACTATGAAGACACAACAACACGGAGATGTGTAGCGTAATACAACAGCTCAGCGATTGCTATTATGTCGCGCCTGTGCCCTCTTGCGTCGGGCAGTGGCCTTTCCACCTTGCCCACAGGCCTGCGTTGTAGCTGCTGATTTCACCCTTCCCTCTGCGCTTCTGCATTCCCCTCGCCCCCATCCACTCTGCGCTGCTATTGGCGCTCCCTCTGTGCATTGCGTATGTACAGTGCAGGGCACGGAGGAAGGAAAATTTAGAAGAGGCCTTTGCTATCCGAGCTGCATGACAAAAAGTGTGCTAGACGTTAGTGTTTTAGAGCGCAGCTCTTAAGAACCCGTTCGTGGATTCGTCGTCGTATAGTCGGATACAACTTAAGTCTCCAGTGAAGGTCCCCCCACATTGACTACCGCCTCACAGAATTCTTCCACGACAAAAAGTAGTCCTAGTTAAAACATTTCTCGTTACCTAAACAAGAAACTATAATCGCAAGAAAAAAATTACAAGCTCTACATTTTTGATAGCTGGATAGTTTAATAAAGTAAAACATTAAAAAGCCTCTTTCGTTTACGGTTGTGATTGGCTAGCGGAGTAATACAAGGCGCCGCGGACCGTGGCCCAGTGTTAGCAACTGCTGTTTTTTTAACTTGTATCCTGCTATAGTCATCGTTGTCTGCGCAACATGCCACCTGCCACGGCTAGAGTGAAGGAATGGACAACCGCAAGATGGCCACCACTGAAAGATCCTGGAAGGTTGCGTGTAACGAACTGTGCTCAAATTTCGCATTACCGACTATCGTAATCGTCCACCAATTTTTTTTCAAGACTTCTGGACACCTTGGCCATGCTTTGGCCCATGGCGCAGCGTCGTCGTCTAGGTCATCGGTGCGTCTTTCAGCTACGGAGGCCCGGCGCGACGCAAGATCGTCTGCTGCGCATGCGCAAGCGCGCTTGGATGGCGAGGGTTCACCCTCACGTCCAGCTTCAAAAAATTTCACCTAACGGCTCCCCTGAAGTCTTCCCTTCATCCATGGGGCAGGGCTAGTCCTCTTTACGGCACCTCTTTCCCTCCCTCCTCCATCCCTTCCCTCACGGTGCGGTCTACCAAGAAGTCAGTTACTACGCCCTTCCTGTTCTTAAAAAAAAGATGATTCCTGTGAATCTCGCCGTCGTGCTTTAAACTTTCCTACTCCTCTCCTCTCTTATAACCCATCAGCCTAGTTCGTCCGATACTCAGAAAACTGGTTGTAAACAAACACACACGAGCGACTCAGGGGCGATCCGGTTTCACGAGGCGCCAACTAAGCCTACGAAGTGGCAAGTGTGTGCTTGACAGCTGGCGCCACCTGTCTCTTGCACCTGTCTCTAACGTGAACTCTGAACACGCAGTAGAAGCTGGCGGTTTGTTTTCAACCAGTAGAGCCTGAGGAGGAAAGGCGTGCGCGACGCAGAATGGCCTTCTGAAAACGCGGCTTCTTCCTTCAGAAAATGAGTTTTTGCAAGAGTGGCTCTGGCTCAGTTGTTAGGGCGCTCGACTACTTTCCCGGAGTTGCAGCGGGTTCGAACCCGGCAGCATTCGATGGAGGCGAAACCAAAAGGCGCCCGTGTGCTGTGCGTTGTCTGTGCACGTTACAGATCCCCGGGTGGTCGAAATTATTCCGGAGACCTCCACTACGTTGCCTCTTTCTTCTTTCACTCACTCCTTTATCCCCCTTCCCTTACGGCGCGGTTCAGGTGTTCGCCGATATGTGAGACAGATACTGCGCCATTTCCTTTCCTCAAAAACCAAAAAAGAGTGCATGCTCTATTCTGCTTCAAATGCCCGTGACACGCGGCCACCGGTCCACTTTGGCAGTTATTAAAGAGACTAGCGCATAGGACTAGCACGAAGTAATAGAAAAAGGATGAGCGCTGGTGGCACGCGCCGATGTGGTGGTTGCCACATATGATGCTCCGGACTAGGAACACCACCTGGGACTCTACGATGTCTCCCAATTTTATTGAATGCTTTTTGACTAACTCATCGCTGCAGCCGGAAGGTTTGCACGCTTCACGTGAATTATCCTAGATTGTAGCCATTGCACTGTACACGCTCTGGCACGTCCTGAATCACGTGTCGTTTTATCTTTCCTTCTGTGCACCCAGTTCACAAGCGTACCCAAGGTGGGGAAACTACTGCTCCCAAAGTGTAAGCATTGTGGCAGTTTTGGAGAGACTGCGCAGCCTGACGTCAGTCCCGTTCCCTCTTTCACTCAATGTTTTTTCCAGTGTCATTGCAAAGGCGTATTCTTCATGAGTGAGTGTCTGTATACAAGTAGCCGCAATTTAACCGAGCATTGCTCCTACCTTTGTTGAGTAACCGAAACGGTCGCCTTATAATAGAGCATCCGCATCGCATTCGGGAGGTGCAGGGTCTAATCCCCAGTGCCGCTGTGTATCCACCTGTTTACTTATGGGTGCAAGATTTCCTACGGCCTGGAGCTCGGCACTTACGGGGGAAATTGCTTGGAAAATGGGCTTTGGCAAACTTCACCTCTCCCTCGATAGAAAATCTATCGTCGAGTGACCGAAATCCGCCTTATGTGGCAAAGCTCACTGTGGCCTTTTCTCTCGTGAAGTCAGAAAGCCAGAGAAATCCGACCTTGCCCAAAACCACAGTGATACTCTGAAGTTTTTCTTGAACTACACAAGGTGGAGCCAAAGACCCATTTTCGAAGCAGTTCACCCCAGATGAGCCGATCACCAGGCCAGGGGAAAGCTTGTAGCCATTTGTATCACCAGTGCGTAAACAAAAGCGAACCTGCCCCCCCCCCCCCCCTTTGTGCCTTCCGTAGCTTTCCAGATGCTGTAGAATGCTTCGGAAGCTAAATTAACAGCTCTGAAAGTCAGAGATACCAAAATGCTAGCCGAATGTCGGCTCAGGTCACGCGCGCCGTACACCGAGTCTTGACCTGTGAGACTATATTTTATTTATTTTATTTACAATACTGCTGGTCTTATTGCAAGACCATAGCAGGGGCAATTAGTACAGTGCAAAAAAGAAAACAAATCTAAACATATTATTCAAAGGCAGCAAACATGGCATAAAAGCAAAGGTAGGGAAAAGTGAATTGGCCATAGCAAAAGGATATACAGAACAGATCTTCGACAATGGTAGGCACAATTTAAGAATGCACTCAAAATCGCATACATGACAAGTTAGAAGGGGTTGTCTTCTTGCCTAGATTTGTGGTCACGGTTGCTGCATCGCCACTGTGCATTACGACAAATGCTCCATCTGTGACACGAATGATGATAAGGATTGAGTGCAGGTGATGTTACGATCTAAGCGATTCCATTCACTAATGGAGAGAGGGAAAAAGGAATGCTTAAACGTGTCATTATGGCACACATACTCGGTTAGTGTGTTCATATGGTTTATGGTTTATGAATGTTTAACGTCCCAAAGCGACTCAGGCTATGAGGGACGCCGTAGTGAAGGGCTCCGGAAATTTCGACCACCTGGGGTTCTTTAACGTGCACTGACATCGCACAGTACACGGGCCTCTAGAATTTCGCCTCCATCGAAATTCGACCGCCGCGGCCGGGATCGAACCCGCGTCTTTCGGGTCCGCAGCCGAGCACCATAACCACTGAGCCACCGCGGCGGCCAGTGTGTTCATATGTTTGTGCCGTGAAGGTGGCGGTTTTGAGTACGTCACGTATTTTTGCACATCTATCCTGTACTGCTCGTGTAATAATTGAAACAAAAATTTTAAGCGCGCTTGTTTTGCTCTTGCGGATAGTGTTTGGAGACTGGATGAAGCTGCAAGCAATGTTGGGGAATCTGTGCGCTTGTATTTATTGTGAATTATTCGTAGGGCTTTGCGTTTTATAGCCTCAAGTTTTGTGATGTTAGTTATTGATTGGGGGAACCAGACTGTGTTCGCGTATTCTAAGACTGGCCTTACAAGGGTTTTGTAGGCCAGGAGTTTAGAAGATACTGGTGCGGACCGCAAGCGTCTCCTGATAAAGAGAAGTTTCCGTAAAGCTGTAGACGTGATATTAGCAATGTGAGAGTCCCACCTCAGGTCAGAAGACAGCGTAATACCTAGATATTTATGGTGTTTAGTTTTCGTTAATGGAACGCCGTTTACAGAGTAAGAAAAGCAAAACGGGAATTTTTTTCTTGTTACTGTCATACAAACGGATTTTTTAGTGTTTATTGTCATTTGCCACGTATTACACCATTCTGTTATTTTTTTAGAGAACTGTTTAACGACAGATGGTCTTCGCGGTTGTTAATTGTTTTGTAAAGAATGCAGTCATCTGCGAAGAGCTTAATGCTGCAATCAATGTCATTAGTTATGTCATTGATGAAGAGCAAAAATAACAATGGACCAAGGACTGATCCCTGAGGAACGCCCGACGTTACTGGAACTGTTTTAGATGAAACATACTCAAAAACCACGAACTGAGACCGATTTGACAAAATCTTCTAACCAAGATAGTAATTCGCCTTCCCCGATAACAGTTTTTAGTTTTCCTAGCAACTTATTGTGTGATACAGAGTCAAATGCCTTTGAGAAATCGAGCAATATTATGTCTGTCTGGCTACAGTTATTAATATTAAGTGCTAGATCGTGTACAACCTCTGTTAGTTGAGTAACGGTTGATAACCCGCGTCTGAATCCATGCTGATGGGGTGTTAATATACTATTGCGCTCCTCGAATGAGGTTATGTGCTTCGAAATTATGTGTTCCAAAATTTTACATGATGTGCTTGTAAGAGAGCTTGGCCTATAGTTTGAGGGTGAGGTAGTGTCCCCTGATTTATGAATAGGTATGATCTTTGCCATTTTCCAGTCTCTGGGCAGCCTTGAAGATGAAATAGACTTGCGAAAAATAGTACCAAGGTACTTGCTACACCATTCGGCCTATCTTTTTAAAAACTCATTTGGAATATCATCCGGACCTGTTGATTTTTTTGGATCTAGGTTCAGCAGAAGATTGAAAATCCCGTCATCGGTAATTCTGAGAGGTTCAATATTTAGCAGGGGCAAATTGCAGGAGTCGGGGATGATGCCGTTATCTTTAGTAAAGACTGAAAAGAAGAAATCGTTGTACATATTAGCAGTATTGTCCTTATCTTCTACAGAGAGACCGGACTGCACCGTTTTATGGCCACGAAAATGGCTCCAAAACCTGTGTGGATTATTTCTCAAAAAACTTGGGGAAGTTACATTGAAGTAGTAGTCTATCGCTTGTTTCGTGACCTGCTTGAGCTTTTCAACGGCACTGCTTAATTTAGATTTCCTCAAATGACTACCACCTTTGGTCTTGATAGCTTTGCGTAACCTCTTTACTTGACGCTGCGCGTGAATGACGTCTCTAGTGATCCAAGGGTTATTTTTAGCGATGCGTTTGATCTTGAGCGGGACAAAGTTAGCCATACAGTACTGTACAGCGCGTTTAAAGATAAGCCATGTAGCGTCTATGTTTGTAGATCTGTCTGATGCGCTCTCGGCAAAGCTGTCGAATTCATGGGCGAGATAAGTTAGGATCGCTGCGTCGTGTGCCTTTGCAAAGTTTTTTATGGTGGTGGTTGGACAGTGGCATGTCATGATGCACTGTAGCGGTAATTCACAAACTGGGATTTTATGGTCTGAGATGCCTTCGATGACGTGGGTTGCAACACGATGGACGGGGAAATGTTCTCTGATTAAATTCAAATCATGAATGTTTTTTGTTGAGCCTTGTACGCGTGTAGGATCGAAAACTATTTGATGGAGGTTAAAGTTTATCATCAAATTAATTACTGCGTCGGAGATAACTGAAGTGTGATGCATGGTAGTCTAGTCGACATCTGGTAGGTTAAAATCGCCCATTAGAATGATTCGTGAGTTACAACAGTATTGCTGGAGGAAATCTTGAATTACCGATATGCATTCGTGTCCAGAAGAAGGGCTTCTGTAGAAGCTGCCAATTATAATGTTGCTGTTGTTGAAAATAACTTTGCAGAAAACAGCTTTAGCGCCGGTTACTTCAGGAAGCATGACAAATGGGATGCGCTTTTGTATCATAAGTGCCACGCCACCACCGCGGGAGGCGCGATCCTTTCGGACAAGTTCGTAGTTCGGTGGAGCAATTTCATCGTCGCTGACATTTTGGGAGAGCCAGGTTTCAGTAATCGCAACTATATCTGGTTCGTACTCAAGCAGAACAGTCTCTAGCGATTCGACTTTATTTATAACGCTTCTCGCATTGATGTTGATAACCGTCAATTCTTTGACCGTGCTCCGCGTCGAGTCATTGGTGGGCTTAGATCGGTAGGGTTTTTTTCCAGCGGTGGTTGGTTGGTCTTCCCATCACGTTCTCTCAGAGGTACTCGATTATTCTTCTCATAGTCCCAGACATATGCACGGCCGTTGATGAATAACTTGCCGAAGGCCAAAGACACCTTTTCTTTTCTTTCGCGTTCTTCTTTCGCGCTCGCCCAAATAATTTTTCCTGCTTTCACGAATTCTGGGGGAAAAATCTTCGCCAATACAGAATCTTGTGTCCTTTAGCTTCCGACCGTTCTTCAATATAGCTGTCTTCTGTCTCGAATCTAATAGTTTAAAGATAACCGGGCGGATTTTGTTGCTCTCTGGTCGTCCTAATCTATGAATTCGTTCGATGGCGACCTGGTCAAGCCCCAGAGTATCTTGAATAATTTTTTTGTTAACAGCCTGCTCTAGAGTTTCTCTGTTCTCTTCATTCTCCTCTTCTAGGCCATACACTATTAGATTCGATCTTCTGCTCCGGTTTTCCAAATTGTTAATCCGTCTTTCTAGTGTATCAATAATTTTAGTCATGCGGGAAACTTTATTCTGGCAAGACGTAATCTTGGTTTCTAACACTGACAATGCATCCAGTTTCTTATCTATTTCTGTGAGTCGTTTTTCTTTTATGTCTTTTATGTCGCAAGCAATGTCCTTTAGTTGTTTTGCAATCTGCGCAAGTTCAGGCCAGGGTTAGTTTCCACATCACCTCCTAAGAGCAACAATTTTCCAAGAAACAGTGCAGTATCGTGCACTATACTCTGAAGCTGCGGGCACGGCAGCACTAGTAGAAAGCGGTCAGCTGAACGGTAACAATTTCCAAATTCTTTTCTTACCTGCACAATGAAGGCAAAATGATTATTCCACCGCATGCCGGTAGTGCCGCCGTGCCCAGTGACAGCGTGATGTTCGGGGAGGCAGTATATACTGTTGATCTGCGGTGGCGCTGGTAGCGATCCGTGCGTGCAGTGGTCCGCGAATGTGCCCGGTGACGATCGGTGTAGCCAGTTAACATCCAGATGCGGTGTCAGCGCGTCTCGCACGTGGAACTTGGCGATGGTGATTCCGCGATCGAAGGCATTTTCCTCGGGCAAGCGGCTGATGCTGGCGCTGGTCGGAGGCAGCGCTCCGATGACCATCTGCACAATGAAGGCAAAATGATTATTCCACCGCATGCCGGTAGGGCCGCCGTGCCCATAGACAGGCCGAAGAAATCATTTGCTGCTGCGTGTTTCTTTTGCCGCAACGGAATTGTTTCTGATGCGTTCCGTAAGGCGGTTAGATAGTATGATTTTCTCTCTGATGCTGCACGTGTGGCCTGTGAGAACACTTCTGATTTCTGCTCGCAGAACAACATTATTTGCTAACATACTTGAAGAAACAGTGTTTCGAAATATATTTTTCAATTTAAGGTCATACTAGAAGCTTCTAGAGCTCTGGACGGCCGTCTGAAAGATATTTATCCAAAGCTAGCAATGATGGCAAAACGGCTTAAAATGTTTTTGGTTGTGATGCTGCTCTTGCAGGCGATTGAGCAGTTTTGAATTTTTCTCATCGTCTTTTATATTGAGAAATCATCGAAATTAGCTTAAATTAATTGCTTTAAAGAAGCCTTCCAGTATTTTACATATCCTCATTGAAGGTACTGTTTAGAACGGAATTATACAAGTTTTATTTTTATCAGATGTTTTCAATGCCGGGCAGTTACAGGCCAAGAGGCTGGTAAAATGTTTAGGGGAATCCCCCAAGGTGCAGAAATATTTGTTATAATGGAGTAATTACTCATTGGCATTCATTTTTTTTTCTTTAACTGTGAAGTTTCCGAGAAAGCTGTGCAGCTCTCTTTTGCAGCCGATGGCTGCGCTTGAGTGGATGCCAGTGAGTAATTATTCCCTTATTACTGGCCAAAAGGCCTTGCATAACTGTCAGGCAGCGCTTATACGTTTAAGCGTATATAGTCCACCGTGGTGAAGCATCCTTGCCTTCACGGCCACGACTTCAAAATATATCATAGAGCACCCTCAACAACTCTATCGCAGCCAGATGCCTAGTCACATTGGGCCCTATTCCATGCGCTAATTCGCAGTGAACGTCCGGGACAGCAGCAGCAGGAGTCTCGGGTCTCCTTGTGGCTTCCGGCGGCTCCTTGGAAGTGCGGCCTTTTCCTCGCCGTCACATGCGTGGCGGCGCTGGCGTCTGGTGCGCTGTTCGCCTTCGCCGGCTGGACGCAGCAGCAAGGTGAGCTCCTCCTGTACTCTAACAGCTAGCCCATTTACGATGGTCGTGGCGCGTCGAGAACTGCACTTTGTCGAAACCTCGTCGAGGTATTCGCATCGTGGCCACTCCTCAGCTCGCCTTCTTGATACTATGTTCTTTGCCCTGACATATTTCAGCAGTACTTGCCCAAAAATGCTGCTACGCCAGACACGAACTCGTAAGCCATCCCGTCGCACAAATCGCAGTCACAATACACCTTGAATCATGCACGTTCCCATAGCTTCTAGCCCCATGTGCAGAGAGAGAGAACAACTTTATTGAAAATGCCTCCAGAATCGGTTAGGCTCCCTCCACGCAGGGAGGACAAGCTTTTACCGCAGGGCTCGGCAGCTCTAGAAAGGCAGCGACAGAGCGAAACCGAGGAGAAGGCGGGCAGCACCCCCAGGAAGGGGGCGGCGGCCCTCTCGGACCCGCGGAAGTAGCGAGGGACCAAGACCTTGAGGAGCACAACGCACGAGACTGACGTAGTGGCCGCGTCGCGGTAAAAGCTTGTCCCATATGCACCTCCACTGGATTTAAACAACCTTAGAGCGTACGGGGGTAGCGGTTCCGGTCTCTCAGGAGGTGCCCTCGACTCGACGTGAGCTTGTTGGTTAGACCTGTAAAATATTTCAGTTAGAGTAAACGTTATTAAATTAAGTTGGCAACATCAGCGCGCACACTGACGGCACCAGATCACACATCGAAAGCCGTTAGACAGCAACTTGTGCACTGCACTGGAGAATGCACAAAAATTCACAGAGAAAAACAGGATCACTGGGTAACAAGAAAACGCGGAAGAAATGCGTACAACTACTGAATTCTATGCAAAGAAGAATGATAGGTGTAACGTTAAGAGAGCGGAAGCAGGCAGAGCGGGTGAGGGAACAAATGCGGGTTAATGACCTCCTAGTGGAAATCGAGAGGAAGAAATGGGCTTGGGCAGGGCATGTAATGCGAAGGCAAGATAACCGCTGGTCCTTAAGGGTAACGGAGTGGTTTCCAAGAGAAGGCAAGCGTAGCAGCGGGCGACAGAAGAAATTGAGAAGTTTGCGGCGATTGGGTGACCGCAGCTGGCACAGGGCAGTGCCAATTGGAGAGATGTGGGAGAGGCCTTGCGGCTCAATTTCTAGAGCAACAGGGTACAGTCCGGCCGCGAGGAGCCATGCTCATGGGAACAAAGAAACGCGACGATGTTGTGACAGATAAGCTACCTTCATTAATGGTAGAAAGTCTGCTATCGACAGACGAGGTGTTCCTCGGGCGGGCTGCACTACAGTCTACAACACCCGACCCAGCAGCGAGGTTACTGTTGGCCCGCTGCAGGACTGGGGCGACGCTCCGAGGCCGGACTGAGCGAACTCGTTGGATGCCTTCCCGCGAGGTTACATCTCGCTAGCGAATAGCAGAGCTCACATTTCCGCTGTGCCTTCGTCGTTTTCGCGCCGTACGTGGCGCTTGCTGCGTTGGAACAACATGTGTGTGTGTGTGTGTGTGTGTGTGTGTGTGTGTGTGTGTGTGTGTGTGTGTGTGTGTGTGTGTGTGTGTGTGTGTGTGTGTGTGTGTGTGTGTGTGTGTGTGTGTGTGTGTGTGTGTGTGTGTGTGTGTGTGTGTGTGTGTGTGTGTGTGTGTGTGTGTGTGTGTGTGTGTGTGTGTGTGTGTGTGTGTGTGTGTGTGTGTGTGTGTGTGTGTGTGTGTGTGTGTGTGTGTGTGTGTGTGTGTGTGTGTGTGTGTGTGTGTGTGTGTGTGTGTGTGTGTGTGTGTGTGTGTGTGTGTGTGTGTGCGTGCGCGCGTGTGTGTGTGTGTGTGTGTGTGTGTGTGTGTGTGTGTGTGTGTGTGTGTGTGTGTGTGTGTGTGTGTGTGTGTGTGTGTGTGTGTGTGTGTAATCCGCTACCTGAAGGTGTCGCTTCCGGAGTACCCTCTGGAAGGAGCGCCTCCGGACTGTCTGGTTTTAAAAACTGTCCCACCCCCGAATCTACTTCCGCCTGCACACTACAGAAGCCCACGCTTCAGTGGAATGAAAAAGCGATGACAAAATCAAATTCAAAGATGCAAAGCTAAGACGATTAATCTAAAAGAGATTTAAGAGTGCAGTCAATACTTATAATGCATATTTGTCGCATCACGTGGTATGAACGCCTGTTCATATTTTTGTGGAAAGTTTGTGAGGAGAAGCGTAACTCGAGGGGACGGCCGTCTGGTGTGTCCGCACTGAGGAAAGCCAGAACTAATTGAATTCTTGGCTGTCAAGGCTTTTAACTACGTTGTCTTCCCAGTGATCGCAAATTGAACAAGGGAGATAAAACCCTGTGGTTTTACCTTTCTTGTTCACTTTGTGATTATCAAGAGCCATCTGACCAACCTCTCTGCCCTGTCTTTCTTTTGTTCGCAATTCTCCGCAGTTCTGGCTCAAGGTTCACAGCTAGGCTACGAAGGTCGCCATTGAGCTCAGCTACAGTTAGACGTAGTACATTGGCGTGAAAGCTGCCGTGCACTCTGCGACGGCAGGCACTGCTGTTACGAAAAAAATTATTTGTTGTCTTTTCAACCCTGTCTTTAACTGAGCGAGCAGTTTGAGCCTGACTGCTTGGCGTTTTCATGCGAAGTGAGCTTAAGCGAATTTCGCACTCCCATTGCTCTTTACTGCCACTAACCTAACATAAATATCAGTTTTGTACTGGAGGGATTTTGTTGGTTACTCGGTTCCACTAGCTTTCCAAATGAATATTTTGTGCCACAATACAAAGCAGTCCTTTATAAATTCTGCAGTGTGATAGTGTCAATACTAAAACCATTTCTTGGCCATACGACGGTCCCAGCTTTAAAATGACCGAAAAGAATGCATCGCGCTCTAATCGCGGACTACTTTCACCGAAAACATAGGTTTTAATAAACTGAGAAATAGCAACAAAAAAACTATAGACAGGTGTCGCTATTACCGACCGATTTCATTAGTAAAATACTTGAGTTTTTGCGGGGATCTCAGACGCGGTGAGGCCGTCACGAGTTTGCATGCACTGGCGGGCAAATTTTAAAGCGTCAGCTTTTACTACTAGAACGTTCAGTTGGGCGATTTGGAATAAGTTCATGTTGGAAAAAATACCGCTCAAAAGACGGAAGACCTGTCTATCTCTCTCTTCTCGTCTGCAGACTTTTCTGCGCTGTATTTTTCCGTTATGAACTTTCACGAGCTCACTCCTCAGTTTTGCGCCGTCGTCGTCGGCGTTCACAGTGCCACCTGCTTCGGTTGTAGGCGGCAAAGCGGAGGGAAATAACCCTCTCCACTTGTAAGCGAGAAGACGGAGAGTTGGACAAGGAGGAGGGGGCGACTGGTGGCAATGTGTAGAGGGAGGATATCCCTCTCCAGTTTTAAGGAACAGGGAAGGAGGGTGGGAGGCAACGAGTGGCCTTGTGGCTTGGCAGACGCCTCGGCTGGGGGAGGGGGCGGTGGTGTTTGAAACCGACCGTCGGACAAGGACGGGTGCAAGCGCCCCGTGGACCGGCGCCAGGCTTATTATACCTGTGGTACACGGGCACGTTCGAATGACATCTGAGTCGAACGGCATTCGAGACTTGGAATGGCATTCGGACTCGACCGACTTCCGCGGCGCTACACGACGCTTTCCAAGCGCATTTGAAAATTCCTCAGCTCGTTTTCAGTGTACGATGACGACGACGGCGGTGGTCACACTAGTGCGACAACGACACTGCCACGGTCAACAGCAGCATATATGATTGTAGTGGGACAAGTTTTTGAGGCCAACGACACCGAGGAATCCGAACGGCGGACTGTCAGCCTTCATGTCCTCGGCAGGCCGGCGGCTGAGCGAAAACACGCTGATGAGGCGACGGTGTGAATATATTCGCCCTTCTACCTTATCCATATAGCTAACAAGCGAAATTAACGGGTATATTTCACATGTGCGCATTCGAACACTCACCAGCTATAAGCGCTTGCCAAATTAATTTTAATCGATGGCGACTCCCTTCCCTTCCGCGGCGACTATAGGCCTAGTGAGTCCGCAGGTTTACGTCTGTGAATTCGGCGGTTGTGAAGAGCGAATTCACAAGTTTTAGCGAATGCAAATGATCAACGAGTGTAGTTTTGAGAACAGTGATCTGAAATCAACTATCGCTCACATCGCAGGGTGCGCATTCGATGAACGGGAAGCGCCGGTGTGACCCAGGCCGCCGAGCACTAGGGTCAGGAGCAGTCGTCGCCGTTACTATTTTGTGGATAACAAGTTATGCCGTTTTAATTACCGCGAATGGTCGCCAATCATACTTCTGAATAAAGCAGTTTAAAATAAACTACTGATCGTGTCGGAGGAAATCGGGACAGTTAGCGACAAGCGCCGGTCGTAGGCGATGTCAGCAGCCCAGCTGGCAAGTGTTTTTCAGGCGAGCGATACGGCGCTTCCTCCCAACAGATTGTCGCATTGCGTTAACAAGCACGGGTGAAATCGGTACACATGAGATGAGCTTATTTAATAGAACTAAAGCGCGGAATGCGTTTTATGTCATGAAAACGAGCGCTAGCTGGTCGTAGGCAGCGATGTAAACAATAGCTGATGTAAATAATAGCCGTCCTCATCGTCGTCCTCATCATAATCGTCCTCATCATAATAGCCGTCCTCATCATAATAGATGTAAATAATAGCCGTCCTCATCGGCGCACTGCTGGAGAAATTTCATACCCATGCGGTAAATGTTCATTGGTGTACTATTACCTTCAAGCACTTACGTAGACAGAACACGAGCTATTTGCTAAGCAAAGAGCCGGAAAAAGCGAGCAGCGGGTATCAAAATGAGCAGCCACAGAGCCGAAAGCAGACGCGCGGCTGTGGGCGGTGCGAAGCGATGGCGGCGGCAACGCCTATTGGCCGGTTCGTGCTGTGTTCGCGTTTCGAAGGCATTCCAAAATCTGGAATGTCTCTGCGGAGCTCCGTCGACTCGAATGGCATCTGAACCGAATGCCGTCGAAAAATTTCGTGTAGCAGCGTAAGTTCGGCAGTCGAGCCGAATGGCATTCGGTTGGAAGGCATTCGAAGCGCCCGTGTAGCACGAGTATTTTTTTTTTTTTTTTAGTGGGCTGGTCCCAGCGGCACTGCAATGCCGGGTCAACCCGTGGCAGAGGTGAGGCGAGCCTCAAGCACTCCGTCCGATTTCAAAAATTAGTTCAACATCCAGACCCGAGCGGAGCGCTAGCAGAGCGTCACGCAAGAAATGAGTTTTAGCGCCGCGTGTTTTCCGCTCGCACAAGCGAGGAGTCCGGCTGCGCCGCCTAGTATTCGTATTCGGACCTACCGGGAAAAGGCAATGAATAGATACTGCTGTTTTTACGTATGAATATACAAATATCTTGTAATATTAAATATGCATTGCTTGATAAAAACCGCGCACTGATTTTAGCAATTAGGGCTTTGTTTTTAAAAAATATGTGCCAGTGCGAGTCAAGCCAAGGCCTTGCTCGCAAGCCCTTTCTTGTGCGATCGTCGTGAATGCCGCCCGTGAGTTTTTTAAAACGTTGGTTTTTCGCGAGTTTCGGGCTCTGACACCGTCTCTGGCACCGTCTGCTGCGTCTCCACTATGCCCAAGAGCATTCTTCAGGACCCACTTCTGCTTTCCCAGCTGGAGTGGTC
The DNA here is from genome assembly GCF_052857255.1 of Amblyomma americanum. Taxonomy (NCBI): domain Eukaryota; kingdom Metazoa; phylum Arthropoda; class Arachnida; order Ixodida; family Ixodidae; genus Amblyomma; species Amblyomma americanum. The sequence goes on from NC_135507.1 coordinate 84,444,678, forward strand.
CGAGATCGAGGACTTGTAGAAGTACTCGGAGAAAACCGCCGGGACCCTCTCTCCATACACGGCCTACTGAATATTGACGCTATGGACATTGGCGTATTCCGGACTTGCTTCCGATTAAAAAAAAAAAGTGATTTAAACAGGCTGCAAAGAGCGTTGCTCATTTCCGAGGCTGTGACAACTCCTCAAAGGGTTACAGTGCCTGGGGACGAGGCCCTTTGTATCACTCTACGTCGCTTCGCATACCCCAACCGGCTCCTCAAAGTAGAAAACTTTTTCTGGCGGCACAGCTCCACAATTTCATCGGTCACGAGTGCCGTTCTGCAACACATCGATGAAAGGTTCTTTCATCTGTTGGACGACGTGAACAACCACGCGTGGCTTGATCTTAACACTTTGGAGAAGTTCTCGCAAGTAAGTAAAATCTAGGGGATTTCTGTGGTCCTGAAAATTTCTTACATACTCGCCCTTTCGTTTTAGGCTATCCACGCAAAAGGAGCCCCACTTAGGAACTTCTGGGGGTTTATTGACGGCACGGCGCGTGCAATATGCCGGCCGTCCAGGGACCAGAAGCTGTATTTCAGTGGCCACAAACGCTTTCATGCCCTGAAGTACCAGGTCATTATGTGCCCAAATGGCATAATCTGCCAGTTGGATGGCTCTTATTCCGGCAGCAAACATGACGCCTGTAAGCGTGCAACTAGCAGAAGTAAAACACTAGCTGGCTCAACAAGCTGGTCTACCTGTACCTGCAGCTTGAAGCTAGGTGTCATCTAAGCTTGTCTGAATGTACCATTTTTTATGCCCTTGCAGGTAACTTCGGGAGGAGCAATGTGTATGCGAAGCTACAAAAACTTGTGCAAGGACGTAGCTATTCCACATATCGAGACCTGGCATATCCACTGCGACCCCTCCTGCTGAAGCCATATGGTGGTGCCCACTTAACAGCACAGCAGTATGATTTTAATGAGTCAATGAGCGCTGTGATACAGGCGGTAGAATGGGGCTTAGGAAAAATAGTTGTTTGCTTTCGTGGATTTAAAAAAAATCAGCTCTTTCTCCAAAATGTGTCACGTATATTTAAGGCAAGTGCTTTGCTGGCTAATTGCCACACATGCCTATACAGTGCCCAAGTGTCGCTATATTTTGACCAGGAACCACCGTCACTTGAAGTGTACTTGACACCTCGCTGTGCTTCACACGAGCGTGTACTGTGATTGGCTTTTTCATTGCAAGCTTCGTTTTTGCAGTTTCCACTGCAGCAGGTCCTTTGTGGCTCTTAAGCAAACACTACAGTACGTATCATTATTTGAGTATGTAATACCTGTCGGTGTGTCTGTCACCAGTGAGTACTCAATCTACGCTGCTCAAAATTTCCTTCGAGTAGTGTCTTACGCACGTTGTTTCCTAACTGTAGGCCGGTGACGAGGACACGCAGGCAAGTATTACTGTCACAAAATTCGGCGCATCTCCGAAAAAACCGGCGCTGCGCGTAAGAAATCGCGCCCGCGCGCGGTAAAATAAAACAAAAACAGCGGGGAAGTATCCCCGGAGAGCGCGTAACTTTGAGTGTTCTGTTTCCCTTTCCACTCAGCTCGCCGGCACGGTGCCAAAGTAAACATAGCCACGCACGGCGGCGATTTCTCTAAAATGTCTGAGTAGTTTCTACTCATCGTCTACGGAGAGGGCGTAACCTTGACTGCGCTAAAGTGATACCCTCTCCCCTTCGCTCTCTCGCCGGCGACTTCGCATCCGAAATTCTGGAAGGCTGGCTCCGCGCTCGACCAATGGGGTCGCGCGTCCGGCGCAAGGAGGAGTTTGTGCAGTTGAAGCTGTGTGTATGTGCGCGCCTGCCATGGCGCGAAGAACAGACGTGGACTGCGCCTATAAAGGACGGACTTCAACCGCTGTCTTTTAGAGAGAACGCCGCGCGCCCCTGCGCGCGCGTTCTTCCTTCTTCCTCTGAAACCCTACCTATCCTTCTCTCTATCTGCACGCCGGCAGTGGTGGTGGTGTTTTAACACCAGTCACAGGCCCGTGCATTTTCCTTTCCTCTTCCCTTTTCATCCACTTACTACTGTCTTTTAGTCCGAGCCGCCGTTTAAGCTTCCGAGAAGCGCGCCCGCTCGACTCGGGGGAAAACACCACTCACCCAGCCACGGACCAGCAAGGCAACGTGCGCCAGTCTGCGGATCGGCCCCGTCGTGGTCCTCAGGTCGTCGGACTGTCGCAGTGCCCGGGGAATAAATTGTGTTTTCATTATTTGTCTCTCTCTGTGTTAGTGCACTTTAGGTGCAAAGATTTTGTTGAATTGTATCTCTCTCTATTGCTACTTTGCACGATTGCATTGTATTTTCAAATCACTTCGTATCTGCTCGTACGAGTGATAGTGAAATCCTCTGTATCGCCTTTGCTGTATAAACTTTGTTTTGTTTTGTGAACCATTGGCTCCGACCCATTCTCTGGAAGAAAAACTGGTAATGGCGCAAGAAACGGGGGCACAAAAGGCACACAAAAGACAGGACTGACGCCAACTTACAACTGGGGTTTATTGCACCTAGCCTGCCTTTTATACCACAACCAAGCCATATCAACAAATGCGTAAACGTTGTACATATCAAACGGCAATTCATGCGAACACTGGCAACAAAGTAACGCTGAAGGCCTGCCTTCCATTATTCTTAGCAGTGCCGAGACGTCTTTTATAGAAGGTTTTTTGTAGTTCGCAGATTTTCCTTGGTTTTGTGCTCTTGTTTCGTCCTTTCTTTCGGTGTTTTACAATTTTTAGTTTTTTAGACGCTAAGACGACTGTTTTTTACAGGAATGATATTCAGTTTTTATCACTTGACGCTAGGCGCTGTATCTTCAGACTTCATCCCTCATTATTGTCATCTTTTTCACGTGGTTTTATCTCATTGTCGTTCAATTCGTGCTCTTTTTCGCCTTCTTCACGCGTTTCATAATTTGATAGTGTGGACTTGTCATGCCCCTTGGATGATGTTGTTATTATTTCTGCTGGCCAGAAAAGAAGTTGGCTTCCCAAGCTCTGTGTAGATTAGATTCTGTAGTGATCAGCGTTACTTTGTTGCCAGTGTTCGCATGAATTGCCGTTTGATATGTACAACGTTTACGCATTTGTTGATATGGCTTGGTTGTGGTATAAAAGGCAGGCTAGGTGCAATAAACCCCAGTTGTAAGTTGGCGTCAGTCCTGTCTTTTGTGTGCCTTTTGTGTCCCCGTTTCTTGCGCCATTACCAGTTTTTCTTTCAACATGAACCAACTCGCCCAAACTAGAGTTTTACTTGACCATATTTCTCCTACAACGGGCCTTTTCCTCTTTCGAATCTTCCGCACCGAACCTGCCATTACGTGTCTCAACCTGATTGCCGTCTTAACGTGCCAGTCTCGAGTGGTCTCCTATTGCTTGAAACGGAAAATAGTTCCTTTGGAGGTTTAGTCATTATTCGGTGTTCTGCAGCCATCTTGGGGGCACGTCAGGCGCGTCTGCAAGATACTCAAGTCTGAGTACTGGAGGCAAGTACGAATGTACCAAGATTGGCTTCGTGTCCTCGTTGTGGTAGGAAGTAAACCTGCCAAGGAAAACCGGCGTTTTCAAGAGATGAAGCGTATGGCGGCAAGTTCTACAGAGTTTCTCTGGCAGCGTGCTCTTTTGAGCCTTATTCCCCGTGAAAAGAGGCCGCCTGCTGAAAGCCCCAGGCAGCTTACCATGCTAGGAAATGCAGTTGTGCCTGAAAAAGTCCAACGGATTTTGGAAAAAAGCCCAAAGTTCAGCCTGGCTCCTTGTGCTCAGCGTCAAGAGCTACGTACCATGGTAAGAAGGGTGGCTAGCAATGCCCCAGACCAGGAAAAAGGAAGAATCATAAGCGACGGCGTTGCTTGCCTGAAGGCCACAGCACATGGCTGTCGTTCGAAAAAGCCGCCATTGCAGAAGCTTTCAACTGCACTAAAGGACAATGATCTCGTACCGCTACAGGCTGATAAGGAGGGTGGCTTTGCTCTCCTGTCCGCTGGTGTATTCCGTGAAAAGCCATTGACTGCAATTCACAAAAACTTCAAACAGGTCCCGTTTAAAGTTCGAAAACAAAAAGAAGCTCTTCAAATCCTAGAAGAGTTCCATCTAGAAGGCATTAAGAAATTGGCAAAGGGTGAAAAGGAAGGATTTCTTGAAGTGTTCTTCACTGTAAAGACCCACAAGCCTGGATTTCCGCTGCGCACCATAGTGTCAGAAAAAGGAACTTGGCAACGTCTCGTTAGCCGCTACCTCCAGGCAAACCTTGGCACCCTGGTAACCGATGACCCTTTCCTTGTGCGCAGTTCATCGGACGTTATTAAGCATTTAGAGGCTTTGCCCGCCCACAAGTACACCGCGTTCTCCATTGACATAGAGGAACTGTACTACTCGGTTCCTCACTAAGGACTCCTAAGAGCGGTCAGGGATAAAACTCTATCTACAGGAGAAGTTCCCTTCCAAAATGCCGCTGGAATAAGCACTGATAATTTCATTACGCTATTAGAATTCTACTTGAAATCCACCGCAATTTCCTACGAGGGAAAGTTCTACGTCCAGAAGAAAGGAATCTGCATCGGCTCTTCTGTTGCACCTGTCCTTTGCGACATCTTCCTTTCAGTGGTAGGAGCGGACATCAGCAGACATGTCTGTGACCCTCATGTAGTTTCCTACACAGCTATGTCGACGATATCTTGGTCATTATGAAGGACAATCCGGAACAGGATTTAGACGCTGCCGTCACGAGGATTGTGTCCGTTTTCTCAAGCCACGGCCAGGGTCTCACGTTTACCAAGGAGGTCCCTACGGACGGCCAACTCCAGTTTTTAGATATCAAGTTATTGTTTCCGGAAAAACGTCTCTGTTGGATGTGCAACCCGCGTTCTAAGAAAGGCTTGCTACCATTTGACAGCGCTCATTCAAAGCTTGTGAAACGCGCGATTGTTTTTAACTCCCTGCAATCTGCCTTAAACAAATCCTGCCCCCACATGTTGTCAACAAGCTTTCGAACTCAAGTTGAAACGCAAAAACAGGCAGGTTATCCGCTTTGTCTAATTTCGCCGGTTTGCGAAATGCTTTTGCAGAAACTTAAGCAACTCACTCGCATCAGGGAGCCGGTTTCGCATTCATCAGTAACAGTAATACCGTATATTCACAAGGTGTCGCATAATATTAAGAAAATAGCGAGCAGACACAATGTTCAGGTTGTATTCACCGCGCCTTGTAAGCTTTCAAGACATTGTGCCATGACCAACAGAGAAAAGCGGCCGGCTTGCACCATAAAACACCAAAAAACGTTCACGCAATGCAGGACACAAGTGGTTTATGAGATACCGCTTAGCTGTGGCCTCGTTTACATCGGGCAAACAGGTCGTTGTTTTAATGAGCGTGCAAGTGAACATTCCCGAAACTTGCGCAACAACGAAAGGAGCTTCCTCGTTGACCACTGCAATAGCTGTTCTAAGTGCCGTCCCGAATAATAATAATAATAATTGGTTTTTTGGGGAAAGGAAATGGCGCAGTATCTGTCTCATATATCGTTGGACACCTGAACCGCGCCGTAAGGGAAGGGATAAAGGAGGGAGTGAAAGAAGAAAGGAAGAAGAGGTGCCGTAGTGGAGGGATCCGGAATAATTTCGACCACCTGGGGATCTTTAACGTGCACTGACATCGCACAGCACACGGGCGCCTTAGCGTTTTTCCTCCATAAAAACGCAGCCGCCGCGGTCGGGTTCGAACCCGGGAACTCCGGATCAGTAGTCGAGCGCCCTAACCACTGAGCCACCGCGGCGGGGTCCCGAATTCGACAAAACTAGATTTTTGAAGAGTGGAAAAGATAAACTGAGAGAGAGATTGTTGAGGCATATTTCATCAAAAAAGCTGGAAACAAATGCGTTAGCAGGCCTTCCATTATTCTTAGCAGTGCCGAGACGTCTTTTATAGAAGGCTTTTTGTAGTTCGCAGATTTCCCTTGGTTTCGTGCTCTCGTTTCGTCCTTTCTTTCGGTGTTTTACAATTTTTAGTTTTTAGACGCTAAGACGACTGTTTTTTACAGGAATGATATTCAGTTTTTATCACTTGACGCTAGGCGCTGTATCTTCAGACTTCATCCCTCATTATTGTCATCTTTTTTCACGTGGTTTTATCTCATTGTCGTTCAATTCGTGCTCTTTTTCGCCTTCTTCACGCGTTTAATAATTTGATAGTGTGGACTTGTCATGCCCCTTGGATGATGTTGTTATTATTTCTGCTGGCCAGAAAAGAAGTTGGCTTCCCAAGCTCTGTGTATATTAGATTCTGTAGTGATCAGCGTTACTTTGTTGCCAGTGTTCGCATGAATTGCCGTTTGATATGTACAACGTTTACGCATTTGTTGATATGGCTTGGTTGTGGTATAAAAGGCAGGCTAGGTGCAATAAACCCCAGTTGTAAGTTGGCGTCAGTCCTGTCTTTTGTGTGCCTTTTGTGTCCCCGTTTCTTGCGCCATTACCAGTTTTTCTTTCAACATGAACCAACTCGCCCAAACTAGAGTTTTACTTGACCATTCTCTGGCTTGCGACCGGCGAAAGCTGGGCACCAAACGACCAACCCCCTTGTCACTTGGTAGCTGGTCTCCGACTGAGCTTGCCAAGCTGAGTCGAGGGCATCTGCTTCGTGACCGAGACCGCTACCCCCACACGCTCTAAGGGTGTCTGGGAGCACACGCAAAAGTGCGCGAAGTGGGGGCAATTACACACTCAAATGATGTGGTACCTACTGTCGTGTTTGCACAATAAACACAAAAGGCCTGGTGGAGTGTAAACTTTAAAAACAAAGCATGAAATGGAAAACCACCTATGAGAGCCACGTGGCGAAACGTGCACAGTGTCAAATCAACACAATTTTATTTTTCCTATTTAAAAACCGGGGCTCCTCAGCATTTACTAAACATTTTCCGTTCGTTCAAGCCGGCCAAGCAGGTGACTGTGCTGGTCTTTTCGGCTTTGCATGCTGTACTTCAGCACGTCACTTGGGTGGCAATTCCAAGGCCGTCTATTTGACTAAAGGTTCTCACTGTGCTGTGCCCTTTGTAATCATGTAACCTCAACTTCTTTCAGCTTAGTTTTTGTGCAGTCTTGTTTCGCTTGTTTTTACGTTGCATAAGAGCCCAAAAATGTATATGTGAATTGCTGTTATTGAGCAGTTGATTGTATACATATTCTTGCTATTTTTCATGTTTATCTCCTTTATATTTTGATATTAATGAACTTAGTGGACATATGTGTGTTATGCGCTCCCTTCATTTCCTGTTCTGGTTGGGTTATGCTTCTAATGCGTTTAAAGTATTTCTTTGACGTGTACGAATATTTCTGCCAGTGTGTGTGAAGTCATGCCTAGTAATGGTTGTCTGGGCCATGTCAAGCTCAAATAGCCGACCAGAATCTTCTGGAAAATAAAGTTGAATTAAAACTCAGAATGTAAAAATAGTGCTGAAGGCATTACGTTGTTTTAAGTAGTGTACTTATACTACGTGTCTGCACATCATTGCCAATTACAAGGACTAACTGAGCCTTCCTTCAAGATTTACCCTGAGTGATGGCTTCCACACATCGCTGCTGCTCTTGACAGCTACGTGAAAATGAAGCATGACAACCCATTCATTTTTGATGTTCATTGCTCAAGCACCCGAGGTGTTCTTTTTCTCGAGAAGTCTCTCAAGCCTGTCCAGGCGGGCAAGCACATGATCATGTTGTTCTGCCTGGCGTTGCACTTCAAGGCGGTGCCGTTCTTCCTCGAGAGCTAGTTTCCTTTCTTCGAGGGCCAGCCGCTGTCTTCCTAGTGCCAGTTCTTCCTGCCTCAGCCGAAATTCATAATCCTCACGGCGAGCCAGGAGCTGCAAGCCCATTGCCTGAAGACTTCGCACTCCTATTGGGACGGCAAAAGGAAAATTTGAGCAATGTCGCCTGAAAGAACACTACCATGAGGACAGCCAGTTACATTATATATTGCTGCAACGCAGCATAAAGTAATCAAAAACCTATTAACCTGTAATGCACCTGCCTTCTCCAAATGAAGAATAAATGTACAGCAAGCAACTGTTAACACATTAAAAAAGCTGCGGACACGCATAGTGGCCTTTCACCGTCACGTTGGATAACTCGCCCAGCACCGAGTGTTCTCAGGCAAGTTTGTCGCTATTTCATCCCCCCCTCCTAAAAAGGCGTTATGACTTATTGCCACCTAATTACCAGTAAGCAGATTAAAAGAGTCCAAGAGCACAAGTATGTGGCCAGAAGTTCACTTTCCATCTACAGTGGAATACATCCTTAACTAATGCATGCACCCACGCATGCTGTGAAAGACAGCTAGAATCTCCGCAGTGCAGCTCCAGATGCAGTAATCCTCAATCAATTTACCCTGGTAATGCCAATCAAAGGGCATGCAAAACTCAGGCGAGATCCTTGCAAAATACCTAGGAAAAAATCATTGAATACTTTTAGATACCCACATCCTACTGTATTTCCCATATATAATTCCGCACATATTCTGTAGTGAATTATGCAAACTGGCAAAGTACAAAACTAACCTATAACAAAGGTTGAAAGGGTCATGCTTCCTTTTCTGATGAAACGTGGTACCTTCAAAATTAATATGCCACAGTACCTTCTTATCCATCGCGATGTCCACCGGGACATTGCCTTTGATTGTGTAGCGCCCATTCTAAGTATACAGCCCAAGGAGTTTGCTTCTAAGCTGTTCTAGCAGTGTAAGGATTTGGAGGGTTGGAGACGCGAAACCATTCCTCTTTTCGAGAGATTTCTGTCGCTGAGGATGCATAACTAAGCCTGCTGCAGGCCTCACAAGCAGACCCCTTCAACTGTATACTTTTGACTGAGCGGAGGGGCCGAGTACAGTCTTTGTCAAGGTGATGTGTGCATGCTCAAATCATTCTGAAAAGCCTAAATCATTCTTAATTAAACATATAGTAAACGCAAACATTACTGGAAATAATGCTTCAACTTATGTGCCTTGTATTTTTGCTCTGTTTTTAGTGTGCTAGAACTATGGCTTCTACTCAGCTCAAAAGCAGTTTTTTGCTTTTCTGTATGTTACCTGGTCTGGCCCATGGCAGACTGGTGAAGAACAATGAGAAGACGCCAACAGATTGCAGAAGACAAGAGTGGACCTCGGAACCAACTGTCTGAGGCGGAACGGCAGGCTTGACAGAATGAACAGCAACTGCAATGTCAGTGTTTCTGCATTTTTCATACAGAAGACGTAACTGCACTTAGAGCAAAACTTCGTGCTCCATTTACTTATGTCCGCACCTGTACATGTTGAATTGTTTTCCTTGTTGAAACTCTAAGAAATAAAATTAAAAATAGATGTGACCAGGTGTGCATTACAGCTTTGCTTGATTAAATCTGTGGCAGCTGTTTGATGTGCATTCTTGGATTTTTCTGATTGCATTATGTCTACATGGAAGAGTACTTATACAGGGAAGAACCACTTTCAAATGTTTCAGGTGCAAGAATCAGGTGTGACATGTGCCACACTGTCTAGGTGCACGTTCCAAATATACAACATACAGCTTTCCTGTAGTCAAAAGTGCTCCCTGCAAGGGATAATATATGCAGGTTTGCTTGACACTAATGTCTGAACATAATGGTGACAAGCTGGTTTAGGGCACCTCTCAGAGCTTTCTCTTGCCTGTTGCGACATTCATCCTGCACTGCCGCTTTCGTTTCTGCTGTTGCTCGTCTACCTGTGCACTAGGCACAATGCCGCTTCCAATGTGGACTGCGGCACTATTTTCTGCAGTGGCATCCTGCTCGCTTTGCAGTGACTGCGGGCTGTGTGGGGAATATGGCTGCCGGCACTAGGGCTCGCACAAAGTCATCAGCAGCTGTCTAGCTGCTGACTCATTGTCTGCTAGAAAAAGGCAATGCAGAAAGTAATAACGTGTGAGTCAATAAAATATTATCTGTATACACCATAAAGCAGCCCATTTAACCCAAATCGAAATTCGCATTTTATATGCCCTTACTAATCATTGCAGTCATGCAAACACCCACCGATGACAAACATCTCAACAAGGAGAACGAAGTGCAAACCAGGATTAGCGCAGAAATACTCGTGAACAAGACCACAACAATTACTGCTCATTTGGCTGTCCTCATCCTGGCTGGCCTGCACAATAGATGTTTCCGCCAAAGCAGCGTCTCTTTTTCGCTGGGCCGTACGCATTTCTGCAGCGGCCGATGTCTGTGCTGGCGGCGTTTGCCGCTTCTCTGGCGCCGATCTGTTCCCCTTTCGAGGAACAGTTCTGAGTATATGCGCAAACTCCCGCGCTAGGTCGGAAGCCTCCTGCAGAAACTGTTCTAGCTCGTTGTAATCCTCTTCTGTGCTGGATCTGAGAAGGAAATACGAGAATCTCAGGCTTGGTTATGTAAGTGATTACGAATGCCAATTAGTGGTACTAAAAGCAGCAAGAGGAAAGATCACGAGCCTGTCGACTACAAACAACAGGGCCGCTATCAATGCTTCATGCGATTAAAAGGGAATAAAAAGCAAAAACAGATTCAAGGAAGGACAGAAATACGAGCGCCGCAGCCACCTCGTGAACCGAAGTGACGGGGACGGCCGCGGAAACGCTGGACAACTAGCATAGTACAGGATCCCCACACACAACACGACTATAAGCGCAAACACATCAAGATAAAAAGCACACAGTCACTTACTTTCGCAGATTAGCACGGTCCCGTTGCCGGAAATAACCAATCAACAGGTCCACCCTGTCAAGCATGGCACGAAGAGTCAGCTTGCGCTGGATGGCAGCCGCAACATTTTTCAAAACATGGCGCCACCTGAGCGGGTCTTGAAATGGATTCACCGACACCACCTCGCGCAAGAGACACAGATCCTCGCTGATACGAAATCTCCTTCGAGGCGTTCGAATCGAAACGGCATCTGTGCATTCTGCGGAGGTAGCGGAGGTGGCAGAAGAAGCGCTGGCGGCAGCCATGTTGAATGTGTTCGTTTGGTTCGGCTAGCGCGAGCCCACAAGGCTTTGCGCGAGGCCCGCTCACCACGCCGCTCCGGGCTCGCGCGGGAGCGGGGCCGAGTAACCGTTCCGCTCGCGCGCTCCCGCCTGAGCGTTTTGCGCATGCGCAGTAGCGCTTCCGCTAGCTCGCTGAGCGGAGCGGGCCGTGGTTAGGTGCATGCGCTTCGAAGAGGCTCCGCAAACCGCGCTGCCCCCTTTCGGTTCCAAACCCCATTTGGAGCACCTCAGCCTGCAAAAGTGGGTCATGTACTGTGCTCACACCAGGATTCAAGTTAAGATCGTTGCATGCTAACCACCGTATCTAAACAGAGGATGCAAGTCAAATGTCGGCGGAGCCATTAAGATCCGGAAAGGATCAATTCTTACTCAAAACAATAATTGGATGGAGTTATAATTAGTGACCTTTAAACGTTCATACCAGGACACGCATCGGTGGTGCGGGGTTGAGAACTTCAGGGGGTTGTGGGACTTTGTAGCACTGAGAACTGCTCAACAGCTATCACAATCACCGTAACTCGAGTAACAGAATCCCCTTTTGAGAAGCTCACGAGGGTTATACCCCTGTCACACGGGACTTCTTCTCGGCCTTTGCCGTAAAGTTGTCTTTTTGCACTAAAGGAGGAAAACCGAAAAGCAGCAGCGACGCTGCTACGCGGAAAATCCAAAGGAGCTAGAACGCGGCCTCCGTGAATGCCAAAAGTCACCGCTGTGTGTGAAGCGGCGCTAGTAACATTATGAAATTAAAGCAGACGGTAGCACTTCAGCTAAGAGTGCATTCGTTTATGTTGGAAAAAGTAGCTATCACGATAATAAGCGAGCGTTCTGACGGTGAGAAACGGATATTTTGAAACAGTTTCTTTTTTTTTTTCATCGTTCTCGGTCCGACCACGGTAGGCGCACTTTTCCGTTCGGCTCCTCGTTGTGTTCGAGAAGCGTGCTTTGTTGCTTGTGTCTTTGTGCACACAAGCAAGCTCAAAACACGCACTCAACAAAGAGCGAACGAAGAAAAAACAGCAAAGCGAGATGCGCAAGCGCGTGTGTGTCGTTGCGGCTGCTGAAAAGCGTTCAAGTCCTTTCTTAGCAGTGTGGATGTCTTTAGTCCTAGCCTCCTCTACGGTTAAGTGCACTGTAACGCAAAATTAACCATTAAATAAGATAAATTAGATATTTTTTTACGGTTTCAAAATTAAAATTGCGTCATTTTTTTATTCTTTGAGCTCGCTAGCTGGCGCTGCCGTCTGGGTTGCTCCTTTAAGCAACTTTAAGGCCGCTGACGGCCGCCTTTATTGCTACGGACCTTTATCGCAAAGGTCTCGACGCTTTGCCGTGTAGATGCGCGTCACGCGCCTTTCGGGCAAAGGACCTTAATTTCTAAGGCCTTACAAGTGCCCGTGTGACAGGGGTATTACTATAGTCGATTGGTGGCGGTGCAGCAGGATAGTTTTTAAGCGAAAAGCTTCACTACGCTAGGTAAAGCAGTCGTCGCGTAGGCCGGAGAATTACCTTGAACGGCTCATGACCATATGTGGTACAGTTGTGGTGTCGAGCCCTTGGCCTTAAAGGGGCTGTGAAGGGGCTGTAATAAAGTTGCGGCATGCCTGGGATATTGAAGCACGCCGCTGCACGAATAGTGTCCAGCAAGGATTTCTTAAATGCGCTTTGTAGAAGCTGCGTTATCTGTAGTTAAAATTTGAATTTCAGCGGCTTCGCGCCTTTCCCTCTCCTCTCGTCACTTTTTGCACGCTGGAAGGTCGGCGCTCCTTCGCCGACCCCCCTCTGGGAGCAGAGCTTCCCGACCCGCCGGAGCTAATCGGCTTATTGGCAGCGGCCACGGCAGCTGCCTGACGTCTGAAAGAATCTAACCAATGGCCACCTCTCACCTTGTCTACGCAGATGCGGGAGACGACCACGTCATGGCCACGTGGTCGTGTGGCTATATATAGAACGGTTGCCACGAGCGTGTAGCGAAGCTGCCGTGGACGAGCCTCAGACGCTTAGCAAGCGTCCTTGCTTTTCGCTGAATGCCTGGGTTAGCCAAGTTAAGCCGCTGCCAATTTTTCGTCATTGGAATCGCGAGCAGAATCAGAATCAATTTATTGCGACATCACACGGTATATATGCAATTTTTCGGGTGCAGGCAAAAGGGCTTCAGGAGGCAGGTGAAGACCTACACCCTACTGAGAAACACTTGGCAGAAACAGCAGCGATGATGACATTGTTAGGAAAGAACACATAGAGGAGAAGAGAAAATGGGTATAAATAAATAGATAACTTATACAATCTGCTTTCATAATAAGGAGGCGTATCAATAAAAGTGTGTCGGTGTATATATCACGCGGACGAAATTAACTTGCATAAATAATTTATTTCGACGTGATGTGTAAGACAACGTGTGTGAGCAAACAAAAATTATGGCTGCGTACCCAGATAGTACGCGAAAAATACTGACTGCCATAGTTAATAAAGCTCACTTGCTAAGCCTCAGAACCTATAGTGCGTATTGCTGTAGAAGAAACAGAACTGATAATAGCTTGGGCGATAATATTAAATAAGAAGAAATAATGCAAACACAGTAGAAGGCCTTAAGCTCAGCATAGTGTAAGGAAAGCAACACCGCTTGCCCGAATCGGTCTGCTCCACATTACTGCGAAACTATCCGCAAGTTCATCCCCCGCAAGGGCACCTTGTGTAACGAGGTGTTGGTGCTTGGCGCCACCACGGACCCTTAGCCCCCATACCGAAGCTGTCATCCGTACCGTGGCGATAGGTTGAAAGGTGGAGGGAAGAAACCTTGAACGGTGGCGGTCGAGGAAGTGGTCAATCCTCGGCCGATGGGCTCCTCGTCTGTCTACCAGGGGTGGAGTCCCGGGACCTTCCTCTGTGTATAAGGGTGAATCAGAGGCGACAAAGTATTTGGAACCCTTAGCCAGTACATGCCGTATGGAAAAATTTTCAAAAAAATCTGATCGGCTCCCAAAAAGGAGTCGCACCGATGCGAAACAATTGATGCCACAGAAACCAGAAACGTTTCCGAAGTTTTTCATGGTTCACTCAAACACTGATGAACCGGTAGCCAACCTGTCTGCATTTGTCATCGCCAACACCCTAAAAAGCTGTGTAGGCAAAAACTACAAAGCAAAAAAGCAGCGAACCGGAGATCTCCTTGTAGAAATAAACACAAAAGAACAGAGCGCGAAACTGATGTCTTTACAGAATCTTGGAGAAATGAGCGTACAGGTAACCCCGCACCGCACCCTGAACCACTCAAAGGGCGTCATATCTGAATATGAACTCCTACAGAGTACGGATGCGGAAATGGAAGAAGAACTAGCTGAACAAGGAGTAATAGCAGCCCGACGAATAACCATCCGGAGAAATAATGCTGAAATCAAGACAAAACACATCGTCCTAACTTTCAATAGTACAACTCTCCCTGATTCCATCCACGCCGCATACCTCCATTGTAAAGTCCGCCCATACATACCAAATCCGAGACGATGTTTCAAGTGCCAGCGCTTTGGACACAGCATGTTGGCTTGCCGGGGCAAACCCACGTGTGTCACATGCGCAGAAGACGCACATACAGAAGAAAGATGCGAACGCACTCCAAAATGCATCAACTGCAATGGCGCACATGGCGCGTACTCCAGGTCGTGCCCAGTTTGGAAAACAGAAAAACAAATCATAACTTTGAAGACCACAGAAAACCTGTCCTACTTTGAAGCAAAAAAACGCGTCTCTTTCCAACAGAAAGGGACATACTCCGAAGCGGTGACGCGGGGACCGCCGCCGCCTTCGGTTTCTGTCGGCACACAGGTCGATCCGAAGGACCTGGGGTCGACAACCAAGTCCCCACCACAGAAGTCAATGACACAGTCCACAGGGCTGAAAATTTCGCGGGAAGACAACGCGATCCTCGCCGGAGGCCCTCAGGCCCTACTTTCAGCAGTGGCATCCTCGGCGATAGACACCCAGAACAGCTATGCTGAACTGGACCTGTCGCCCCACCCCTATAAGAAGGCAACTACTGGCCCAAAAGACTCTGCCGCTGGAGCAGGGCCTGGTTCAGCGGTGCCAGCAAAAAAGACGAATGCGAAGGCCACGGGCCATCGCAACCAAGAAGCATCCTCCACGTCCACCGTGGAGGAGATGGATGTCAGCGAAAGTCCGCGGACATCTAAAATACACGCATCCGCGGAATCTCCGCAGAAATCCGGCGCCACGAAAGTGGCGATGGATACAACTCTTAGTTCGCCACCGCTGCAGCGGCGGCGAGACTCCCTAGAGAAAAAAGGGAAACCACGAATCACTGCTCCTGAAAATAAGTGACTTTCCCCAATCCCCAACTTATCACAATGGCATATCTAATACAATGGAACTGTAGAGGTCTACACAGAAACTACACAGACATAACCGATATGCTCAAAACAATGGCGCCTACAGCTGTGTGCCTGCAAGAAACGAACCTTGGGCCACAGCACACAAACATCTTAAAAAAATATATTTTCCGGAAAGACCGAGAACAAGCTAGCCGACTCTCAGGAGGCGTCGCTATCATTACGCAAAGCGATGTCCCTGCAAGAGAGGTATCATTAAAGACGAACTTAGAAGCGGTCGCAGTAAACATCATTAGCCATAAAACAATAACAATATGTTCTGTGTACATACCACCACACAACACAATTACTATGCATGACCTAGAAGAACTTCCGGGACAGTTGCTTGAGCCATATGTCATAATTGGGGATTTTAACGCACACTCCTCATTCTGGGGAAG
Source organism: Amblyomma americanum (assembly GCF_052857255.1). Lineage (NCBI taxonomy): Eukaryota > Metazoa > Arthropoda > Arachnida > Ixodida > Ixodidae > Amblyomma > Amblyomma americanum. The sequence goes on from NC_135507.1 coordinate 84,460,524, forward strand.
TGAGCATACTGATTCCAAGGGTCAGCTCATCGAGGATTTTATTCTTTCAAATAGCATATGTTTAATGAACACTGGAAAAGCAACGTACTGCTGCCCCAGCTCTGGAAAAATGACCTGCCTAGATTTAGCGTTTGCATCACCATCGGTTTTTAATGATTTTATTTGGGATGTTTTAGACGACCCTCGGGGAAGTGATCACTTACCTACAGTTTAAAGCTAACATCAGCTACATCCATCATCCCTACGAAGCCACGGCGATGGAAAATTCACCTCGCCGATTGGGCACTTTTCAGAACGAAGGCCACACTAGAAAAAGAATATGCCGAAACCCTTACTATAGAAGAACTAAATGAAAAATTTGTCACATGCTTAATATCTGCAGCAATAGAAGCCATCCCACAAACGTCTAAAATTGCACGAAAAACACATAAAGTTTGGTGGTCAAACGAATGCTCATCGGCTAAAAAGCAGCAAAACAAGGCTTGGGGCAACCTTCGCAGATATCCCACTGCAGGAAACTTGCTCATCTTCAAAAGGGCTAGAGCCAAAGCACGATACATCAGACGCAACACAGAAAGGGCATCATGGCAACAGTACATATCCTCCATAAACAGCTCAATAACATCCAAGAAAATGTGGGAGCAGGTGCGGAAATTCACTGGAAATTTTACTCCATTCACATTTCCAATGCTAACAACACCCGGTACTCAAACAACATTAGAAGAACAGGCCAACATATTGGGTGAGCATTTTTCCACAGTTTCAAGCTCATCCAACTATACACAAACATTTCAAAAGCACAAAACAATAGTAGAAAAACAAAAACTTCCCTTTGGAACATGCATACACGAAGACTACAATCAGCTTATTACAATGCAGGAACTAAACACAGTACTAACATCCGGTAAAATGACAGCACCAGGCCCAGACAATATACATTATGCCATGCTTGCTCACCTCTCTGAGACTGCCATAGAGGCTCTCCTAAAATTTTTCAATAAAATATGGATGAGTGGAGAAATCCCCCAAGCATGGAAAGAAGCAATCATAGTACCCTTCCTAAAACCTGGCAAGCCACCAACTACTCCCACCAGTTACAGGACAATAGCACTCACTAGCTGTATAGCAAAATCATTCGAAAGCATTCTAAACATCAGACTAACCTTCATACTTCAGTCCCGGCAACTTTTAGATATACACCAGTGCGGTTTTAAAAAGACATGTTCCACAACCGATCACATCGTTCGCTTTGAGAACACAGTTCGGGAAGCGTTCATCCACAACCAGCACTGTATCGGGGTCTTCTTCGACATGGAGAAGGCTTACGATACCACGTGGAGGTTCGGTATCCTCCGTGACCTAGCGGACCAAGGTATCCGCGGCAGGATGCTGAGCTGTTTGAATGACTTCCTAACCAACCGCACGTTCCGAGTCCGCCTAGGTGCAACCTTCTCCAACACTTTTACACAAGAAACTGGCGTACCCGAGGGGTGCATCCTCAGCACGACCTTATTCATCATCAAAATGAACTCAATAGAAAAAGTAATCCCAAAATCCATAATGTACTCTGTTTACGTAGACGACCTCCAAATAGCATGCACGTCATCCAGCATACCCACCTGTGAGCGACAGATACAAATAACAATAAATAAACTGGCTACCTGGGCAGATAGAAACGGATTTAGATTTTCCCCTCAGAAAAACGTAGGTTCTGTTCTCTTTGAGAAGAGGCCTACAGGCCAACCCCACAATATGTCTAAACCAAACCCAATTACCTGTCAAACAAGAGCATAAATTTCTAGGGATAACTTTCGATAAAAAGCTCACTTTCTTGCCACATATAAACACCTTAAAGAAAAAAGCTTCCCAAGCCCTCAATGTGCTAAAACTACTGTCAAGAAAACGCTGGGGATCTGATAGGGCATGCCTATTACATATATATCGTTCTCTGGTTCGCTCTAAGTTAGACTATGGGTGCATAGTATATGGCTCAGCAAGACCGTCCTACATAAAACGACTAGATCCTATCCACAATCTTGGTTTAAGGTTGTCTTCTGGTGCTTACAGAACTTCACCAATAGCAAGTCTGTATGTGGAAACGAATGAACCTTCCTTAGAAGAACGAAGAACTGCACTAACTTGTACATACATCCTCAAAATCCTTTCTCACCCCAAACATCTCTGTTACTCAATCGTCACGAAATGCCCATCCAGAATACTCTTCAACAACAAGCCTCACGCAATTAAACCGTTGCTCTTGCGCTTCGAAGAAAAATGCCAAGCACTAAACATACTAAATGAAATTAAAAATATTGCCCCAAGATGCGAAGCGCTACCACCGTGGTACACTCTTCCCACAGTGTGTGACGTCACACTAACACGCCTCAGGAAAACTTGTACACCACACGACCAGATAATACAAGAATATCTAGCACTACAAGAAAAATACAGAAATTACACTCCATTTTATACTGACGGGTCAAAAACTCATGCTCATGTAGGAAGCGCAGTAATACAAGGAAAAAATGAAAATGCAGTACGACTTCCCTCATGTGCTACAGTTTTCACCGCGGAGTGTTATGCTATTAGTGTTGCGGTGCAGAAAATAACAAATGAAAACATCAAAAACAGCATCATCTATACAGATTCACTGAGCGTCCTTACAGCATTAAACTCTAAAAATGCCACGGAGCCACTGATTGGAAGCATCATACAAAATATAGTAAAGGTCACAACACAAAAACATGTTATAAAATTGTGCTGGATTCCCAGTCACGTTGGCATTCAGGACAATGAGAGAGCCGACATGTGTGCTGCACAAACCAGAACCATGGAAATAAAACATGTGAATTTGCCTCCTAGAGATTACATGAAGTTAGTGCATAGCAGACTAAGAGACAAGTGGCAAGCTTCTTGGGAAAATGAAGGACACAACAAGCTGCATACCATAAAGCCCATTATAAAAGAATGGAAATCATGCCACCATAAAGAGCGTTTTATCGAAGTAATTTTATGTCGTTTACGCATAGGTCACACACACATCACCCATAACTTCTTATTAACAAAAAAAGACAAACCTGTGTGTGAAATGTGTGGTGAAGAGCTCACAGTAAATCACATTTTAATTTCTTGTTCGCATCTCGAAGAACTTAGACAAAAAGTTTTTACGGTATTTTACAATGAACACATTCCATTTCATCCCGCATTGCTTTTAGGCGAGCAAACACTCGTCGAATTTTCACTTGTTTGTAAGTTTCTAAAGAAAGCCAGTGTTTTAAATCTATTATAATGTAACCTCTGTACACTTGACATAGCATCATCTAACCTTGTGTTTGGCGCATCATAGCCATAGTTGCTTATGCGCCATAAAACCCCATACAACAACAAGCAAGTTCATCCAGATATAAACTGCACAATTAATGTGTGAGCACGCTGTTATTCTACACATCTTTCTGGGCCCTTTGGTTTCTAGTGTCCTGAGTCGAAATCAGGGCCCACTAAAAACTCATTCCACGGGTCTTTGCCGAATACTTTCCGTTACTCTGTGCGGTCAGGTATTCTTCTTCAGTGACGGCACACAGAGCTGAGTTCCAGAGGCTCCGCAGGACAGTCGCTTTGAGAACCAGCAATCGTCGAGTGAGTTTGATGGCTCTTCTCTTTCGCAGCGCAAGACGGAAACGTTGACAGCGATGAAGGCATGCGCGTCGAAGGCAAGTAAACGGCATCACCTGGGGAGCACCGGTCTTTTGCAAAGATCCAGTGCTTTCAATGGCCTCCTCGCAGTGGGGCCGTTCGAACGTAGTCCTATCAAATTGGTGAAAACACTTATTAGCGTTAATATTTACGTCTCTTCGCACTAAGAAACATTCATCTATAGTTTATGGTTTGTAGGGTTTAACGTCCCAAAGTGGCTCAGAGTACGAAGGACGCCGTAGTGAAGGGCTCCGGAAATTTCGGCCACCTGACGTTTTTTAACGTGCACTGACATCGTTGTGCGTGTGATGCGTAACAGCGCGGGCAACCAAGACAAAAAAAAACAGATTATATCTTTTATATTTGTTGAATGGATGGCATTAAAAATACTTATTTCTTATTCTGTCCAAGTATTCTTCATCACATGGATATTTATAAGGATTAAAAGCACGTTTTATCATATTGCTGGCAGATACAACGAGATCTTTCTGAGAAGCTGGACACACGTTGAAGCTTTAAAGAAATCTGTTGTCTGCAGCGCGTTTGAAACGCTGGCCGATTTCTTTGAGAATAGCATTGAAAAAGCAAATAAAGTAACGAATTTGTATGTGAAACTCCCATTGTTAAAACTATGGGAAACTGCGATGACATATAGTCGAGGCTTCGTTACAGTATACATAAGCGCACAATTACATTTTGTCGCCTAAAACGCAGGATTGATAAACTGATTGGTTGATTGATTGACATCACGAATTAGCGACACTGGGCGCTAAAGCGTCAGGAGTTTGCCTCATGGCCCTTAGTGTTTCTTTGACGTGTAATAACCAATGAACCATTTATACATTCGTTCCTATCTACGCAGACGCACCAGAGGAGGCCATGGACGTCATTAGAAAGGCCTTCGAAGAAAATTCCAACCTGGAACGTAAGCGATCCGCAGCGCTGGCTCACACGTCGGGACTCGTGCTCTGTGAGGTGATGGCGGGGCATAGCTGTGATGCGGGCAGTGTTAGCCTGACAAGAGTGTAGCAGGCAGTCGTTCGACCTGCGTTTTAAACATAGCGGTGAAAAAATAAAGCTGGCGCTCCTATCGCTTCCTCGCAGGACAAGTGTCCTTAAAGCGCATCGAAAATTGCGGAACTATTGTTGTCTCCATTTATGAGATGCGAGAGAACACAACGAGAACGATGATGCACAACGCCGGATCCCACCTCGGAATACTCAAGCAGGACTTAATAATAATAAATAATAATTGGTTTTTGGTGCTGAATGCGTTCTGTGTATCAGGCGCTCCGGAGGGATAGTCACTTTTGGTCGCAAAGTTCGAAACCTAGTGGCCGCATCAATTCCAGGCGCAGTGGCGGCTGATATGTATGACATGTCTAATGCGTTTCGGCCACGTACCCACAAGGAAGCAGGTTCCTAGTGAGGGTGCTGTTACATTCAACATAATTCACAGTAGCCAATTTTGCTGCTCTGAATAGTATCGTAAGCCTTTGTAGGCGAAAAAAAATTGAATATTGGTTTTTGTGGAAAGGAAATGGCGCAGTAATTGTCTCACGTATCTCGGTGGACACCCGAACCGCGCCGTAAGGAAAAGGAGGAAGGTGGGAGTGGAAGAAGAAAAAAAAGGAGCTGCCGTAGTGGAGGGCTCTGGAATAACTTCTACCAAGTGGGGATTTTCAGCGTGCACTGACATCACCCAGCACACGGGTGCCTTTTGCGTTTCGCCTCCATCAAACCGCAGCTGCCTCGGTCGGGTTCGAACCCGGGAGCTACGGCTCAGTAGCCAAGCGCCTTAACCATTGAGCCACCGCGGCGAGTATTGTAGGTGGAGAGCGACCCTTTTACCGATTCCTAGGTCAAGATAAATCCTGAATTGGTGAGAGGGTCACTCTCAGTGTCCTGCGGTTGATCTAGCACTATAAATTAATCCCTAATCCTTCGAATACCTAACTATGGTTGTTTTATGTGGAACGCTTACAAGTAACAGACATTAAATTCAGGCCATCCAAAGGTAGATAGTTCACTTCATATGTAATAATTATCGCCGTGATTTTTCATCCTCCTCTTCTCTCGAATCATTACAAATAACTACCCTTGCCAATCGCCGGCAACTCGAATCGTTAAAATTTTTGCTCTGTGTCCTTAATTCGCCCTATTTTTAAGCCTATGTTTTTTTAAATTGTGCAATGTCTTAGATGAAACACCCTGTACATGTTCAGTGAGGTTAAATTTCAGCACTGGAAGTAATACTTGGCACCCACCGGCCTTCTACGCCAAGTTGACCATTTGGGATTTCTTTGTAGTTAAGCGCCCTCAAGTTTATAATGCTGTAGTGATTCGGGAACGTAAATAGGGTGTCCTTTATTACAAACATGTGCAAGCGCTTTACAGTATGTAAGTATATATTTATAATGTATGAATGAATCAATATCAACGTTATATATGTCCTTTCAGAAAACGCACCGATAAAGTACTCGGGCAAGTATACATATCGATACAACTAACATAAATTTGGCGCCCCAGTCGTGCAGATTTTAATGGGACCATTATGTTGTTGTAGCACTAGCTTATCTAGGAACGTTCTCGCGATGCATAGTTTTTGGCTGTTTCTTTTTTTTAATTCGTGTTCTTGAATATGAGGCAAGTGAACCACACATTTCCTCAGAATGTTCTGTTCAAGTTCATCCGTTGCCTGCCAGACTGCATGTGCTTGGCATGTGTGAGCAATGTACAGTAATAAGTTGTGTACGCCTCGACCTCTTCACCAATAAACGAAGAGGAAAGGAATGGTTGCAATTAAAAATTTGGGCGAATAGCCAGGGCAGTTAAATTAACTTATAGAATTGTTTCATGCGTACTCAGAGCGCTTTTGCACCGCATCCTTCAAACCAGAGTGAAACACTTTCAGTAGAAGGGTGTTTTATACTCTGAGGTTACCAAAGGTTACCCACTTTTTATATAGTCAATGTGGATGTCTGCTGCTACACTTATGTCTGTCAGAGACAATCACAGCAAAGGCAACAGATTTTTTTTCCAACTACAGTAGTAACTATTTGCTGTTTTCTAAACCAGTGAAGATTGACCTCACGGGGCGCTAAATATGCCTTTAGTAGAACGTATCAGGCGAAATATCGCCGTTTCTGAAAGCATCCATAGAATTCTTTAAGTAGGGTTCAGTTCAGTTTATTGGCTTAAAGTTCCATGTAGGGGGGGGGGGGAGGAATTACATAAGGTATGGGTTTTTATGCAGAGAAAAACATCTCGAGACAAGTAATTATCTAACAAAATCGTCATTTAAAACGTGTAAAAATGAAGATGGGCACGTGGTAGCAGCGATGTCTGGTGGAAGGACGTTGCAGTCTGTCGCGGTTCGGTAGAAAAAGGAAGCAGTGAATGTAGCGGTTCTAGCTCGTGGGCGGGCAACTTGAAACTGATGGCTGGTGCGGTGGGATATGCGGGACGCTGCTGTGGTGTATGGTGCTTGATTAAGGGAAGAAAAGGAGAAGTTGTGACACAAAGACAGGCTGCAATGCGGCGTCGACTATAGAGCGTTAACAAGCCGGATTCTGATGTTAAAGATGTAACGCTGACGGCGTACGAGTATAGGGAGTGAATGAACCTAGTAGCGTGATTTTGGAAAGATACTAATGAGTCAATGAGATATCATTAATTCGGGTTCAAAATTGCCGAGGCGTATTCGAGTTTCGGGCTGACGAGTGTCTTGTACGCGAGTAGCTTAACATGTGGCGAGGCGTTTCGTAAACGATGTTTCAAAAAGAGTAAGGTTTTATTAGATGCCGAGATGACATTGGTAACGTGTTCGCGCCAAGACAGATCGTGAGAGAGGGTTACACCTAGGTACTTATAAGGGTGCACCATATAGTGCTCTAAAGTCGGTTGAAAATTTGTGATAAAATTTTATTCATCAGCATTGAGCTCCCAGTTCACAAAAACAAAAAAATTGATTTTTAGTGTAGCTGTACGATGTAAAATGAGGTCCTTGAAATACGATCACCTTTCGCGCAGCAACCTTTCTACTAGCATTTCGATCCATTGATATTCTATTCGGCGAGAATTATCTTCCTGATTCATTATATTCCCTATTTACCATTGACCCGAGAGCCCCGTCTTTGATGCCAGAAGTTCACTACTTGCTTACTGTCAACCTTGCGACAGCATTCACCAGCTACCAATGATAAAGGCCGAAAAGAATGAGCCGGTCAAGAACCCTTGCAGAATATGGGCCCAAGTGTACTTTTTGTTGGTTGCTGGGACTTTGATGATAAAATATTCAACTGCTGAAAATCTCCCGTGACTCGGTCGATGCTCATGGCATAGTGGACCTAACATGGTTTTAGTGGCGCTGGTTTGAGTGATGGGGGCTTTTAAAACTTCAGACAGTTTGTTTACAGAACATTTGTCGCAATAAGGGTCCCCAAACTGTCGTAACGACGCCCCTTATTTAATAAACTGTGTGCATCTCCAAGAAGAAACTAATTTTAAAACCCAACGTTTGGGAGCCGACTCGGCTCCTTCTTCAGGGTAGGCTATATGGGCAGCAGGAGGTCGAAAGAATGGGGGAGGGGAGGTTAAGGCTGTGAGTCACGCTGTCGGACTGTGGGGAGGCGGTCAATGGCGACTCGTCTTCTTGGAGCTGCACAGTGAAGTCCCAGTGCATATACTTCGCTGTGCAGCTCCAAGAAGACGAGTCGCCATTGACCGCCTCCCCACAGTCCGACAGCGTGACTCACAGCCTTAACCTCCCCTCCCCCACGCCTCTCGCATCACCGTTTGCCTTCTTTCGACCTCCTGCTCCCCTCCATGCATACTTAAAGGCGCTAGCTACAGCCCCCGTTAACCTTTGATTAAGGAGCCGAGCCGGCTCCGACACGTTGGTTTTTCGATTAAATTTTTTGGTTGGAGATGGGTCAGAGTTTAGTATACGTTATCACACCAGCCAGACAGGCAAGTCTGTCAAAATGTTTAGTTTTCAGACGCCACTTATAGGATCTCACGCTTAGCGGGAGTGCTTCAGGTCATGATTTTGCAGCTCGCGCAGTGGCAGCCGCAAGCACATGGACAGCTTGACTGCAATGTGAGAGTCTTTATAATGCTACCGTGTGGTAGCCGCAGAACCGCGCTCTCAGGTGTTCCAGTTATGCGTTATCGACTGTGTACATCGTTGGTAGAACTCCAGTGGCCTCGCCTAAGCACGTTTTGTGCCGAAAAATTGTGTTTAAGCAAGCGTGCACGTGACACTGTGGACGAGACCTGAAGCAATTCACTGCGCTGTCTATACTAAACTTAATGACTCACTGCAAAACTGAAAGCTCGTTTCTTACTCGAATCCGCATTCGAAAACTTCCTTGCGTCCCCCTTGCTATATCAACGGTGGTTGCGCTTGCGAGAAAGGTTCCAGTTTCTGCCTATACTCCCTACAATGGTTGTTCACGGTGACTCCCCGGTCGCGCCTGCAGCAGCATCGTCCAGCAGCGTGAACCTGTTGTGCCGTTTCTCGCCCCGCTACCGGGCGGGCATCTACCCTTACGGCGTCTGCACGCATTTCATCTACGCCAGCGTGCCCAATCGGGCGAGAACCGACTCGCCGGATGTCCTCTACAGCTACGACCAAGGTCCGTGGCGCTGCGGCCAGCCACACTGCTTTTTCTTAGTATGCCCCCCCCCCCCCCCTGCTGGCATTTATTTTAACAGAACTGCAGTGAAATATCTAATTGCACATATGCATTTTCGTATGTGGGGTTAATTTATGATTTCTGTGATAGTTTTTGTAGAGCTTGTTCAAGCTGCTTTAACTTTATCGTTTCAAAGAAATGAAAGCAAAGAAATGACAGGATAGAACGAGAGATTTAAGCAGATCGTGAAAAGTGGGTTAGTGACCCTTCCGTTGTCTAAACAGAAACAGAGATGTAATCAAGAAAGGATTGAAATGGAGCGACACGTGCATCATCATGACCAAATAATTGGACACAGCATGCGCTAAAAATGTATAACAAGCAACTGTCTCATGCATAATAAACAGTTTTGAGTTCGCGCCTCATGTGTACAGGGTTATTCAAAAGTTATGTCACAGGGTCTGCTTTCATGAGATTGCCAGTCCCCTCAGGAGGGAGAATAACTCATCATCTACCATCCAGAGATTTTGAATATCGGAGGTATAATAAATGCCTCACTACCTACAATGCCGACACACAGACCGTGTTGCCCGGAAACTTTTGAACAGCCCTGGACCTGTCTGTTTCTTCGTCTCATCGTTTGTAGTGTTGTATAGTAACGCGTAGTAAACCAGAATGCAGAACCAATTGGCCCATATTTTAGCTTTGCTTTCAGAGACAGTTGCCTCACGCACACCACGTTTTGCTGTAAATCGCATTATTAGGCGCGAGGAAAAGAGATAGCTAGCGCACAGGATTCTTCTCACGGCACAGAGTTACCACCATCCTTGGCGTAGGCAGGACACGAGAAAAGAATCCTGCCCGGGAGTACTAAGGCCGATCCGGATCGCGCCAAGGGCACGTGCACGTGCAAGGCGGTTGACCTCGACGTGATGACAATACGTTGACGACTTTCGTTGGACCGCCTCCTTAGGGAGGCATCCGCCGCTTCACTCTTGAGTTGTATCCGGCTTGATTTTTACGGGGTGAGGATTTTTATTTCCAGTATGAACCCATACGCACGCTCCGCTAACTTGATCACATCAAATTGAAAATTGGTTTTTAGGAAAGAAAATGACGCAGTAACCGTCTCACATACATCTCGGCGGATACCCGAACCGCGCTGTAAGGGAACGGATAAAGGAGGGAGTGAAAGAAGAACGGAAGAAAGGTGTGCCATAGTGGAGGGCTCCGGAATAATTTCGACCACCTGATGATCTTTAACGCGCACTCACATCGCACAGCACGCGGGCGCCTTTTGCGTTTCTCCTCCATCGAAACGCGGCCGCCGCGGTCGGGTTCGAACCCGGGTACACCGGCTCAGTAGACGAGCGCCCTAACCACTGAGCCCACCGTGGCGGGTAAGATAACATTCGTCCACCTGCGCAATGTGTCGACGCAGGGGCCTTCAGGAAGTTCCTCCACGTGCGCGACACTGCGGCCGACGCGCGGCTGCTGCTCTCGGTGGACCTGCAGGCGATGCTGCAGACCGGCTGGTCGCCGAAGCGGCTGGCCTCCGACGCCCGCATCTGGCTCGACCGCAGCGGCGTCGACGGACTGCACGTCACGGGGCTCGACCTCTTGCCCAGGACCGTGCAGAACGTCAGCGACGTCGTCACGGTTCGCAGCTGTGGGTTTTTTGTGCCGAGAAACGCGGATAGAGAACTAACGTGAAAGGACAATGGTGGCAGAATTCTACGTGCTTGTGACTTTTTCGCGCCCGCTATCTTTCTCACCTTACGCGCTATTTCAGTGCCCAGGGTGCAGATAGGCTCGCACCAATGTATCTCTCGTTCATTATTCATTTCATTTCGCGATATTTAAGCCGATCTCCAAATTTGCTCTCTGTGGAGGACGCATCTTTTACCGAGTCCAGAGAGCGACGGCACACATCAGGTTAAACTCATTGGTGGGAGCATCCAATCCAAAAACCTTTATTTCGATCAGAAGGGAGGCCCCCTACTCCCTACCCCCGGCACGCAGGCCTAGGGGTAGGGGCCGGGACCCCCGCGATTAAAGGCAGGCAAAGAGTTGCTGGCTCTTCGTGGCCTCCACCGCCAGATGAATGGCTTGCTTCTGCTTGACGGGGTCCGTGCTCCGCAGAAGGGTCTCCCAAGCTTCTCTACTATCGGCCACATGACCTCACAGATTGAAAGGGAAGCGACAAACGGGTGGCATTCAGTGGCGGCGCGCCACAGAAGTTTCATCACTCGTCACTGCCAAGTGTGTGGGCCGCTTTTGTTTGCTCCCTCGAGGTGCCGCCAGTGTGCAAATGAGTCATTCATTTGTGACACGTGAGCGTCGCCTGGAAGAACTGGGTTTCCATTACTGCGCATTTCTGCTCGACTGTTCAAGACCGTGCAAATAGCGCACACAAGACTCAGTACAACTATGCCTATAGTTTAACTCCAGGATTGCTCGCATAACGAGAGGGCTACGTAATGTCCGTGCACTGAACGTATCTGTGAAGTGTGTGCTTTCATCGCCGCGGTGTTCTATCTGTTCAACGAAATGGACAACCGCTCTTCTGGCGGGATATTACTGAAAGCCGTTCGAAAACATGAGGGTCAGTGACAGCAGTAAGCAACCCCAGCGCTTCCAGCTGACCATACGGCCGTAATCTTGTGCGCGTCCCATTCTGCCAACCACGCGCGATTGGAACTTTGTCGAGTTAAGCCGGGGTACACCCCCCCCCCCCCCGATCCTTGTTCTTGTTCCTTTTATTTTGAGTCATCCATCAAACAGTCAATTAACCTGTCCTCGCGTGCTTTCACTCTAGGATTGTTCCTGTTTGTTTGTGGGGGTTTAACGCCCCAAGGCGGCTCTGGCTATGAGGGACCCCGTAGAGAAGGGCTCCAGGAATTTCTGCTACCCGGGGTTCTTTAACGTGTATTGACATCGCACAGTACACGGGCCTCTAGAATTTCGCCTCTATCGAACTATTACTGCTACTATCAGAGTTCGTGCATGTGACGTAAGCCAACAGTCACTGAAACCAAGCAGAGAAAGGAAAATGTTTCAGATTTTTAAATTTATGTTGCTAATTAATGGGAAATTAACAGTGTAGTCATGTTATGGCTCAAAACTAATTTTCTAGAATGTAGACGAGAAAACAACCACATTCCGCCGCTGGAATGCGACCTCAAGCCTTTGAATTCCGTGTGATTCGCTAGAGCAGCGAGATGACACTTGTGAGTTAAGGTCGCATACACTATCGATCCGAAATACCACATTTGATTCAAAGCTCGATTGGACGTGACATAGGACAACCATCGGCCCACTGCTCGAGCACTACTGTCAGGTGCGGGTTCGCTCATTTTTTTCTCCCGCTCTCATCACGTCTCCACTTTTTATTTTCGCGCAGGCTCTGCGCAGGTCGTTCAAGCGGCAGTACCTGCTCACCATTGGCGTCGACCGCACGCAGAAGATCGTCGAGAAGGAGCTACTCAAGATACTTAAGTACGATTCCCATGCACGCTCGAGATGCCACTGCCATTACCACGAACTGATTCGAACCCCGGATTTCTGGTGTTTTTTTTTTTTTTGTACGGCGAGAGCTGTTATTGGGAGTCTTCCTGAAACGTCGCCGAAGCCGAGTCCGAAACAGTGCGCGGCGCTTTTACTGTCAGCTCCGGCAAATTTATATTTCATTCAAATTGAGATTTCATACTTATTAGAAATGTAAATTGAGATTTCGATATAAATTTGCATTTCAGATGAAACTGTAAAGCTATAAATATGCATTTAGATTAAAGTTTTGAATTTATATTTTAATATAAATTAAAAGGTTAATTTCGCATTTCAAATTTTTAATGTAAATACAGGCTTTAAAAATTATATTTAAAATGAAAATGCATACATTAAAAATCTTAGATAAAACTACTGAAAATTCCAAATGTTTGTAAAGGATTTCTCTTTATAACAAGATTAATATTGAAGAGGCTAGCGCATCTCTCTTCGCCCTAACGCCTTTTTGTGTGCAAAAAAATATTCACGGTTCAGCTGACGCACAGAATTTTGCAAGTTGTAAATTTTGACCAGTGACTGTTCTCAATGAATGTTTTGACTTAGCAGTAGTCTAGTTCTGTCACTTTTTTAGGGGTGGGCGAATTTTCGAAAATTTCGAATAGCGAATCGAGTATACTTCTATTTGATTATTCGAACGCGTCAGATAGTGCACATTCAAAATTACTCGAAACGAATGGAACATGCTCTGAGCTTCTAGCATAGTTTTCGAATTATCGGCAGGAGGTTCAAGTAATTCCCGCCGTATTTTTATTCGACGACTGTTCCAAAAACGGACCACACCGACGCCGCGAACAATCCTTCCACGATAAAAGTATGAACTGGATTAAGACTTCAGCGCCACGGCGCGGTCCATTTGTGCGCTGGCGTTCATAATGCTTGTGCGTGGCCTCTAATACTGGACGGCGCGGCAGGACTCAGGCGACTTCAGGAAAACCCTGCCTTTTTGCTCGATCTCAGTGGTTATAATTCACATGTAGGGAATGAATTAATGATGATGAATTTTTATGGCGCAATGGCCGCTTTGGCCAAAGAGCGCCATGACACAAGGTATTTTTCGTTTGCTCAAGGTGGGGTCAAAGACCGATTTCCCAAGCATTTCACCCTAAATTAGCCGAGCACCAGGCAGGGGAAAGCTTGTACTCATTGTACCGCAGCGGTGGGCACCCGGCGGCACTGGGGATCGAACCCCAAACCACTAGGCCATCGCTGCGGTACGCTCACGCGTAGGGACCACCAGTCTCATTTCCTGCAGTGTGGTTCCAGTGCCGCCGGGTGCCCACCGGTTTTCTGATGGTCACAAGGTTTCCTCAGGCCTAGAGCTCGGCTTTTCTGGGGTAAAATGCTTGGGAAAGAAGAGTATTTGACCAAAGCAAGCAAATAGTTATTTTTTATGGTTACAACTTGACGGTCTTGGAATTACTGTAGTGGCTTCGTGTTGCGACCAGTTAGTGGATTATATGTGTTGCGTCTTTCACCAGCTTTCCCTTCATAATTTCTAAACTTGTAGCACCGTATAGGGCAGTGCCACCACTGGCACTTGAGTGTTTCGTACTATTGCTCTTTTTGTACGAATATGCGCAAAAGTATCCAATAATCATATTGATATTCGATTCGTATTTGATTTCGTTTTTAGCCGAGCTATTTGTGTTCGACAAGTGGTGGTTCTATTTGGTGGGGAAAATTTGTGTGCAGGGCGTGCAACTGTCTCTTTCGCAGAACACCTTCGCTGCACTGCACGGGGGTGGGGAAGGGGAATTGAAGAGATCGAATAGAGTACGTTCGTGTCGTGTGTTCGATTCGGAAGCGAAGCTGCATGATTACTATTCGATTCGAGTTGGAAAAAGTGCTATTCGCACACGCCTGCGGTTTTTCGTTTCCCGTTCCTGCACAGCACTAAACAGGAGGCAGTCGAAAGGAAGCAGAAATAAAGTGCAACCGTATTTTCACAGCCCAGTTGTGAAAGAGCACTGATTATATACAAGCGATGATCAGAGCACATTTAGAATTAAAACACTGGCGCCTGAGGCAGGAGCTATAGGGGCGAAGCAGTTCACGCTTGCCTGTAAAGCAGGGACCGAACGAGCAACGTATACATCCAGGTTGGTGGACTTCGCGGCCTTCAGAACGAGCCCCGTGCGCCACTCGGACGAACGCACCGCGCTGACCAACCCTTACGACAAGTACGACAACAGCACCTCCGCGCGGTTCCTGGTGAGTTCTGCTTCAGCGCCTGATCGCGTACATAAACGGCCGGAAGAGTACCGCGGCTGCCCAGCGCGCTTAATCCATTCCTGCCGTTACGTCGTGCTCGGTACTTGAAGTCAACTAATCTGCCAGGCGGAAGCGCCGATGCCGTCACTGTCTGCAGCATATGGACTGGAACCAGGGATGCCAAGACAACGATGACGTGAAACAACTCTCGTTTTAGGTTTTAGGCAACCTTTCTCTTAATTTGTGAGCAGTTATGAGTATTTTGACTCAACAACACTTCGGATAAATTATTGCACTTCTTCTGTTTTGTTTACTGGACGGACGGATCGTCCCCTTTCAAACGGGGTGGTGGCACCTTGCCACCATGCTTGGCTTTTTTAATTTTTGTTCAACTGTGTTGTGAAACACAGCAAAAAAAAAAGAAAGCAGGTTCTGCCGCGACATCTACTAGTGGGAAGCGGCAGCGCGAAGGAACAAGGACGAAAGAGAGACACGAGAACACAGGACAAGCGCTGTACTACCAACTGAATTTATACTGAAAACAGGCCACATTATATACATTCCAATACATCACGTGCCCAATGACATGAGCAACCATGAATGTGCACGCAGTGCCGACGCAACACTCAACGTCATCACTGGAGGTCAGATACTGCCAACCATCTCAAGGGCGTGCCACCAAACGCGGAAGGCAGGACCGAAGTGCATAAGTACAGAACGCGTCTTAACGTCATAGCAAAAGCAGAGTCAACACGTCGACGTGCTACGACGTGTCGACTCTGCTTGTGGGCTGGAATGCGTTTTCCAGTGTGAACCGCTGTTACATGAGTCAAGGAAGGGCACGTGCGTAAGAAAAACGTCAGAGGTTAGTGATTG